>NC_080733.1:14624955-14959955 GCF_019097595.1 Hemibagrus wyckioides
GGGAATTGAACCCGGGCCCAGGCCTTCTGCATGGTAGGCAAGAAACCTACCATTGAGCCACCAGTGTCCTAGCATCAGGGCAGAAATAACCAAACTAAATTAAGATAAGACACAGAACAGGAAGTCTCAGTCTCAGACGCCACTCCCACAAACCTTCAGCTGATAGTCTGATGCATATGGCACACTACATTTAAAACAATTCTGAAGTTTTATAGTCGTCATCAGATTGGTTGGATTCTACAGGATTTCCAGGAGACGTGTGTCACATTTTTTAATGATCCCCATGGAAACAAAGCTGTCGTGATGCTCCTGAAGAAGGAAGTCGTAGTGTCTACAAATATGAGGTGACAAATATGAGGATCAGCTTAACTCTGGATTTTCCAAATGATGTGAAGTTCACAGTATAGACCTATTCATTTACATGACTTGCTTGCCGGTCTGATTTTTTTATAAGGACATCGATTTTACATTTCCACAACAAAACGATCTGTGATTGGATGCTTTACATGTCACCATCTTGGCTGGTCCTTGGCCATTAAAAGTGAAGTCCAGACCTTCTGCCATCAGTCTGAAGCTCTGGTTATGTGAGACTACATTACAAATGACCACATTATAATAAACAACCAATGAAACAATGGCAGATAAGACCAAAACAGTACAATACAATACAAGTGAATTCCCTGCACTGAGAAATGTGTCTTGTGCTGTCTTGTGAACTGTCTTGTGTCTCAGATCAAGCAGATTAGTGTTTAAAATAAACCTACATGGCAAACAGCGTGAATTTACTAAAAGACTTCTAATCAAAAAGGAAGAGCTCTGTATATAAAATTCTTGTTAATTCTCATTTGAACTGTCCAGGCGTTTACGTCATATTTGCGAGGGTCTTATGTAACTCTTACCTCAGAATATAGAAGTGATGTTGTAAAGCGTGCAGAGCTTCACTGTGCTGCCCGGGCCACACACTGATGCACGTAATTTGAGCAGGCCAGGTTTAATACACCACAGCACGGCAAGGTGCCCCCGGGCTGCAGCATGAGATAATAATAAGATCCATAGCTGTTTAAAGACACTTCTGAGGCCAAGGGCATCATTTGCTGAAATTAAGCAAATTAGCCAAAGGTGAGACTTAATGGTCTTTTGCTTTTTTTCCCCCCTTTCTTCTTCTTTTTTTTTCTTGGCAGCGGCACTACGCTGAGCTTGGACTACATTAGGCAGTGCGGGAAATGTTGACTCTGATGGGGGAGAGGGAGGGTAACTGAGGTGAGTGAGCCAGAGAGAGAGAGAGAGAGAGAGAGAGAGAAAGATGGTGGGAACTGGAGAGCTCTGTAATGAGAGGAAAGCCTCCTCAGCATGCTGTGTTTGCCCAGAGCCATGGAGTTAATCGTGTCTGGAGCGCCCGCCGCCATGATAGATGCCTCCCTGCATGTCCCACTGAGAGCAAATACTAAAATTCTGCTGTTACACACACACTCATATTTTACACACAACACTCTACACTTTGTTCACTTTCTTTCTTTTATTTAACACATTCGCTTGCTTTTTTATTCCCCAACCTCCTCTCTCTCTCTCTCTCTCTCTCTCTCTCTCTCTCTCTCTCACTCACTCATGCTCTCACACTCTCTCACTTTTTATATTGGCCACAGGTTCAGTAGCTAGGGGTCCTAGCTGTGAATTTTTGCTATTAGTGTGTGTGTGTGTGTGTGTGTTCCCTGTCAAGGGGTGGGATATATTAGGCAGCAAGTGAACAGTTAGTTCTTTAAGCTGATGTGTTAGATGCAGGAAATAGGCAAGTGTAAGGATCTGAGGACCAGATTGTGATGGCTAGATGACTGGGTCACAGCATCTCCAAAACAGCAGGGTGTTCCTAGTATGCAGTGGTTAGTACCAACCAGAAGTGGTCTAAGAAAGGATAACCAGTGTACCGGTGGCAGGGTCATGGGTGTGAAAGGCTCATTGATGTTTGTAGGGAGCAAAGGCTAGCACATTTGATCTGAAGAGCTACTGTAGCACACATTGCTGAGAAAGTTGAAGGATGCTATGCTATTGTAGAAAGGTGTGAGGAAACATAGAGCATAACAGTTTGCCGTGTATGGTGTGTATAGCTGCAGACCCCTGTCCAAAGCCAAAAGCTCATCAGAATTGGATCATAGAGCAACTGGAAGATGGTGGCCTGGTTTGATGAATCACGTTTACTTCTCCACAGAATGCAGATGGCCAGGTGCGTGTGTGTGCATGTGTATAACTTACCTGGGGAAGAGCTGGCACCAGGATGCGCTATGGGAAGAAGGCAAGCCATCCGAGGCAGTGTGATGCTCTGGGCAATGTTCTGCTGGGAAACCTTGAGCATTTAGAAACTGCTGATCTCCTAGGAATGTCACACACAAGAGTCTCTGGGGTTTAGACAGAATGGTGAGATGAACACAAAACATCAAGTGACTGACAGTTCTGTGGATGGAAACACCTTGTTGATAAGACAGGTCAGAGGAAAATGAGAAGATCGGTTTAAGCTGTCAGGAAGGATATAATAGCTCATATATTCACTCTTTACTGTAGTGGAGGAGCAAAAAAGTATCTCAGCATGCACAACACATCAAACCTTGAGGTGGAGGTGCTACAAAAGCAGAAGACCACATCTGGTTCAACTTCTGTTAGCCAAGTCAGCCTTTACTGTTAATGTTAAGGGTTTAAAGACGGGTTTTTGAAAACTTTTTAATCAGCATATTGGCCAAGTGTTTCAGCTTGATATCACTACTGAATAACAAACAATCAAGAACACCCAGTCAGTCAGTTACTAGCAAATTCCTTAGCTAGCTTAAAAAAAGAATAAAAAATAGAAAAATTCATTCATTTAACAAAAACGAACAAATGTTTACTGTCCTTTGCTAACACCATTACTCTTTTTTTCAGGATATCAAAATTAACAAGCATAATGTCTGCCTTTCAGACAAGCTACTGTACCAAAGGACACTCCAAACCAATGAATTTCCTCTAGCCTGAAAGGTGGACCTCCATTTGTTACAATTTTGATTAGCAATTGTCAGAGCCATCATACACTCTACCTTCAAATATGAATAAAATTGATTGGTGGAGCTTTTCAAAAATGACCATTCTGCTAATATTTTTGTCTGTGGCAGCCATTTTCTTTGCTACAGCCATTCCATTTATTTAAACTATAACTAGAACTACATGTTCTTGAGTTTGTAGACAAAACATATGGTACATCCCCCTTTCTTCAGTTACTGATCAGAAAGTAGATGATACCTCTAAGCTGAGAGCAATAGAAAGCTCTGATTAGCTGAGGAGTTGCTGAGGGCTGTCAGGTCAAGGTCATACAGGCAGGCTGGTATGTAATGTTTTAAGAGGATCATTTTACCGCATCAAGCCAGCGGTTTCTAGTGGAGTGTATCGTAGAGAGGAAATGACAGGGGTAAAAAAAAAACTGGCTTGTCTGACAAGCTATTGAATAGCTGAGTCCATGGGATGAGCCAAGATCTTTTGCACTCAAGAAAAATGACCTCTGTTCTGATACCCATTGATTTTTTTCCCCCTGTATTACATTCTCTATGGCTAATAACACTAATTTTAAGATCCACTGACCACCATTCATGAAATGGGTATGTATCGATGCTATAAGAAAAATGTTCATGCCATGAATAAAAGGGATAATCCATCATAAAGGTCATTTATATTCATTTCTTTTGTTTTTGGAGCCTCTGTAATAACACCACAGTGCTGCTAAATTCTCCATTCTGATTGGTCAGAAGATGTTGATCAATAATTTGTAACATCATATCCACATGTGGTTCTTCCTCAATTGTCTTTGTATGCTGTAGGGTTATAATTTCCATTCAGTGGAACTATGTTCCTGCATGACAAAACACCATGCACAAAGCCTCTGAGCTCCATGTAGACATGGTGTGAGAAGGTTAGAGTAGAACTGTCCTGCATAGAGCCCTGACTCTGATTCAACCCCACTGAACACCTTTGGGATGAACTGGAACACTGACTGAACCCCAGACCTCCTCACTCTAACAAAATCAATGTCTGATCTCACTAATGCTCTTGTAGCTGAATGATCACTAATCCCCACAGTCACACTCCAACGTCTAGTGGAAAGCCTTCACAGAAGAGTGGAGCTGATTATCACAGTAAAGAAGGAATAGATGTGGAATGGGATTTTCAACAAGATTCAAAGAACTTTATTAAAACCAGGGGGAAATTCCTTAAAGGAAACTGTCTGACCAGACACACATAAAGGCACTGCTGGGAATCGAACCCAGGATCTCCTGTTTACTAGACAGGCGCTTTAACCAACTAAGCCACAGCGCCACATAGGGCTGCCGGTGGCAGAACTTTTTGAGCCAAAGCTGTAACTTTGCGGTTTCTCAGTAATGTAAGAACGATGTCATTTTTCAATCATTCTTTAATAAATAATAACTAAAAAAGTACCATTGTTAGCAAAATTAATTTAATATAAAAACAATTAAACACGAGGGTGGGTAAATGCTGTTATAGGAAAATAATGAATATGAAAATCCGTGTCATTGGATATTTGCCTGTACCCTTGTCCCCCCTGAGTGTTACTCATTACAAATTCAATTGTATCAATCCCATGTTTCTCATCAATTTCTAGGAGATGAAAAATCTTCGACAGTAAGACCAGGAGAGAGATGAGAGAAGTGAAAACTGCAGGTAAGAGCGAGTGTTGTGTGAATCCTCTGGGTGTCTGAATCCTCCTCTTTTCTTCTCCAAACTGCTGCCAGGAACATTTGGAAAATAAGCAGAATGTGTCGGGGCCAAGGCCTCCTGGTATTACGGAACATGTAGTTCATTATTTTCTAAATCGATTCGGCCCGTTTGGCTGTGCTGAGGAAGTGCTGTGGATTCTGGGAAATTGGACAGAAGCAGCAGGAGCGAGCTGAGCAAAGTCTTGCCTGCCGAACCGAGTTTCACACACCGCATAGGGAGACTGATTTAGCATAACATGTGGCTACTCAAATAGCAATGCCCCCCTCAGCCCCACGCCACGTCACCTCATCTCACATTTCTGTTTTATTGTTCTTCACATACGCCACTAGTTTCTTTCACACAGACCTTATGGAAGAGCACTGGGCTGCCCGTGCAAAATCTGCTTCCCGGATTAATTTTTCACACATATACACAGAAATTCTGGAAGCCTTGGCCATAAATATAATGGAAAATCATTTCTCTTTACAGATGATTAAGTCTTGGCGGCATTTCAGAAAGCGTGCTGTCTGCCGTCTCTGAGTCGGACTGGCTCGCCTTTTCATATTTCATGAGCCCAGAAAAGATCTGCGCCTGCCTCTCATTGTGATGGTGATTTTCCCCTTTTCTCTTTAATCCTGGCAAACCAGATTATGAATGCTCCACACTTCTTAAAGAAGGAGCAAAAATGGAAATACGACTTGCGATGCCGTCGTCTCCACCTCCTCCTGTAAGGAATGGCAGGTTTTTTTGTTTTTTTTTTTGCTCGAATTAATTAGACGAATTTGTATGAAAATAGGTTTGGCGTGACATCTGGTCTGGTTGTAAGTGCTAAGTGCTAATGGGGCCTATTCAGATGATCTGCTTCTGTTGACTACGTCTGGCAGAGCAGGAGCAACTGATGACCCAGTACCTCTATCTCTCTGTCTTGTTCTTTCTGAAACTGCTGATGACCTAGTCTTTCTCTCTCTCTCTCTCTCTCTCTCTCTCTCTATCTCTGGAGCAGAGAGTTACAGGCGACAGTCAGAGACCAGCTTCTCAGAGAAAAAAAAAAAAGGTTCTGAAGCTTTTTTTGGCTCTCGTTTTCTTCAGGAGAGGAGATTGCAGCTTCTTTTCAGACACAGAACAGAACCGTAGGAGAAATGAGGACTGGACAGAAGCCAAAAATCAATAGAGGACGCTAAAGCAGAGCTTTGAGAAAACGGAAAGTTTCTCCAATACAAAAATATCAGAATATATTTACATCAAATATCTGGCATATGTACATGGCAACTGGTTAAATTACTGGTCATCACCAATACCCAAATATGTGTTGTTTGCACCATATACAGCTCTCTACTTGTTCACAGTTTTATGCCCTGTTAAATTCTATAATAATACACTTTGCTTTCCGGATCCCTGACAAGCTTACTCTTGCTATAAGCTAAAATGTTTTCTGGCTCTAGAGATTAGTATAGACTCAAGCAACACTTTCTACTCTTGGAACCCGACATAAAGGATTAGCATGTTCAAATTCTAGTCGATGCAACCCCTCTGAAACTAATTTGTAGACTTTCCCTGCTGCATGCAATATTGGAACAGTCGGGATAACTCCATATGTTTTGGCCAGGCTTTCTGTCAAACGCTGCAGCTGTCTGAGATCCACTGCCTCACTGAAATCTGTACACACAAGCTATTTGTAGCTTCATTAATTGAGGTATAAATGTAATCACACAGCCCAGTACAACTTGGTACAATATGCTTCAATGATTCAAAGTATTTTTTTAGAAACCAAAATGATGTTTAGATGTTTGACACTAAAGATCAAAATATATATATCAATATAGTCTTTAATAGTGGGATTAATGATATCTAACTGCTAACTAACTAACTGATAACTGCTCACTTAGTCTCAAAACTCTGATCTGCAAGTCTAAGTCAAGTCAGAGTCATGTCTCAAGTCTATGAGCTGCAAATCTGAGTCAAGTCTGAGTTAAGTCTAAGATCTGCAAGCTGCAAATCCAAGACAAGTCTCAAAACTATGAGCTGCAAATCCAAGTCTGAGTCAAATCTCAAATCTGCAAGTTGCAAGTCTGAGTTAAGTCTAAGATCTGCAAGCTGCAAGTCTAAGTCAAGTCTCAAAAATTTGAGCTGCATATTCAAGGAAAGTCTCATATCTAGGAGCTGCAAGTTGAAGTCAAATCTCAAAACTATGAGCTGCAAGTCCAAGTTATGTCTCAATTCTGCAAACTGCAAGTTAAGTCAAAAAACTATGAGCTGCAAATCCAAGTCTGAGTCAAGTCTCAAATCTACGAGTTTCAAATCCAAGACTCAAATCTGAAAGCTGCCAGTCTGATCTAAGACTTATGTGCTGCAAATCTTAGTCCAGGTCAAGTCTCAAATCTGCAAGCTGCAAGTCTGTGTTAAGTCTCAAATCTACAACCTGCAAATCCAAGTTAAGTCTCATATCAGGGAGCTGCAAGTCCAAGTCAAGGTTCATAACTATGAGCTGCAAATCGAAGTCAAAACTCATATCTGCAAGCTGCAAGTCTGATTTATGTCTCAAAACTATGGGTTGCAAATCTGAGTCAAGTCTCTAATCTGTGAGCTGCAAGTCCAAGTCAAGTCTTGAAACTATGCACTGCAAATCCAAGCCAAGTCCAAGTCTCAGATCAATTAACTGCAAGTTGAGATCACGTTCAAGTTTTGAGCTGCATGTTCAAGTCAAGTCTAATGCTCTCGACCTGCAAAGTCAAGACTCTTGTGTTTTCCCCTGTACTTTTTGCAAATAATTCTACATATATAATGAGCTTTCCTTCCCTCCACACGCAGATTATGAACTGAATAGTAGACTGTATAGCACAGCGTATCAGCTAATCGGTTTTCCCAGTAGCTTAGGCATCAGGACCAATAAACTGATTCAACAGTCATTGGAAAAGGATGTCTTTTTGGTGGAAATGTTTTGTTTCTCTAAGCCTTGTGCCAATAGAGAATGGGCTGGAGAATTGAGCTGAAAGGGCTTACATGGAGAGACAGAAATAGATGGTGAGGACGCCCTTATTCAAGGTTAACCCTGCAGAATATGATCCATTCTGACTGTACCGTAGGCTCAGCGTTTTTCGCTTCAGTATCATTTATCAAGGAAAAATAAATGGTTTCGCTGCACGCTGAGTCCAAAGGCAGACGACGCCTCGCGGCTTAGCGATCTGACTGGCCACTCAAATCATCATGACTTGTGCAGAAAGCGTTTTTATGAATAGAGATCTGCAGATCGGGGTTTGAAAGTTATTACGGACGTTCGGTGATTTACGCTGACACACATCATGTTTGTATAATGATCGCAAAAACCAACAAGCAGCAAAAGTCCTTCTTTCGCACTGTCTTGTCAGAAATCCACGAGTTAAACCCTAAGTCTTGGTTTAGCCCCCTGCATGATGTAGGATCCCGTCCCACATCCTGCCTCATTTTCAATGCAGATCTCTCACTCAGATCTTCTGTTCTTTTACCTCTCTGCTCTCCACACCCTCACATCTGCTCTGATCACCACCAATTCTCCAGCTGCACAGGGTGAGGTAGGATACACACTCGCTCTCTGACGCACACAAACTCCATTTCGCTTACACTCTCAGACACACACTCTATAAGATATCCAGAATCAGACAATAAAACCATGCCCTGCAGCCTTATTGAATTCAACCCTCCTATCCTCGCTGCTCCTCTGTGCGGGTGTTCTGTTATAACTTCAGTAATGACAGCTCCAGCACACGGATGGGCTTATTACACCAGAACCAGACTATTACACTGAATATGCTCTTATTGCCATTGATGTCTTGGTGTATGTTATTTTGCCTTTTATAAAACATTTGTCTGGTTATTAATCTTGCATCCCGGAATCTTTGTGTTCGAACTGCAGCTCTCGACTCGCTCAATTCCCTCGAGCAAGAAAATCAATGTTACTTCACTTCCATACCTTTCCTAAACAAAACTGCTCCTTTTATAAACTGTCGACGTCTCAGAAGCGCCGACCCACACTGCTGAGCTTGCACCGGTACCCACGCATTAAAACCAGAATTTCAGAGTCAGTCGAGTTGGGCACAGCAGGGTTTAATGTTTTCCCAAATGTAACACACACATCAGCTAATTTGCCGAATCTAGAGCGAATTGAATCAGGTGCGTCTGTGTGAGGAAAACACTCAACTCTGCAGATCTGGGGGTCCTCCAGGAACTGAGGTTGACATTTCGGCCCTTAATTTGCAGAAGGGATGTTTAGGAAACGTAAATACCCTCCCACGTCTCGGCCCTTTCATCTCACTTGTGTATATGCTTTCCTGTGCAATTCCAATAGAGAGGCTTTATTAAAAGACTGAATATTTCAGACTGATGCTGCGCTGTGAGATTTTCTTTGACCCTAGTGACATGATTAAGCAATTAAATTAAATATTAAAAAAAACATCACTTGTGGTTGCAGAAGAGCTACGGCACTCTCAACGTCGGTGGGAAAGATGCGCTATAGGTTACGCCTACACTTTTGGCTGATGCTTTCATCCAGTCAGGCAGAATTCAAGTATCTAGTTCTTCAAAAATCTCAACAGTGATACAAAGGGTACAGAACTAAATACTGACCATCTGTTACAGCCATGACACACAATAATAAGAACAAGAATAATAAGAAAAAAACAGAAAATGGCTGAGTGTATACTCTTCTTGTTGGTGCCCTTCGAATGCTTCCCAATTAGGGTCACCTTAGAGGATCATCTGATCCACATATTGGACCCTTTACACCAGATGACCTTCCTACCTTTCCAACCCTCCCTTTTTATTAGGGCTTGGGATCGGCACTGACAGTTCAATTCAATTTATTTGTATAGCAGCTTTACAAAGGCATAGAAACATAGAAAGAATTATAAAGTTTAAAGTTAAGTTACTAATTACCCCTAACATTTATCCCTAATGAACAAGCCCGAGGTGACAGTGGCAAGGAAAAACTCCTGGAGATGATACACTATATTGCCAGTTTTGGGACACCACTCCAAATCGTTGAAATCATCACAGTCTCCTCTCTAATTCATCCCAAAGGTGTTGAGGTCAGGATTCTGCACAGGACAGTCAAGTTCCTCCACACCGAACTCGCTTATCCATGTCTTTATGGACCTTGCTTTGTACACTGGTGCACAGTCATGTTGGAACAGGAAGGGGTCATCCCCAAACTGTTCCCAAACAATTTGGGAGTATGAAATTGTCCAAAATGTCTTGGTATGTGGAAGAATTAATAGTTCCTTTCACTAGAACTAAAAAACTCTGAAAACCAACACATGAATTTAATGATTTGGAGGGGTGTCCCAAAACTTTTGACAGTGTAGTGTATTTTACCCCTCAGTGGGTGGGTTGGTTCCTTGCTTGGGAGTCGAACCTGAGCCACGGCATTGGGAGTGTGGGATCCTGCACCTGGACCACCAGGGACACCGATATGCCCTAAATATAGATAAATAATATGGACCAAGTCAGTTAGGTCGCGGCTAGGACGTTGACCCGGCATGCTGTGTTAATTAATTTATTTATTAATTAATTTTTTTAAAAACTACTTGAGGGTAAAAATAACTAGATGACTGTTACAAAGAAAATACAAGATCATTTTAATTAGAGTATTACAGTAGAGTTAATCAGGAGAAGAGAAGAGAAGAGAAGAGAAGAGAAGAGAAGAGAAGAGAAGAGAAGAGAAGAGAAGAGAAGAGGAGAGAAGAGAAAAGAAGTGTTTCAACATTCAGTGCAGTAATCAGGATACAACACGAGCCCTGATGATTCCCTCTGTGTAGGTGAGCAACGCTTCATTGGCTACTCTATAGTCAAGCTACAGAGCGCCAGTGGAATGAGATGAAAAGATGCCTGTGGTGTGTGTGAGAGAGAGAGAGAGAGAGAGAGAAGATTGATTGAAAACCAGATACAACCCAGAAGAGAGAAGGAGACAAGCATAAGAGGAGAAGGAGAAGAGGTGAAGTATGTAAAGAAGAAGAAGAAGAAGAAGAAGAAAAAGAGGTCAGAAGGTAAGGGAAGGGAAGAGAAAAAGGACAGTGAAGGAAAAATGGAAAAAAAATGAAGAGGAAAGGAAAATGAGGTGTGGAGAGATGAGAAAAAATGTACAGATGAAAAAAGAGAGAGAAGATAAGACATACACACAAGTGACAAGAAAATAGAAAGAATAAAAAAGAGGGGGGGAAACAGAAGATGATAGAGACGAAAAGAGATTAAAAAGAAGACATAAGTGATCAATAAAAGAAGAGAAAAGAGAAGGATTTGACAGATGAGAAATAGGAAAAGAGAAATCAAGAGACGGTAAGTAAGAAAAGGGAGAAATTTAAATAGATCAAGAAGAGAAATGAAAGGAAGAGAATATGAGAAACGAATGGAGAAAGGAAGAGAAGTGATAAATAGAAGAAGAGAAGAAATATATAGGAAGAGAAGAGAAGAGAAGAGAAGAGAAGAGAAGAGAAGAGAAGAGAAGAGAAGAGAAGAAAGAAGAGAAGAGAAGAGAAGAGAAGAGAAGAGAAGAGAAGAGAAGAGAAGAGAAGAGAAGAGAAGAGGAGAGATAAAAAGAAGAGAAGAGAAGAAAGATAATAATAAGAAGAGACGAGACAAAAAGAGAAGAGACGAGACAAAAAGAGAAAAGAAGAGAAGAGAAGAGAAGAGAAGAGAAGAGAAGAGAAGAGAAGAGAAGAAAGATAAGAAGAGAAGAGAAGAGAAGAGAAGAGAAGAGAAAAGAAGAGAAGAGGAGAGATAAAAAGAAGAGAAGAGAAGAAAGATAATAAGAAGAAGAGAAGAGAAGAGAAGAGAAGAGAAGAGAAGAGAAGAGAAGAGAAGAGAAGAGAAGAGAAGAGAAGAGAAGATGTGTTCTGTCACATAGTTGTGGTAGTGTGACTGGATGGATGCAGGCAGGATGTGGATGGATGATTATTTCTTCTCTACAGCAGATTTCACATTTAATAGAGCACATCAAAGTAGCTCACATATGGTTAGTGCTGCACAGTTAGTAGATAGTGTGAGTAATTAACAGAAAGCACAAGCATTTTCCCACAGCTTGATCCTGGACTGTCTGGGCACTGGGTTTATTCTTGGCTTCTTTACCAGCGTTCATGGCTGCCGATGTCAGAGGAGCGCCATCTGTTGATTTTCAGGAGGGGAGGGTGGAGAAGTCCTGGACGTTTACAGCAGATGTGCTGTTGCTTCCACGAGGGCCGACGCTGCTGATTTTTTTAAAAAGCAGAGCTCTCCCGTGAATCTCATCAAACACGGGTCTGTTTTCAGCTCGCTCGCTCATTCACAGTTCTTGTCCACAGTCTAGGTGGCTGTAACGCCTTCGAAAGATGATCAGAGAGAAGAGATGAGACAGGAGAAGAAAAAAAGCAGGGGAAAAGAAAAGCTTAAGAAAAGAGAAGATAAGCCAATAAGATATATCAGAGATCAGAGATATATACAAAGAGAAGCAGGTTATTATTTATCATTTCATTTAGCCTCTAAACAAATTAGTCTGATAACCAGGGATGGAAGTGTGATTGGTGGAATTGGGATATATATATACACACACTATATTGCCAAAAGTATTCGCTCACCCATCCAAATAATCAGAATCAGGTGTTCCAATCACTTCCATGGCCACAGGTGTATAAAATCAAGCACCTAGGCATGCAGACTGTTTTTACAAACATTTGTGAAAGAATGGGTCGCTCTCAGGAGCTCAGTGAATTCCAGCGTGGAACTGTGATAGGATGCCACCTGTGCAACAAATCCAGTCGTGAAATTTCCTCACTCCTAAATATTCCACAGTCAACTGTCAGCTGTATTATAAGAACATGGAAGTGTTTGGGAATGACAGCAACTCAGCCATGGGTTTCCATGGCCGAGCAGCTGCATCCAAGCCATACATCACCAAGTGCAATGCAAAGTGTCGGATGCAGTGGTGTAAAGCACGCCGCCACTGGACTCTAGAGCAGTGGAGACGCGTTCTCTGGAGTGACGAATCGCGCTTCTCCATCTGGCAATCTGATGGACGAGTCTGGGTTTGGCGGTTGCCAGGAGAACGGTACTTGTCTGACTTCATTGTGCCAAGTGTAAAGTTTGGTGGAGGGGGGATTATGGTGTGGGGTTGTTTTTCAGGATCTGGGCTTGGCCCCTTAGTTCCAGTGAAAGGAACTCTTAATGCTTCAGCATACCAAGACATTTTGGAAAATTCCATGCTCCCAACTTTGTGGGAACAGTTTGGAGCTGGCCCCTTCCTCTTCCAACATGACTGTGCACCAGTGACCAAAGCAAGGTCCATAAAGACATGGATGACAGAGTCTGGTGTGGATGAACTTGACTGGCCTGCACAGAGTCCTGACCTCAACCCGATAGAACACCTTTGGGATGAATTAGAGCGGAGACTGAGAGCCAGACCTTCTCGTCCAACATCAGTGTGTGACCTCACAAATGCGCTTCTGGAAGAATGGTCAAAAATTCCCATAAACACACTCCTAAACCTTGTGGACAGCCTTCCCAGAAGAGTTAAAGCTGTTATAGCTGCAAAGGGTGGACCGACGTCATATTGAACCCTATGGATTAGGAATGGGATGTCACTTAAGTTCATATGCGAGTCAAGGCAGGTGAGCGAATACTTTTGTTTTGGCAATATAGTGTATATATATATATATATATATATATATATATATATATATATATGGAATTAAAGGATGGAATTAAAGTGGCAATGGAAGTGAGAGGGACAAAAGCAGGAGAGGTGGTTGTGAGATACAGAATGGGAGACAGAAGTGGGATGGCTGGATGGAAGTAGGATGGAAGTGGAAAGGGTGGAAGTAGGATGGAACTGGAAAGGATGGAAGTAGAATGGAAATGGAAAGAGTGGAAGCAGAATGGAAGTGGAAAGGATGGAAGTAGGATGGACGTAGGAAGGGTGGAAGTGGAAAGGATGGAATTAGGATGGAAGTGGAAAGGGTGGAAGTAGGGTGAATGTGGAAAGAGTGGAAGTGGAGAAGATGGAAGTAGGATGGAAGTGTAAAGTATGGAAGGAAGAGGGAGGGACAGATGTGGCATAAAGGGTAGAGGGAGGGAAGGAAGTGGAAAAGAGAGAAGTGGGATTAACAGAAGAGGGAGGGACGGATATGGGATGAACAGAAGAGGGAGGGATGAATGGAGGAGGGACAGCACCGTGTGTTTAATAGTGAGTTAATTATAAACTGAGTGTCCGTGCTGAAAAGGTACAAGCTGCAGGGATCCATGGGGACGGGACTTCCACACACACACACACCCACACACACACACACACACAACATCCTGCTCTTCTTTTAGAGAAATAAATGTGCTGTAATCAGCGGTTTGGGGCTTAGTCATGCTTCCCCAGCTCTGCCTGGCACCTTGCTTTATCCTGGCAGCACGGCCTGCATACAAACACACGCAGGCGCAGATGTGTCACAGCCTGCACTGACCTACACACTGTCGGCAAAGACAATGCAGTGTTCAAGAGCCGTGCAACAAAACACTTACACTATTTAATGACATTAATGGACTAGATTGTGCTGGGGATTGCAGTTTCTAGCCTGGCTTTCTTCAGGCACAGAGTGAAAGCTCATGCCACTTCCTACTACCATGGCTTATAAACTCATCGATACCACATCAGATGGGAAATTATTACTAAATTCCTCATTTTTAAACTGGGACTATGGAGAGGAGGCTATGGAGAAGAAAATAAACCATAAAACACTGGTCTCATTGTAATATCCGTGCTTTCCTGTTTTTTGGTTACACATGAACACAGGAAAAAGGCATGCGAAATACCTGTAAAGATTTTGTCACAAGTTCTCAAAACTAAAAGCGTGTTCAAAAAGCAATAATTGTAATAAAACTAGTCCATAATGGTCGTGTTTCACAAACATGAACACCTACACAATGGACTTTTTGTACAGTGTGTATCTTGTG
Source organism: Hemibagrus wyckioides (assembly GCF_019097595.1). Lineage (NCBI taxonomy): Eukaryota > Metazoa > Chordata > Actinopteri > Siluriformes > Bagridae > Hemibagrus > Hemibagrus wyckioides. Next base: position 14,639,623 of record NC_080733.1, read on the forward strand.
TTATTTAAACCTGTGTATCAGTTGTTAAGGATTAAGTGTAACTGAAGACACACAAGTAATAAAAACAAGCAGGAAGCCGCGGGCAGGTTTGCTAGAAACACACACTAATAATTCCTCAGCCACACATTTAGAGCTGCTTTAATGTCCCAGAATGGTATGAAGTGTAAACATGTAGAATAACAAAAGCAGAAAATGAACAATGTCGAGGGTTTGTGCTCATCCATCACCTCAAAGGCCACGTTTGGGACCGCGGTGTTCCTCCAATCTGTGTGCCGGATCTTGCCCTTTAAACACGATAACCGAGTTTCTTGTTTGGCCGCGACGCCGCCGCCGTGTGCCTCTCCGACTTGATATGCATCAAAGCCAATTACACGGATAGACGCCTCCTTTTAATGAGGGTTGATCAATGTCAGCGAGGAGGATTCGATAATTAAATCAATTTAACAATCAGCCTACTAAAATGAGTGTCGTGACATTAAAATTAATCTCGGATGATTGTGGAGCGGAGCGGGTCTGAATATTCAGCGCTCCACATCCAGGGCCAAATGAGATATTAACACTGTTGAAATTGATTTTTAAAGCGCAATGGTGTTCATCTGTGTAATATCTAATGTAGATGTATCAGTGTTTTATTAATCAGTGACAGGAAATTGTGTGTTAGTATTTGTGCATTGATTTCATGTCCAGTGGGCCGTAAGTTTTAAAAGAAAACACAATAAAAACAAAAACGCAGCACCAGATCAGAAAACACAACCTAAAACATGGCAACAAGTCAGGAAACACAACAGCTAATATTTACATTTACATTATTTACTGTTCAGCGTCACTTAAATGAGGATGAGGTTCCCTTCTGAGTCTGGTTCCTCTCAAGGTTTCTTCCTCAGGGAGTTTTTCCTCATCACCGTCACCTCAGGCTTCTCAATAGCTACTTTAAACTTTATAATTTTTTTTCTCTATGTTTTCTATACTTCTGTAAACCTGCTTAGAGACAATGTCCATTGTTAAAAGCGCTATACAAATAAACTGAATTGAATTGAATTATTAAGTGTAAATACAGAAAGACTACTGCAAAATTGAAAGAAAAAAAATTAAATCTCAAAACCAAAAAAATTTCAGAAAACAAAACATCAAACCCCAAAACACAGGAAAACACAACAAAAAATAAAAACACAAGAGCAAATCAGAAACCACAACTGCAATACCAAACACATGACAGGAAATATAACAGTAAAATCAGAAATAAATAAATAAATAAATAAAAACAAAAGAAAATGCAACAACAAATCCAGAAAGGTGACGGCAAACCTGAACAAAATAGTACAAGATCTGAAACTTCTGAGCAGCAAATCATGTGAACAAACAAACACCAAAACAGAACCAAAAACATGACAGCAAATTCTAAGAACACGACAAAAACTCAGAAACTGAAATGTACAATTAAAAACACAACGTTAAGTTTTAAAAAAAAGCAAATTCTGTGACATGACCACAAAAGTGAAAACACAGAGACAGATGAGGGCAAAATCAACACGCTGAGAACAAATTTGGAAACACAACAGCAAATCAGCAATAAGCAAAACCACCAGCACCACCAGTAGCACCACCAGCACCACTAGCACCAGCAGCACCACTAGCACCAGCAGCACCACCAGCACCACTAGCACCACCAGCACCACCAGCGCCATTAGCACCACCAACACCACCAGCACTACCAGCACCACCAGCGCCATTAGCACCACCAGCACCACTAGCACCAACAGCACCACTAGCACCACTAACACCAGCACCACTAACACCAGCACCACCAGCACCAGCACCACTAGCACCAGCACCACTAGCACCAGCACCACCAGCACCAGCACCACTAACACCAGCACCACCAGCACCAGCACCACCAGCACCAGCACCACTAACACCAGCACCACTAGCACCAGCACCACCAGCACCACTAGCACCAGCACCACCAGCACCAGCAGCATCACTAGCACCACCAGCACCAGCACCACTAGCACCAGCACCACCAGCACCACTAGCACCAGCACCACCAGCACCAGCAGCATCACTAGCACCACCAGCACCAGCACCACCACCATCATGTACTTGTTGCTGATGTCCAACCATCACGAGTAAGAGACATGAATCAGACTTTGTCCACCAAAACTTCATGTCATTTGGGGTCTGGAAACTGGAGGTCAGATATATCTGGGGTTTTATAGAGTCAGGGTTTATATGTTTATTCTTATTAAATACTTTACAAAACATCTAATTCTCAGAAGTTCATTTTGCATCTTAATGTAAATGACAGAGCTGGTACATTTATTATTTTGTGTGTATTATATTCACATATCCATCTATCCATCCATTCATCCATTCATCTTCTGTAGCATTTATCCTACACAGGGTCACAGGAAACTGGAGACTCTGGGAACAAGGCAGATGACACCCTGGAAGACGTACCGATCTATCACAGGGCACACACACACACACACTACACACACTGTTACACAACTCCAACTGACTGTATATGAATGTAGAAAGGACATTATTTATAATCACACTTTCTGGTGTTTATGGTAATTCACACTCTTCAGTGTCACCCAGATGAGGATGAGGTTCCTTTTTGAGTCTGGTTTCTGTTTTTTTGTTCTATATTTCTTATATTCTGTAAAGCTGCTTTGAGACAATGTCCCTTGTTAAAAGCGTTATATAAATAAAATTGAATTGAATTGAACAAGTCAGAGATTCCAATCAACCTCCAACATTGATGGAAGGAGGTTGGAGTACATGCAAACTCCACACACAGGGCTGCGAGGCTACAACTAAGCCACCATGACACCTATTTTCACATATAAAAGACAAAATTGTTCATTTTCTGCATTTTCTGATTAGCCGTTATGGTATATTTGTTTTCTTTCTACTGTCATTGTAAATGAAATATTTCCTCACGATGAGTTCCTGTGTCTAAATTGTGTCCTTAAGCATGAAGAATTGAGTGCAAACGACAAAAAATAGTGCAAGAACTTTTGTCTAGCACCACACACACTGATTTAGCATTAAAGATTGTTTCTCTAAGGTGTGCTTGGGCTTGTGTGTGTGTGTGAGTGTGTGAGAGAGAGAGAGAGAGAGAGAGAGAGAGACGGATGAGTCCAGGTGAGGAATGTGGCTGTGGTGCAGAGGCTAATTGCAAAGCCAAGCAATGTGCTGCCGTAGCTATAGCTCAGATCCTGTGGGACGAGAACATCGCCGGCTTATCTCATCTTTCCCCTCTGTCCTTTTCCTTTCTTTCTTTTTTTTTACCCTCTCCTCCAGCGAGCAATGAACTGATGACTACCTCTTCTACCTTTTCACAGCACACACACACACACACATAGAGGTGACTCACTTCTAAACGTGCGGCGGTGAGTCAATAGAAAAATCACACTCGCCTAGTAAACGTGTCACTAAACAACAGCAACGTGTGAAAATCTTTACAGACGAGCAGAGGGAGAGATCACCAGCAAGAACTCGGGGATCGGAAAGATTTAAGGCCGTCTCGGCTGCAAACCGTCCCTTCGCTCCCGTTTCAAAAGAGCATCCACAAATACCGTGCTTGTTGACTATTGACAAACGACGAGGCTTCAAAGCCGCCCTTCTCCAGAGAGATGGAGATTAGCTGCCATATTGATGGCTACACATTAAACTTTTATGATTTTTTTTTGCAGCAGTTGCCTGTACTGAAAGATGCCCTGCTTTTGTGTCAATAACAGTGGTTTGTGTGTTGGTTTATTTACTAAAATATTCACTGATTCTCTCTATACACACAAATAATTTATATCAGCGGTGCAACTAGCATTTAAAAAAAGGTCAGTTATATAAAATTCCTTATTTCCGATAAATTAGCTAAATATGACTGAATGAGTAACAGCTACCTTCTAATTAAACGTTAAAGGTTTAAATGAAACGTTCATGTTTCATTTATAATGCTTACGTTTCATGTTTCCGGCCTCGCGCGGTGACTTAGTGGTTAGCACTGTTGCCTCACAGCAAGACGGTCCTGGGTTTGAATCCTGGGTTCGAACAGGTAGGGGTGGAGTTTGCGTGTTTTCCCCGTGCTGTGTGGGTTTACTCCGGGTACTCCGGTTTCCTCCCACAGTCCAAAAACATGTTCATTAGGTTGATTTGGTAATTCTAAATTGCCCATAGGAGTGAGTGTGAGTGTGTGTGGTTGTCTGTCTGTATGATGAACTGGTGACCTTTCACCCAGTGTGTACTGGAATAAGGCTCCAGCAGATCCCCGTGACCCTAATTAGGAATAAAGTGGGTATAGACAATGGATGGATGTTTAATTCGTTATCATTTTGTAAAGCAGAGACAATATACTAGGGTTTTGACGCAGCATCACTTTGTGTATCAGTATAAAGCAGCAATTCCTATCTGTATCGAGAAGTGGGTGTGGCCTAAATAGTAGGAGGGTTTTTTGTTTTGTTTTATTTTTGTGAATTAAACATAAACCCGTGCCCTAAAAACACCCAGAAATGCCAGCACTGTCAACATTTCCAGTGAATTATGGCAGAAAAAAAAAAATATCACTTTGTTCAATTTTTTTTTAACACTGCGTACTTTCTAATTTTGTTTGCACTTGCCTGTGACATTCTCTAACGAATAAAAAATAATAAAAAAGTGATCTAATTTAGCCCCCAGAACCCTAACAAAGTAGTTACTAAGGAGCATGGTACGGTCATACTGAACTAGGACACTGTATACTCTGCATAGTCTGCATTTTCCTTACACACACACACACACACACACACACAGTCTGCAGTACAGAGGGGAAAAAATTCACACACTGTACACATTATATAATATATATAAATCATACACTGTAAATCATGATAGAATTTAAGTTTTGTTAACTTTATTTTTTCTCCAATTTCTTGTCATGGCAAATTTTCAATATTGGACTCAACTCGATAAAATAAAGTTTTAAAAAGAAAGTTGAAAAAGTAATCCACTGTCTTGGCTACTTGTCTCAGTTTATCTTGAAATATGCCTTACAGTGTGAACATTCTATAACATTTTTATTACATCACTCTGTATACTTTATTACACATTTTCACACAGATTATACTGTGCTGTAATGTATATGTGACAAATAAAAAGCCTTTTCTTCTTCTTTCCACTTTTGTATCTATCTATCTATCTATCTATCTATCTATCTATCTATCTATCTATCTATCTATCTATCTATCTATCTATCTATCTATCTATCTATCTATCTATCTATCTATCTATCTATCTATCTATCTATCTATCTATCTCATTTTTATTATGCCTGATAAAAATGTAGGTATGTTCGTTGTTGCACTGTAGGATGAGTAACTATAGAAAACCATTCCACTACATTACATCACATGTATGTAATATTTACACTACTGCTCAAAGGTTTGGGATCGCTCAGAAATTGTATTGTTTTCCAAGGAAACACACAAACAAAATGAGTCTGAATAGAAACTATAGCAAAAGAACAGGACATGCTGACATGTCAGAGTTAGAAATAATGATTTTGATGGAAATGAATGTTTTCTTCAAAAAAAATACAAAACTTTTGCAGCAATTACAGCCTGGACGTTCTAGCGGTCAATTTTTCAAGATAATTTGATGAGATTTCACCCCATGCTTCCTGGAGCATCTCCTACAAGATGATGGAGTCTTCCTCCGTAGCTGAAATCAAGCTGAATCACAAAGTTTGTGATCCCAAACTTTTGAGCGGTAGTGTATGTATCTGGTAAATAAACAACCTGAAACCTTAAATCTACTACTGAACATGAGCTTTCCTATCCTTCATTAGTTAAAAAAAAAAACTAACAGTGCACTTCTTTTATGTGTGTGTGTGTTTATATCCGTTCATAATGTGTTGTGTGTGATGTACAGTAATATCTCACACATCCGCGAGGTTATGTTCCAGGATTGCGAATGACGAGGTTCGATGGAGTCACTAAAAATGGTAATACTGTACTCTAAATGCTTATTTTTGAAGTTTAAACCCTAAATATGACCCCAGTCATGCTCCCAAAACACTTTAATTTCATTTAAAAGTTAGCTTAATACATCACCCTTAAAAAAGAAATAAATGTTTGATGTAAAAATAGAGTACAGTATCGCCTGTATAAAAACCAACGAAAAATCACTGAGATGAATTATTCACAGAATATACACGCGTGTTGAACCGAGCACAAGGGGCGGGGAGACAAATCGCGACATCACGCATACAAAGCATCGTAGCTACCATCTAATCAGCAGCTAGGTAAAACTGTTAATGCTCTGTGATTGGCTACTTCCAACCCTCCCAGCCAGTAGCGTGTCGTAATGTACATATGTGATATCGGCGACGTTCGATATCATTAAAATAACATTTATATTTTATTTATATTGATATTTTGTTGATTTTACTTTTATAATTATATTACTTAATTAATAAACTAAACTTTTCTTAATTATTTAAAAAAAAAACATGAAAATGTATAAATTGCCACGGAATTAGCCGTAAACAGTTTTGCAGGATTTCGTGGGTCTGCGAAAAATTCGCAGATGCAAATTAGTTAGTTTCCAAAGAAAATTTCACGGATCAGTGAAGCCGCGAATCGTGAGACACGGATCTGCAAGGTCTTACTGTATTTGTATTCGGTTACAAGCCAAGAAAACCAAAAATCTACGGTGACTGAGAAGTGCAAAACAAAATAATAAACCTGAAAACACAACAACAATTCAGGCAAACCAGAAAAAGGTACAGATAGCGTGTCATGGAATAAAGATTAGTTTGCGATGTCTAAAAACACACCTGAAGGACGCAGGTATGCTTCGAAGACAAAACTATTCTAGATTAAAGGACGTGCTATAAAAGCAGAGCTGTGTTCATACACACACCAATCCACTTTCTATTCCTGAATGACAGATGTCTCGTCCAGTCAGAGAACAGAATTCCATTCGCAAACTATACCTAGCTTTTCCGGTTTGTCTGAAAATCTGTATTAATTCACTAAACATTCTTTAAGCATTCTGTTTCTGTCATTTTTTTTAACCTTTCTTTTGCAATTACGCTGCCATTCAAATCTGCCAGCGGAATGAAAATCGTCTTATGGGACTTTTTCAATCAGTATAAACAAATGAATTGTTTTATCGCTGTAAGTCTGATATAAAATGAGTCGGGACTGAGAGTGTGAGACGTGTGTTTCTCCCTCTGTTGGATAAGCTTACACAGAGTTTTAGTGGTTGAGGATAAACACCTTCAAATTTTAGATTCTTATGAACAAAAACGTGGGGCATCTCAGAGAGCAGAAATGGGTTTTATATCAACATTTACTTTGGAGACAGAAACATTTGTGTAGAAAAAAAGTGACCATTTTTTGTGCTGGGGAATGCATATATATATATATATATGTACACTATATTGCCAAAAGTATTCGCTCACCTGCCTTGACTCGCATATGAACTTAAGTGACATCCCATTCCTAATCCATAGGGTTCAATATGACGTCGGTCCACCCTTTGCAGCTATAACAGCTTCAACTCTTCTGAGAAGGCTGTCCACAAGGTTTAGGAGTGTGTTTATGGGAATTTTTGACCATTCTTCCAGAAGCGCATTTGTGAGGTCACACACTGATGTTGGACGAGAAGGCCTGGCTCTCAGTCTCCGCTCTAATTCATCCCAAAGGTGTTCTATCGGGTTGAGGTCAGGACTCTGTGCAGGCCAGTCAAGTTCATCCACACCAGACTCTGTCATCCATGTCTTTATGGACCTTGCTTTGGTCACTGGTGCACAGTCATGTTGGAAGAGGAAGGGGCCAGCTCCAAACTGTTCCCACAAAGTTGGGAGCATGGAATTGTCCAAAATGTCTTGGTATGCTGAAGCATTCAGAGTTCCTTTCACTGGAGCTAAGGGGCCAAGCCCAGCTCCTGAAAAACAACCCCACACCATAATCCCCCCTCCACCAAACTTTACACTTGGCACAATGCAGTCAGACAAGTACCGTTCTCCTGGCAACCGCCAAACCCAGACTCGTCCATCAGATTGCCAGATGGAGAAGCGCGATTCGTCACTCCAGAGAACACGTCTCCACTGCTCTAGAGTCCAGTGGCGGCGTGCTTTACACCACTGCATCCGATGCTTTGCATTGCACTTGGTGATGTATGGCTTGGATGCAGCTGCTCGGCCATGGAAACCCCTTCCATGAAGCTCTCTGCGCACTGTTCTTGAGTTAATCTGAAGGCCACATGAAGTTTGGAGGTCTGTAGCGATTGACTCTGCAGAAAGTTGGCGACCTCTTCGCACTATGCGCCTCAGCATCCGCTGACCCCGCTCCATCAGTTTACGTGGCCTACCACTTCATGGCTGAGTTGCTGTCATTCCCAAACACTTCCACGTTCTTATAATACAGCTGACAGTTGACTGTGGAATATTTAGGAGCGAGGAAATTTCACGACTGGATTTGTTGCACAGGTGGCATCCTATCACAGTTCCACGCTGGAATTCACTGAGCTCCTGAGAGCGACCCATTCTTTCACAAATGTTTGTAAAAACAGTCTGCATGCCTAGGTGCTTGATTTTATACACCTGTGACCATGGAAGTGATTGGAACACCTGATTCTGATTATTTGGATGGGTGAGCGAATACTTTTGGCAATATAGTGTATATATATATATATATAAACAAAAAGCTTCATATTAAGCACCACTGTGGAGTGAGACATGACAAAGACATTCAATGCTGGACACATGGACATGACCAAAGCATGAGCAAATTCCTTTAAATAAGCATAAGCAATGTTGTTTATGAATGCATCTCCCTGTTTAGTTAGTCATATATAAATTTACATAAATGTATGGACTGGCAACCTGTCCAGGGTGTACCCCTGCCTTTTGCCCTATGTGCACTGGGATAGGCTCCAGCAGACCCCCGTGACCCTAATTAGGAGTAAGTGGGTATAGACAATGAATGGATGGATGGATGGATGCGATAATGCATTTTAATTAACCACATCTGCTACAGATTTAGAAAACCAGTGTCACTGAACTACAGAGACCCCAAATTCTGAGTAAACCTGATGTTTGAAAGCTAAAATTCAGTCTTCTTAGCACAGATCACAGCAAGAGTGCATAAAAGTGAAGGTTCTCTTGTACTGGAACTGTTGACTAATCAGGCAGGAATGAGCCGATTGTTCTCCTGCCCACAATTCAGGAGAGTTGGATTTACGAGATGTAATCCTAGCCTACGTTTGGCCTTTTGCAGTAAGACTCTGGTGCAGTATATTTCAAGAAAAAAATAAATAAATTAATAAATAAATAAAACTGCCTCACATGAAAAAAAGGGCTCTGATTTCAGTCTCATATGGCCCTTTAGACAGGATGACATGTTGGCCTGTCGGTGAGTGCGTGCTTCCATTTTAAAGTGGGCGAGAGTGGATCGAGCGCGCGGTAAACAGCTCGCACCGAGTCATCGCTCACTAACTAAAACCCGCTCGTGACGACGGCTCGGTGAGGGAGCGCTGCTCGGCGGCTCGTGCATCTCAGAAGACGTGCGTGGGCTAACGTTTGCCGACTTCTCATATTTTAACTGAAGGACGTGACAGTCGAGGTCTCACTTTATCTGCAAAAAAAACACACAGCATGTATCTTATACACCATACTAATCAAAAGTTTGGAACACCTGGAGGTGATATCTTATTAGTTTAATGACTATTATTACCGCAGACCAACCAAAATGATACAGGATAGCAATTAAATAAGGAAAGCTTATTAACAGCTCGCTCTCAGATCCTAATGCAAGTCTAAACGAGTGCTTTTATTAAAGGCAGCCACGTTTGGAGAAGAAACCTTTTAAGCCTATAGAAAACAACAACAACAAACCAGAAAAGTGCTAGTGTTTACTAGAAAACATAAATACGGTAGGTGTGCCTGGAGGTTTTATGTAATTTTGGATGAATTTTTTTTCAAGCAAAGGTTGCTGAGAGTTGAGACGCGGTGCAAAAACTTTTTAAGGAGGAGCAATCTGACACAAAGGGGATGAAAAACCCTGGAGTAAAATATAGATGGATGGATGGATGGATGGATGGATGGATGGATGGATGGATGGATGGATGGATGGATGGATGGATGGATAGATAGATAGATAGATAGATAGATAGATAGATAGATAGATAGATAGATAGATAGATAGATAGATAGATAATTGGTTACTCCTGATTATGCTTTTGTGTCTCTGGTGTAAGCTCAAGCCTGGATGTTCTGCCTGTGGTGAGTCTCACGATTGGCACTAGTTGGCCTTTTTCAGTTTAGTAAATAAGCTCAAGCAAAGGAAAGAAAAGTGAGTAAAGCCAGCAAATGACACTCTCAAGAGAGCACACAGAGAGTACCTCATTTTTCAGGCTTCTCCTCATTATTTCTCAGCTTCTGTATAGACCGCAGCCTCTTACTGCTATGGTTAGATATTTCCCTTTCTCTCAGTCCATGCAGGTGTAACAGGTATGGAAAAGTATATTTAGCACATGCAGTTTTATTATATATATATATATATATATACAGTATATAGAATGACACAAATTGTTAATTATATCTGATGTTTTTTTGGTATATGTCATTATGTGTTTCCCCTTTAGTTCTGTAGTCAGTGTGCTTTCTGCTTGGGCCCGCGTTATGTTCTGGCAGAGAAGTGATTCATTTGCTTTAAAATTATTTTTATGTATTTTTTTTATTAGAATCATCTTCATATCAGGTTATTATTTGCATATATCAGTCTGACCTGATTTAAGTATTTTGGTTTCTGTCAGTTGGATAAACTGCTAAAACAGCCCTGAAAAACAGCCACATCGAGGCATGGACTCCACTAGATCCCTGAAGGTGTGCTGTGCCACCAAGATGTTAGCAGCAGATCCTTTAAGTTCTGTAAGTTGCGAGGTGGGGCCTCCATGGATCAGACTTGTTTGTCCGGCACATCCCACAGGTACTCGATTGGATTGAGATCTGGGGAATTTGGAGGCCAAGTTAACACCTCAAACTCGTTGTTGTGTTCATCAAACCATTCCTGAACCGTTTTTGCTTTGTGGCACGGTGCATTATCCTGCTGAAAGAGGCCACAGCCATCAGGGAATACTGTTTCTATGAAAGGGTCTACATGGACTGCAACAATGCTTAAGTAGGTGGTATGTGTCATCCGCATGTATGGCAGGACCCTAGGTTTCCCAGCAGAACATTGCCCAAAACATGACACTGCCTCTGGCGGCCCACCATCTTCCCATAGTGCATCCTGGTGCCATGTCTTCCCCTGGCAAGTGACGCACACGCACCCGGCCATTCACATGATGTAAGGAAAACGCAATTCATCAGACCAGGCCACCTTCTTCCATTGCTCCGTGGTCCAGTTCTGATGCTCATGTGCCCATTGCTGTCACATTCGGTGGTGCACAGGGGTCAGCATGGGCACCCTGACTGGTCTGTGGCTATGCAGCCCCATACGCAACAGACTATGATGCACTGTGTATTCTGACACCTTTCTATCAAAACCAGCATTAACTTCTTCAGCAATTTGAGCAACAGTAGCTCGTCCGTTGGATCGGACTGCACGTGCCAGCCTTTACCATTGTTCCTTGGACCACTTTTGATAGATACTGACCACTGCAGACTGGGAAGACCCCACAAGAGCAGCAGTTTTGGAGATGCTCTGATCCAGTCGTCTAGCCATCACAATTTGGCCCTTCATCAATCTCACTCAAATCCTTACGCTTGCCCATTTTTCCTGCTTCTAACACATCAACTTTGAGGACAAAATGTTCACTTCCTGCATCTAATATATCCCACCCACTAACAGGTGCCATGATGAGGAGATAATCAGTCTTATTCACTTCACCTCTCACTGCTCATAATGTTATGTGTGATCGGTGTATAGGCAAACAGTTTCAAAGACACTTCCTCTTATTTTCATTTCGTATGTTTCTTTGTTTTTGTTGTTACATCTTGGTTAAATTTGCCTTTTCCTGACGTGGATCTGTATAGGAAAAACATCACAAGGGCAAAATCAGAATAAATGGCAAGTCGACCCAATTACAGAGGTTGAGACTCTCACTATTAAATTGCACAAAATACACAACACAGAGATGAAACCGGTTACACGTGTGTCAAATATCAGCTGGTGTCTTTGTGGCACGGGTATAACTAATCTTGGATTCGTTTGGAAGGTGTCTTCACTGCTGCTTGATAAACCCAAGACCATAATAATTTATAATAAAGTGCCACATGTTGCTCCAGATGTTTTCCAAAAAATATCACTTTATCTTTCATCAGTTAGTTTCCCAGTGGTTTCATCAGTAGTTCTCTACAATTAAACATAATGTAAGTACATTGTTTAATATCTCAATAATAATAAATGTATTTAAACTAATAAAGAATGACGTTCATAAAAAGTAATTGTATGAATGACAGGATGTGTGTTTATAATGAATTCTTTGAACAAGTCAACACTTCAACTGTAGTGAAGTGCACTTAAACCTCTGCCAGTGATTAAGACCATTGTATTTAATGATCTGTTATTTAATTAAGTCTAATTAAGCAGGTACTACTGTATAGACATATTATTAATATTAGTAGAATTTTTCATCAGCAGATAAATGAATTAGGAGACTAGCAGTGAGTTGCATCAATAATTTCTCCACAGCAGAGACAGGATGTGATGTTTAGGATGTTACCACTTGCAACAATGATGGATCCAGTCAGCGACACTGTCTACAGTTCCTCACATTCTCTGCACTGCCACTGACATCAATCTGGATGTTGCAACATCACAGCCCATGAAGAGTGTTTCTCTATTTATGCTGCTTAATTACCATTCCAGCGCTCATCTGTGCTGGGTCTGAAGTGCTATAATGAGATGAGTCTGTTTGTTTTTTTGTTTTTTTCCCCCCATCTCTCTCTCACACTACAAAGTGTGCACTGAATTTGGCACTCGACTTCAAATCAGCTGCTCCCCGTCTCTGCCTGTTCAGGCTGTCAACAGAGAACGCTGAATCTAATTCTGTTTGTGAGCGAGATTTCTTTTGTGGTATCTGTCTTGTTGGGCAGCATTTTATTAAGGAATCTTGACAAGTACCGCATTCGTCTGCTATCAGGGAGTACACTGTAGGCCTGTTTACTCAGATTTGCTCACTAATAGCTTAGTTCGAACTCCAGCTAACTAGCAATAAAACTAAGATAATGTAAGGTTTTCTCTCAAGGTTTCTTCCTCATATCGTCTCAGGGAGTTTTTCCTTGCCGTCATTGCTCACTGGGGATAAATATAAATTTAATTTTAAACATTGTCAATTTTACGCTGCATTTTTATATTTCTGTAAAGCTGCTTTGAGACAATGTACATTGTTAAAAGCACTATACAAATAAAGTTGAATTGAAACACACACACACAATAAAAAAACACACACACACAGTACTTAAGGGCATTTTAGCAATACTTAGCATGTTTTTGTTAAGTGGGAGGAAACATGGGTTCTTCCCATAGGAGAACCCAGAAGAATCCCATGTATACATAATAATGGAAATAATGGAAATAATGGAAATGCAAATCCGTTCCAGCCCCTCAAAATAGTAGCAATATGACCAATAGGAAGCCTATGTAAACTGTATGGCTGCTTACAATGAACTGACCCAAGCCAAGCATTCCATGTCAAGGCTCCTCACAGGAAGTCGTGCCACCAAGCTTGGGCTAAAAATAGAACAGACCACCCACGCCACCAATCTGTCAATAGAAAAACACCCAAAAAATCACGTATATGAACGCCACAAACAGCGTTGGCATCGTGGGTTGACTCTTTCGCTGACTGAAAAAACAATTGGTAAAATTCATAAACTTGATTCAGTTGGCTTCGCTTGGCTTTCCACTTTGTAAAGTTTCACTAAACTTTTGAACAGCTCCTGAACGTACACACAACTGAGCTGACATTCAGTTCGGTTTGTTCATATGCCAAAAATACTTTGTATGCCAATGCAAATTTCTTGAAAAATTTCAATTCTTAAGGCAAAAATTCGTAAGGGAGGGCATTCGCATGCCGAAGTTCCACTGAATATCTATGGATCAGTTTATCAGTTTATCCCTTTTCCCGGCATCACAAAATACAGAAACTTCAAGTAAGCCTCCACAACCCTGCCACAGTTTAACCAAACACAAAACCAGGGATCAATCTCTGGACCAGGCACAAGAACCTACTTCTAGATCACTCGTTAGCTGGAGTTCTAACCTTTTGACTTTAAAAGACTTTAGTAAGCAAATCTGAGTAAACACTCCACACTGTACCACACTCTTGCCAATCATCTAGTACTGCTCAACTGATCCTACCATCTCTCAGAGTACAGTACACATCAAGACTCTTCTGTTTTGGCCCTTGGGTGGTAGAATGAACTTCCACTAGAGTGACTGGCTGTCTTTTTTTAAATTGTCCATACATTTCTTGCTATATTTCCTCCCACTAGACTGCTGGTATTCTTAGTCCTTGACCTCATGAACCAGCATCGATGTATTCATTGATAGAAACTTCAAAGCACTTCTGTAAGTCACTCTGGATAAGCGCATCTGCCAAATGCTGTAAAATGTAAATGTAGAACAGCTTTCACACTTTACCAGTCATGCTAAACCTGAGGCTCAAACACCTCGAGTCTGGAAAAAAAACCTGCAAGTGTGATAACAACCTAAAAAGAAGCATGCTTTATAATGAAATGGGAGTGACCTGAGACGCCTGCCCGAGACGTCTGTCACAGTCCAGGAGGTAAACAGTTATTTTCAAATCACCGGTAGACTCCTGACATAACACAATGTTGTGAAGACAAAACATAAATGACAAACAAAATCAAGAGTTAGTCCGTTAGACACAACAACCTTTAGAACAGGACTTTAATGGCAACTGATGTCTGGAAACCTCAATCATGATCAGTAAAGTCATGCAGAGAATGTTTTAGGATTGTAAAAGAATTCTCAAGGCATGGAAGTAGCTAGCGTTTGTTCCTGTGTTGGCCATTTCATCAGACATGTATGGGACTCTTTTCAGCTAAACAGAAGGATTGTGTGCTTTCAAATCTGGGGAACAAAAAAGGCTTTTACCAGACAGATGTCTGTTTTCTGCTTTCATAATAGAACAGCCTTTATATTTTTTTAGTGTCCAAAACATGTATTACCTCACAGCTATCCAGGTAGCGTTGTTTCTGTTCAAGAGGCTGCATGGCTTTTTCATGTCTCCTGTGCTTTGGACTTCCAGAATGGATGAAGGAAAGAAATCGGATGTGGAACATTCAAGAGTAAGGATGCTACACACTATTTTGTGGGTTTTGGTTTTTTTCTGGAGCTGTTTTATGCTGATATATCACAATGTTTCCACTGTAACCATGACAACACCAGTCCTGTTCCCAGTTACCAGTCTTATTATAGCAAATGTTTGGTCAATTAATAATAATAAGAAGAAGAAGAAGAAGAAGAAGAGGAAGAAGAAGAAGAAGAGTAGGAGGAGGAGAAGAAGATTTATTATTATCAGTAATAAGGATGAAATAAAGCGTGATTTAACTCTAGTGATGAGGAAATTGCCATGAGCTGTGCAACATCACATGATGAATAAAAAGTTCAGAAATAAGTTTACATACGAGTTCCAAACATAGGCGTGTTGTTTATCGTTACATTGCTAGCTGGGAATTTTCATGTTTTTTATTTCACGTTTCCATGAATTCACTCACTAAGAAGTGTTTGTTATTCTCATTATGTCCCCATCTTTAGAGGTAAAAAAAAGCACTTGACATCACTTGGTGGCTTTCTAAAAAAGCTTAATTATTTGACTAGAAAAATGCCAGCAGCAGCACTTAAAAAGCAGACTATAAAAGCGGCCACTTGGGCGTAAAATGTAAAATGTGGTGGTCATTAAGAGGGGAAAAGTGTGAAAACACCGTTACTGTGAAAATATTACTTTCATGAACCTTCTTGGACAATCCTCACATTACATGTTTATTTAAAGACGCTTGGTTTATAGTGGAGATTTGCATATGAAAGGTGGTGTCTTGTGGATTTTTTTTAAAAACTATAAGGCCTAATGAGTGCAGTAAGGAATTTCATCACACATTATGGTGGAATTCGTCATACATATTCACAATATTAACATTTCACATCAAATACATTCCCTGCATAAATATCCAATCTGCATGAGTAATTATTTAGCATGCTGGGAAGGAGAGGAAGTCGGCCAGATTCCAACCCAAACCCAACTGTATTTACCCTACAGCTCCAAACAGCTCTTGATTTTGCATGAGACATTTAACACGTCCACGGTAAGCATACTGATCTAATGAGAGCAGGAAAAGTGTCTGTAGAACGTGAAAGGAGATAAAGTCGAGCTGTTTCACGGCACCCGTGTAGGTCCTCAGCAGGTTTATGAGAGTTGGCTAATTAACATGACAGAGTCTTCCTTCTTCCTCATTGATTTCTCCTTCTTCTCCTCTTCATTGCAGGGGATTACAGCTCTCTTTCACAAAGCCATTATTCAGCCTGTGCTAGATAATCATTTTCCAGCACAACTATTTCTCCTACTGGATTCTTGCTTCGTAAGAAAAGTCAAGAGAGTAAAATTGGAAAGTCAAGAACATGACATGGTCAATAAAGATCAAATAAACTATGATTATATATCATATATCATCTTATGGTCATCCATATTTCCAGCTATAGACAAAGGGAATCCAGAGGAGGAAATACACACTGAATGAGACACCAGTCAGTATTTTCTACCCCATTTTTACAATGTTTAAAGATGGTGGTATAAATTCTGTTGAAAAACCATTGGAAAGTTCTACTTTAGTAAAATCTGCCAGCCTTAAAAGCATGGTCTACATTACTGTCTTAGTGATTTTTTTTTATTTACAAACAAGTATATAAAGTTTCAGACATTTCAACCTGAGGTTAAAATGCAACCTGCATGCATGTTTCAAACAAATAAATCTCGAAACACACTCTTCCCTTCATCCTCTGCTTAAAACTGATGAAAGGTTATAAAAGATTTACACCAGTCTCACAACATTTACTGATCTCTGTTACCTGTGAAATATTTAGAAATATTCGGAGTCACATATTTAACAGGAAGCTGCATCATCCGAATTTCCTGAAGATCATGAGAAGTTCATTTTCTTCTACATGCAGATTATTAAAATTATCGGTGTATACTGGATATCCCTGACAATCCAGTTAAGAAAGGGCTTAACCAATCTCTGAATACGTATAACTTTCTCATGAGTAATTATTGACATACCTCTGGACTCTGAATACACTCCAGCGTGTGCTTGTGTGTGCACTCATGCACGTCTGTCTTCCTTTAGAAGCGAGCCACAAGCACCTGACATCTATTCCTACAAACTCCTGACATGATGTGACAAGGCTAGTAAGGGTCGGTCATTCCGGTGGCTGAAACTCTGCTGAGACAGGCAGTTTAAACCCCAGAAATCTCATCTAATCCTTGCAATTACGGTGTTTATGCCTACGCAGACTTCTTATGCTGAAAACAATATCCTCTACATCCACTTTTTTTTTTTTTTTTCCTGCAAAAGGAACTCTTACCAGCTCAGCAAGGGAATACACAGAGGTCCACAAACCCCAGCAAGCTGTTTTCACTGAGACAGATTGAACATAGGGCTTGGACTGAAAAAGGATTCAGAATCGGAGGAAGGTCATCAGTCACACTGTAATTTAGTTCAAGGTAGTCCTCGTCTATAAGCCCAGCCCCAAATATTTTCCATATGTCAGGGAAAGATAAAAATATATGCTGTTCATGATGTTATGCAAGTCTTTCTAGAACATTCTGTCCAGTGAAAACAGGTGCAACTTACTGATTTCTCTGCATTTTTTTTTTTTTTTTTGGAGCCTTGAAGATGCTTTGAGGAGGGAATCTGTGATAAATACGGCTCATTTGAGAGGCTCGGTAATGATGACGTCCTGCAGTTCGCAGCAAGTTTCAAACACCTTCTACACATATGGACATAATCAGCATGAACAACACATGACACATCAGTCTCTCTTTTGTTACCTATTCAGTTCCCTCCATCACACTGAAAATATATATGTTACTGAAGGATGACTTTTAATGAGAGGTGTGGTGACTTTTACATCAACCTACATGCATGTTTCAAACAAACATGAATAGAAATAGCTGGTTTTAGCCTGTCCACACCCACTATAAACACACTGTACCTGGGATTATAATAATTGAAATACTTTTCCCGTCATTTTATGCTTGAAAAATCCTTTTTTAACGGGTCATCATATAAAGGCTATGAAAAATCAGTCCCACAACATAAGTCCAAAAAAGGGGGTAGAGCGTTTTCGTATTTAGCTCCAAAACTTTGGAATAGTCTTCCTGACAGTGTTCGGGGTTCAGACACAGTCTCCCAGTTTAAATGTAGACTAAAGACTTATCTTTTCAGCCTGGCATACATTTAACACATCCCATAATCTTGTGCTCCAGTACATCTGATTAAATGCACATTCATCTAGTACTGCTAATATTATGAACAGCAGCTACGCTAATGCTGTTCCATTGTTTCCCTTCTTCTACCCATCCCGAGGCATACAGAGACTGTGCCGGCTCCAGTGGCATCCGGAGATGGACCAGCTCCAGCCGGGTTCTGCTTGTGAGGATTGGGATATTCAAGCAGCGCCATGGACAACAACCTCCTTATTGATTTACATAACACTATACACATGCTGTATCTACATCACACAATTGTCACCCAAATGAGGATGGGTTCCCTCTTGAGTCTGGTTCCTCTCAAGGTTTCTTAATACATACAACCTATGGAATATTTGAAATTTAACAGGAAACTTCCTGAAGATCATGAGAAAAAGAAACATATTCTTTTTTCCTATATTATGATACTGCTTGACAGGCACAGCCTTGTTACTCAAATTATAGACAAAAGAAAATTATGAAAATTATTAAAAATAAACATTAAAAATGTCTACATGCCATTAAAATGGAGGCCAGTCAAACACAGTTTGTGTATTTGCTAATCATTGCTTAAAAACATAGATTTTAAAATAATAATAATAAAAGAGTGAAATGCATCTTAAAGTAAAAATTAGAGGGATATTGAAGGTCAGGATGTTTTAGCACAGTTATATGCATGTTGTCAAAGGTTTTAAGTTTTAGATTTTTTTACTTTAAAACACCAGAGCTGTACAGCACAGAACCACTGTTTACACTTAAATAGAGCAAGAAATAAATAAATAAAAGTAAATAAACCTTTGCGCACCAATACACAAATACATCTGAGGCATTATTACTGACCAGTTCTGCTAGAATGTTTGGTGGTTGCAGAGCCAGATATTGTCAATCACGCATGTAATTGAGGTCTTCTCGCTAGGCCGTGAGGTTAATAGGGGTGGGAATCACGACCTAAAACTATTACATTCATTTATCAGGGCATGGGCTGCTGCATGGAGAAGCAACACAGTGAAGGGTTCAAGTTCTGTTCACATTCAACACAAAAGTGGGAAACTATTTGTGCTACCAACCTTTACTCTGATCCCACTGCTTAGTTTCACCATCTGAGGAAGTTACAAAAAAAACAAGCATAATCCCTGAAGTGCAAAACTAGCAGTTGCTAGCATCATCACTAGAAGAAAACACAGACTAGTTACTGCCAATATATTTACCATAAACTTCTATATATCTACTGAATTAATAATATGTAATATCTAAAATTACCTTGACACACTTTGGGCTGAATCTGAAATGTTGAGAATTAAGCAAGAGGGCACTAGATAGTGCCAGTGTTGCCAGATTGGGCGGGTTCCCACCCAATTGGGCTCCTTTTGGTCATATCTAACTGGGAAAAATGCATTGGGCAGGTTGATATAATTTTTTTGATGCAACTGACAGGTTTTTATTTTTGACGAACATGATATTTTATTAATTTCCCATTCAAACGAACTTTACAATAAAGTATAATATGTAATGTTGACGTTTTAATAATATGGTTCGGTTCAGTTCAGCCAATAAGGATCAGGAGAGTCCTGTCCAATCAGATTTCAATCTTGATTGGCGGGTTGTTGTAATCGTTGTACTCGTTATACCAATATCACAAAGTTATAAGCAAAGCTGTAAGTGTTTTTATCTTCATCATCATGCCAAAGTGGGGTAAATCTAGAAAGTCCTCCTGAAAAGAATGGGAGAGCGACCCATTCTATAATATTTCAAGAGATGTTCTCATCAGTTCTGCGAAGATTCTCTGCATTAAGTCCCTATAAAAAGGGATTATTCTGCTATAAAATTCTGATGTCGTGTTTGATAATTAAATAAAAGGTATACAGGTAGCTAACAGTGTGTGTGTGTTTCTAAATACTGCCCTTTGCACTAACCCATTTGTTTTGGGTTTGTTATTGTATTAGTTATCACAGTATGCATTTTGGGCTGTTTTTTTTTTTTTTAGGCAGGTTTTCTAGTTGTAGTTGGGCTAGAAATCTTCAGTCCAATCTGGCAACACTGGATAGTGCTATTCAGCTTTATTCTGTTGTACACTATGTAGGGTGCAAAGCAAAATTTAAAGATTTCCCCTTACCAAAAGACATTACTCAAATCATGTGGAAGAAAGTCCAAGTTTGTCCAGTGAGATAAGAAAACATTAATGTGGGCAAACAAATTCAAATAAAATTCAGCATGGGGACTTGATTATGTACAGATTGCTTGGTGGCGGAAAACAGCAACAACCCGATGGAGAACCATGGGTAAATTCCCAAATTATCTGATGGAAAAGTACTAGTATATTACTATTTCATGTTGTAGCCAGATATCAGATTATTAAACCTCTTTTGCTAATTCTAAGCTTTCACTGGTAGAACTTTAAGCATTAATGATGTCTAAAAAGAAGCAAATTTATCTGCCAACAGGATCAGACCATTTTAAAGCTTGAAAGTAGGTTACAAAAGTGTATAAATAGTTTTAACACTCATATATTTGGTTTCTTGTCTAATCTAATAATAGGAAATACTAGATTCATTTAACTACATTCAAGATGTTTTCACTCCAAGGTTTTTTTTTTTTAATGAATCTTAAAAACACAGATGTAAAACCTGATGCATCACAGCAGTACAGCAGTGTCAAGCCTGATGTTCAGGCAGTGAGAACGTTCCATGTGTATATTTTAAAATGCAAGTCATAATACCGCACACACTCGTGCACAGAAAGAAAGTCTAAATGTGTTTAGTCTCTCACTCGCTTTCAGTGTCAGAACATGGAAACATACAGCACCTGTAACGAAGCACACCATCATAAATTCTGATCTACTTAGGCATAAAGTAATCTCCAGCATTAGCTGTGGTGTGCGGCAGTCTGACTGTTTTCACGAACGTGTCCAGGCAGGAAACCTTCAGCTCATCATTCACTGTCTGATTTTTGGGTCGTGACTGAGCTAGAATTTGTTTTAATGTGTTTCTTTTCTGCGCATCCAAAGAGAAGGACACCATGTTTGGCCATTGCTACAAGTCCAGGCAGCAAAAAGGCCTTGGTGTTCCTTAGTGCAATTTCCAGAAAAGTATTTTACTGAGACAGTCAGTGAGTTAGTCAAATAAAGTCAAATAAAAAGTCTTCACAATCAGGGAAAGTTGTTGTTTTTTTTTCCAAGATATATTGCATTTTGCGGAGACACACAACTCACCACTGACGTCCACTGAGCAGCTATATCTGATCCAGATGTCAATATAGAATGACGTCTGGACTTGTCAGGTGTTTAAAACAAACTCATCTGAAACACTAGGAAGAGTTTACAATTCTCACCCAGCAACCTTCAGAATGTCAATGTTGACTGTTCCAGCTTACTGTAACACAGAGAAAGTGTAATAAACTACACAGGTATCTGTGGACTCGTCTTCTGTTGAAGGTCAGTGCATTAGACCTCTCAGTGTGTCTCAGAGACGCTGTTGTTAACTCATTACAGAGGATGTCTGTCTGTGTCTGCTTCGGGGGCCAGACTGGAAGAAAATAATGTGATTATTACTTCGACATAAACGCGTTAGTGTCACATCAAACTGGGCGGCGAGCTTCCAGGAAGCTGCCGCAGAGTCAGTTATTGGAATGCGCGTGAGGGATTAGATGTGGTAGGGGTTTCTGACAGGCCGCTTTCATGAGGCTGACTTACAGTTCGAGCACCATTTTTAGATGAAGTGAGAAGGGAGAGTGAGTGAACGAGAGAGAGAGGGGAGGGAAAGGGGGTGTGTTTTCCGACGAGAAGAGAGACAAACAGACGCTGATCTGAGTCATCCTCACAACTCCACTGTTTGGCACCCTTTTCTCCTTCTCTCCTCTATTTCTCTCTCTTTTTATCTGCCTCTCACCCACTTGTCAAAGGAAGCATCTGCCACCGATCTGTCTTACAAAATAAGGAAAGAAACACAGAAGAGTAGTCAGAGTATTGCAAGTAAACATTCACCTAAGGGGGCAGACATCCTAGTAATAAGAGTCATCAACTGGAAGGTTGTTATTTGAAATCTTAAAACTATTACTAGTTGGTTATGTTTTTTGCAGCAAAGGAGGAAAGAAACCAATGGTACTTGACGACAAAGTCTTCTGGTACGTTTTGTCAGTGAACATGTTCAAGAAGAAAGGTCTTTTCTGGAGCCTTAGCAAACACATGAGAATATCTCATTTGGTGGTAGCTCAGTAGTTAGGCATGTGGGCTACAGAGCAGAAAGTTGGGTGTTCACATACCAACACCGCCAAGATGTTACCCCTTGGTCCTTGAGCAAGGCCCTCAACTGCTCAGTAGGATATGGGCATCTGATGAATGCTCTAAATGTAAACATAGATAGGATTCCTTCCTCTTTGGTAAACATTTTATTCTGGTCAAGGGCAGAGCCCATTCCAGCAACACTGGCAGAGCCCATTCCAGCAACACATTCCACAACTCAGGTGAGGGTATACCCTCAATGGGAAGTGTATTCCAGGGCACCAATTCACCTACTGCCAGTAAAGTAGTGTTCATTTGAGGTTCCATTGGCACCTCTGAATACCTCAATAATGACGCAGAAAATAAACAACCATCCCAAGGATTACTGGCTCAAAAGGCCAGTGGTCACTCTGCTTATAGTTCCAGCACACTGTGTACCCAAGCCTTAGACATCACAAATGCTCATCTTTCAAGATGATGTCTCAGAAGGAGCAGCTGTTCATGCAATGCTGTCTACAGCTGGACATTTCAGAATAGAGAAAGAAAAAAGTCATGGAAACTGAGATAAAGATAGTTAGAGCAAGGGGTGAAGGTGTGATTTCTCTAAGCTAATTCCAGTGGCATGGTTCAGTGATGCATAATGCATTGTAAATTCACCAGACAGAGCCTATTACAGTCAAAGCTAATGAAACCATGCTGATTAGTGATCTCTTGATGCTGATCCACCATATGGCAGTTGAGTCTCATTCCCTGCTACTAAGACACACACACACACACACAGAAACACCTCACTTGCACAGAAGTAAGGCAGCATGCTTGTAAAGAATGGCATGTTTGTTAAATGAAATGGGGGCAGAAAGGACTGTAGTAAGTGGGCATCCTGATACTACTTTACCAGCAACCTTACAACTTACTCCCCCTGTTGCAATGATCCATCTAGACCAGGATAGAAACCTTAATTCTCACCACTCAAACCATCATATTCTTTTACAACAATATCCTTTTTACCAAAATCTGGTCAAGTGACTTTCCTAAAAGTGCCTTCTTGCTCTCTGTAGGGGTGTAGGCTCCAAGCTGCCAGCTGCTTGTCAGTGATCTGGCAGGCTCAGATCCTTCTAAATACCCCATCCATTCATCTCTCTCTCTTTCTTCATGATACAGAGTGAGAGTGACAGTCTCCTGGCCATCCTTCCTTGGACCTTGGTGCACAATTTAGCGCTGTCCGCATCATTGGACTGCCTCCCTGCTCTCTTGTTCACCTCTGATCTCCCCAACTCTCTCACCCCCATCACCCTGCCAGCTGTGAACACATGTCCAGCAGTACCACTTGCCCTTTGGTGCCTATGTCCCTACATCATTTCCACCTGGTGATTCAGTGTGACCCAGCTAGAAACATCCTGCCCACGCTTGCTGGAATGCCAGAGAGAGATTTGACTTCTGCCCAGATATCACGTAGCAGGCAGCACCCTGGAACTCAGCAGAGAGGAAAGATTTAGCACAAGGAGAGATAATGATGGGGCCTGATTATTAGTCAATTACGGCCACTCTATGGGGCACTGCTTCAGGAACGAGAGGGCGGGGGATAATCCCATTATCTGAGATGTCTGGATAATGGATTTTGTGTATGAGGCTTTTTTTAACACATTGCATCGAGTGTTGAGAATATCATCTTCGCAAAACCTGTAATGATATCCGTGAGCCGTGCGAGAGGGAAACTCATTTCGAAGCTACCGACTCTGAACAAGCACTATCATTTCCTCCTCTAGAATTCAGTACATGCTGTCTTCTGCCACGCTCAGCTTCTTTCTCCCCCCACCTCACTCTCTTGTTCTTTGTCCCTTGCTCTCACTCTCTCATCCCAGGCCTCTCCATCTGCTGATGGCTCCGTCACAATCGTTGTTATTGTCGCTTCTGCACACTTTTTGCCCATGTGAATTGCATGGTTTGGCTTGGCGGTGCAAATTACCAAATTATTACCTACAGTACAGGTGACCTTTATTTAAGATACGATGTCTTTTCCTTACACAGATTCCACGAACGGAGGTTTAAGGAGGTGTTATTTCTGTGCACACCTAAGCCTGTTAAATGAGTATTCCATTTCCATTGCTTTTAGGTCAATCTATTAAGGCCATATTGCACAATATATTGACCGAAGCCATTACAGAAAACGATCTGTAAACAAAAACGCTTTCCTCTCTGACTTGCTGGGGTTTGCTCTTTTAGTCGCTCCTCCCAAACTTAAAGATTCAGTCTGGCTTATAATTGATGAGATCTTTAATGATCAAGTACAGCAACGAGCAACAGTGTGCAGTGAAAGCTAATCAAAGTACTAGCAGAACTAGTCAGCCTCTTTTTCTGGAACTTTACAAAAAAAAAAAGGAACAGTAAAAAGAATAAAAATCTTGTAATGTGGTACAGTGGTTTGGGGTCTTCTAAAGAGGATTTCTAAGGAGGTTGATCTTTGTAAGCCTCTCTAATAAAGAAATCCTCCAGAGTACAGTCCTACATAGAACCTTTAAGCATTTTCCAGGAGGGATAATCCAAAGAATGGAATGTATGGAAAGTATGCACTTGGCTAGGTTATGGTCTTAAAATACAAAATCATTATCTGGCAGGATAATTTTCATCTAAACCTTCCAACGTTATCAAGGTCCCAAGGGGTGTTTGCCCAAGCACAGGGTGATCACAAGTATGAGTCCTGTGAATGTTACAGCCATAACTGGTAGTCCAAGCAAAATCGGTCCAGCTCTCTGGGTATCACTGTGAACAAGGGATGGTATTACGCTCCTTCATCGTTTAGAGCAACAATGGGTTTGTCTGAGCTCATCTATAAGTAAGATGGCAGTTAGCATCCCCACTGACTGCTTCCACTGCCCGGTATCATAGCATGAGTAGCAAAAATATGCCTTGGATGTATTATCCCTTGCTCTGTTGGTAGCTCTTGTGCAATAGAGAACTAGATAATAGGTGGGTATTGGCTGCATGCCACAGTAATAACCAAATTGGAGGTAAACAAGGTAAAGAAACCAGGAGAAGCAAATCCTGGCACAACTCAGACAAAGGACCTGTAGTGCATGCTCAACTTTAATGGCCTCCTCCTTCCTTGGAGGTCATGGTCTCAGTAAGAAGCGTCGTTACATGTCTGCTCTTCCATGTCACTGCATCTGTGCAGCAGTTTATGACTTGTTTTATGGCTCTTTCATACATAAATGCATGTAGAAGAAAATGGGACACCTTCAAATCATTTGCCTCCTGGTCTCAGATGCCTGTATGTACTGCTATGTTCCAGGGGTATTACTTAGATTACAAATGACTTGCATCATATCATGAACTTATGTGCCATGCACATACATAAAAGATATGGTTATCGCTGTCAAAACAAACGTGTGGCATAAGTGTTATGAAATTAGAATATCCTTGTGTTGATTTGCCTAAGAAATTAATATTGTAATAATAACAACATGTAATATTCATTAGTGTCTAGTGTTTTACAATCCAAGACAAAAGATCAGTCCAAGCTATAGATACATTTCAGAGACCTGCATTATTCCAGCATCACAATGCCCCGTCCACACCCCCTTCGCAGACATGCATTCACCCCTATATTTGTCTTAAGATTGTTTTTGTTTTCTGCAGAAATTTATTTTTCCTAATAAAATCTTTTATTTAAGGAAAATTAAGATTTTTAATATTAGTTAAACAGAGTGACCTGTGCTCTCACTAACCAGTCATATAATGGCAACAGGAAAAAAAAATCTACCACATTTGAACCAGTTAGCTAGATATCTACACCTTTTAATAGCTATGACAGTCATCTTACCTGATAACTAAAAAGCTTGCAGATCTTGAGCTTTTAGAACTTTCCCCTCAGTATGCCCTGGGTGTGCCAAGTTTCAATCTGGCTACACAATACAACTTGGTTACCTTTGTTAACCTCCAATTCTTACATGGATACTTCACTGGTTTTCCCACAGGAAGGACTGGGGTCAACGATAAACAAGGTACACCTTGTGCAAGGGAACCAGCATGGTAGACAAGTGGCTTCACATGTATATAAAAATGACGTGTTAAGCTTTCTAGGCCTCTAATTATTTATACCTATTAGTACTAAGAGGCCTAACGGTGGTGTATAGCCTGAATAAATCCAGAAGTCTAACTGAGCCGGATTATTTATGTTTCCTAAGAAAGTTTTCTGAAAATCTTGTTAAAGCTTCTACTCATCCACCTTGAGTAGTGTGTGAAAGTGCATCACCAGCCAAAGAGAGGATTGGCCATATGACAGCGCGAGCCGAAAGCTCATTACAGACACTACAGAGCTCAGGGGCCTAATTAACAGCAGCTCATTTTCTACCTGCACAAGGAAACACTCTCCCATCATTTTTCATTATTAATACTTTAACAGCTGCTGACCAAAGCGTGGGCCTAGATGAGGAACTTTCAGATCCATCAATTAACCCGGCCACAGGCAGCTTGGAGGACTGAAGGCCTGTGAGGACCTGCTGATACGGCTACAGATCGCATGCATGAATATTAAGCTTTCACCTTTGTCATTCTGGGACAGTTTCATGGCCCCATGCGGAACAGAGCAACAGGACCTCGACTCTGGGGGTGAACAGGAGGGCTCCCTTCAGAAATGATCTTTCACCTCTGACCCCTGAATTACACTTCTAGCAATGATTCGCAAGACTTCTTTTTTTTTGGAAGATCTCCAAGATCCAGGCTTGGTGTATTTATAAAGCATTTTTTAAAGAATTTCTTATTTCAGATCTGCTTTAAGGCTTGAAATGTACCTGAGCTCAGAACAGTCCTCTGCCTTTATGAACCCCAGCCAAGTTTTTCAGACATTAGCGATGCAGCTGTCCAGACGTCTTTGAATACAAAGGAGTCATTTCTCAGGTCCATTAGCTCTCTGGAATGTTCTGTCCTTTGAAAAGTTTCTCTCTGAGCACTGAATACAAATGAACGACCGGAGAGTTTGCCATCCAAGACTGCGATGATGGACCGTTCAGCTCACTTCAGGGGTCATGCTAAAAGGTGTGCCACAGTGCATGTCTTTCTCGCAGAAGTAAGGAACCTTGCTATGGCTATGCTTAACTAGGCCACCATGCATAAAACATGTCATAGTCAGAGGTAGGGATGATGGGACACAGTTTGCTGCATGTGTTCTGCTCAGTGTTCTGCATCATGTGGTTTTCATGAGCCATACATCTTCCCGCTGACCCGAGTGGCCCGTCTCTTGTTCGATCACTCTTTTTCTTCTTGGTGGGTTCACAGACTTTCCTTTCACCAAGCCAGTCTTGGGTTAGCAAGACTTTCTCGCTACTATCTCTATCCCTGTATCTTTGCGGTTTCTTGCCGACTCACTGACTTTCTCTGACCTTGCGGTATAGATGAAGGTGTAAAAAAGGCTTCTGGGAAACAAGATACAGGCCCTGCAACGCATCTGCTGTCACCAGTGTCATGACCTCATCTTCTTCAAATTCACACTTACACATGGCAACATTTCCTAGTTCCCAAGAGCTACAGTCATTGTTGCTTTTGCTCTACTGTGCCGCGAGCTGGAACGGAGCATGTTTCATTTCACAGCAAGAGAACAGCACTTTGCTACCGGCCTCTCGATTCTCTTGTGCCTGTGAACCTGTTGGGAATCAGCAACGACATTGGACTCTCGGAGAACTACTCATCACCACCCATCACGCTCACAAACGATCCACATTACAGGCTTTAAAAATGGAAGACTGTTAGGATGTTCAGCACACAGTATGAGCACTTGGGCTCAATTAACAGGCTACATCAATAAAACAGGCACACTGCGAAAAAACATGGAAATTATACATCTCTTGAATATGATTAATAGCCAATGTAAAAATGTTTTCTGGGCATTGTAAAATACGCTCCATTCCGCGTATTGCTACAACAGGCGACTTAAAGGACGCGATAAAATAAACCCCCTAGTGAGGCTTTAACAGTGAGGATTCTCCAGACCTGAGGCTAATGCATGAGGAGTGTACATAAAAAATAAATATATATGTGTAGGCTTTGAAATTCATGAGCTTTTATTTATTTGCAAGGCTTTAAATGACCCATGCTCTTCCAAAAATATTGTTATAGTTTAACAGTACAAGCAGCTCGGATTGAATCTGAGCAAGTTGATGAAATGCCCTCTAGGAAACATCCATAAACAAACAAAAACATTTTTGCTCATATGGTTTGAATTTCGTACATAATGTTTAAAACCTACAATGAATTGATCCAAAGATTAAAATCAGAGTGGTAAGAAACGGCGTCCATATACAGTGAAAAAGCTCGACATGTATCCAAAACCTCACAAGTACAGGAAATACTATATATAGTTATGAAAATGTCAGGATTTTCTGTACTGATCTGTGCGACTCTTTTACATGTATCTCAAGCAAGTGTTTTAAAAAAAAAAATATCTAGTGATAAGGAAGAAAAGTGTTTTTTAAAAAAGACTGCATTCTGACTGCAGTGGAGGTGCCTTGTGGACATTTTGACAGTCGGTATATCTGACTTTAAACTGAATCCTACAAACTCGATCAAAGCGTGATATTCGCCGTGTGAGGAAATCAGACATAGCTGGCGAGGTTTTAGACATCTTTAGACAGACTGACATTTTACCGCTGTGTTTGTTCATCTGGCTCTTTACTCAGCATGATCACTGCAGGAAGCCTAGGATTAGAACATATATTTTTTAACATTTCCATGGTCAAATATATTTAGGATTGCTCCATGTTTCCAGTCAAAACCTGAGTTTTCGTCTTCTGTTGACGCGTTCCAGGATTCGGCTGCTCTGATATCTGACAGATTTCTGGTCCAGATGAGCAGCCTGCACCTCTTACCAGAGTATGTAAAAAAAGAAGTACTACATCCACCATTAGGCTACCAATTAAGAAGATAGTAAACAGTAATAACAGGCTCTGCACAAAAAAATTTCAACACGCTATAAATTACGAGCTGCGTGTTTTCTCAGTCTGCTCATTACACCTGCAATAATCATAAAATTGATTGCATTTCCGTTGCTTGATTACCGTTCGTAACGCACCCAAACGCTCAGTGCGTTTCCCCTCGTTTTCTGTGCGGTTCTACAGGTGCACACGCACATCCTGCTATTCATATTTCATCCACATTTTGTTGACACTTTTGGCAAAAAGAGGATCACAAAAAAAGGCCAAAAACTTGCCAACAGCCATGAGGGCTGAATTAAATTCACATTAAAAGCAGACGATTTGGGCATTTCTAGCTGGGCATATAATTAACTCAATCTGAAGAAAGTGGAAAACTAAGACCGACGCGTTTCCAGGAGTGAAAACTTTTCCACTTTTTTGGCAGTGGAATTTACAGGATGAGCTTCTCATAGAGCTGTCTTGTAGATAAACAGCTGCTCCACAGCTCTCTCTCTCCCTCTCTTTCTCTCTCTCTATGGCACTAATAGAGAAGAGCATCCGGCGCTTCAGGCTGCGTTCGACGCTGTAATTCAGGCTCGGCTCGTCAGGCTCTTCGCCTCTGTGTTTATGACAGAGACAATAAAGTGCGCGTACGGGGCCGCGGAAAAGGCAAGACGCTTAATCTCTTTGGACGGATTTATATTCTCCTGTAAGTAAGTGTGCGTTGGAAACGTCTCGTTAAAATCTCAGAAGGGCCGCAGGGGAAGTGAAGGCAGGTAATCGTCTGAGAAAAAGAGTGAGGAGCTCAAGATTTGAGAGATGGTGCTGCTAAGGCTCGACTCATCCATTTGCTTTGCCCGGGATTCAAGGAGCTGGAGTTTTACATGAAGAAGACAGCAGTAATTCCGATACGGAAGTTCCGGAGCCTTTCCCGAGGTTGTGGGGCTTTTATTTATTTTTTTCCAGACTTTGAAGCCTCTCTCCTCCAAGTGGTTCTTGCTTGAGAATGATTGATGACTGGCTCAATTTGTAAATGTAGCAGATGGATGTGTGTGTGTGTGTTTTCTCTATACGTGTGTAGTGTGTGTGTGTGTGTGTGTGTGTGTGTGTGTGTGTGTGCGCGTGTGTGTTTTTGCGCTCAAGTGCTGCGTTCACTGCAGGCCGAGCTCTTTATTCTCCACAGACCAAAGAAACCCACCTGCTCGCACTCGTCTCTTCTCATCTCAATGAGCTGTTTCTTTCACTCCACCGCAAAGTCCTTCAGCGGTGGAGAGAGGAAGGAGGGAAAAGAGGAGGGGAAAAAAAAAAACGGTTTAATAATCTGTACGTCTGCTGCTGTTTGGAATCCGCTATCGGCGCACTTTTTCCCCCCCGACATTCTGCTGATGGAAAGGCGTTGAGAAATGCTTATCATTACAAAAACCCATCCGCCACCTTTCATACTCCTAATATTAGCTTGGCAGAATGTAGAACTGCGAAGGAGCAAAATGCTAAATAAATTTTTTTTTTTTGTGCACCTATCGTATATCTTTAGGACGTTTTTTTGGTACTTGATAGCAGAAGACGGGTTTACTAGTAAATCGCTCTGAATTTGGTGCATGAGACGCGCACACACACACACACACACACATATATACACACATTCTCTCGAGGTCAGAACAGCTGCAGAAGAAAGTCTGGTGCCCAGTCCATGGCAGTCTGTGCGACAGCCAGAGCAGCCGCCCCAAGTGTAGCTGAAATGCCCCACACGGCCATCCTGATGAGCTGCTGTGTGCCGCTGGGCTGAGCGATCTGGGGGTGTGCCAGGGCGAGGCGGTCATCTCGATGCTGGTGGAGATGCTGACGTTGCTGTCGAAGGATGGAGTCGGGACGCTGCTGTTGAGTGGACGTCTGGAAGTCCTGAAAGGTGCTGATGGCAATGCTGAGAAGAAAGAGAGAGAGAGAGAGAGAGAGAGAGAGATGTCTACCACTTCCTCAATTCTATACACCATTGCTGTTAAATTGCTCTCTTCTGATTGGTCAGAAGGTGTTGAGTAAACTTCAATACAACAGCACAAGAAAATCACAAGTTTGTATTAAAGCAATTGTTTATATTATATTATTGTGTTATTGTTTCCATAGTAACAGCTTATTTATAGGGAAGTATATGGTACAAACTCGGCATAATCTCAGAGTAATAATAAACATGATTCGTTTAATTCGTTTAATGAGCTCAGTGGATAAGGTGTTAGGATACTGATGGGAAGGTTGAAAGTTTAAAACCCAGGACCTCCAAGCTGTTTCTGCTGGGCCCCTGAGAAGGTCATTAACCCTCAACTAAAACAAAGAAAAACAAGCAATAACAGTGTAGTTTTCTTTAAAGAGAACTTTTTTGGAAGGAGTCTCCAGTGTCAAGCAGATGTAAAGCTGTGGCTTTAAAGTTTTCCTCCCTAGGAGAGAACAGAGGTCTTTCTTAGTAACATGGCAAGCTTCCCAATTTTTCTAAAAAGACGGGAAAAAAGAGGCTAATAAGGGAACAACTGTTTATAGATGCTACAACATAACTGATATCATCATCATCATCGGGAGTTTTAACTCACCACAGTCACCTCTGGTTTGCTAAAGTGATAAATGAATAAAAATAAATAAAGTGATTAAAATAAATTTTAATTTATCCCTAATGTCCCGACCTCATAGATTTCTGTAAAAGCCAATTTGTTATAATTAATTAAAAAAATACAATAAATAAATAAAAAGGCCAATGAGGGCTGAATTCACTTTAAAAGACAACGATTTGGGAATTTCTAGCTCTTAACTAAGACAAAGAAAAACAAGCAATAATCTGTTGAAGAATGTGAAGATGGTGAATAACTTTGGAAGGAGTCTCCAGTTTCAGTGAGATGTAAAGCTGTATCCCGAACTTTTAGATTTCTGTAAAAGCTGCTTTGTGACAAATTTCCACAACAAAGATTGAACTAAACGACAAACAGGAGCTAAAACGCTCTTTAGACCTTTGGCATCATTACACAACTAAAATTAGTTAAAAGTACAATGTGATGCTCTTTAATAATCACATCACACTTCCAGCACAACACAGACGTTACATCCGATACTGATCCCATACTAAGATTCACATAAACACGTAAGACAAGACACGTGCGCTCTCCTCATTAGAATCACGGAGTAGATGATGAAGTCCATTAGATTTAACGATTTGACGGAGCAGTTCCTATTTAATTGTTGATGGATGTTAAACTGTAATAACAAATAAATAAATTAAAAATTGAATTGCTGCTTGTTTAGGATATTTAATATAGGTTTCCTTCATTTACAAACATAAAGAATGCAACATTACCTCCTCCTCTAGGTCTACAGTAAGAACCGAGTAACCCCTGTGTTCTATTAAAATGACTGAATTCAATATTTATACTGGTACAGTATTAACTGGAAGACTGACTGACTGATTGATTTCTACGTAAATACACCCGACGGGAGACGAGAGAGAGAGACAGAGAGAGAGAGAGAGAGAGAGAGAGAGAGAGAGAGAGAGAGGAAAACAGTAGACAGGCATAAGGGGGGGAAAAAGAAAGAAAGGAGGGGAGGGGACAGGAATATGCCCTCTAGTCTGCTCACAGAGACAGCACTTTTAATTTCAGCAGTAATGTTCTCCAATTACAGCAGAGAGGCAGCGCAACAGCGCTTGTGCTAAGGGCTAAAGCACACACAGTTCCTTTAACAGTTTGGAGAAAAACATCATTAAAAAAAAATCATAAAATATTCAATTCCATTTCATTATTGTCCCTCTGGTCGAACGGGGAATGCTAATGCCGTCCTCTCAAGACTATAAACCACCAAGAAAAAATAAAAGACCCCCGTGCTCAAGTGCACTCCGGGAAAGTGACTGTTGTGAGGCTTCGCGTCTTTAAGACGCGTCTCTTTTTTCCTTCTTTCTTTCTTTTTTTTTTCCTCCCCTTTTTTTGTAGTTCTCATTAAGATCTGCTGCTAATACCGTGCAGCTGAAAATAGCTGACAGGTAAGAGCAGAGCAATTAACTTTTAAACTCTCGCTTTAAGAGAGGAAGACCCGAGAGAGGCGAGGCGAGGCGAGGCGGGCGCTGACGAAACCTCTGCGAATCTGTAACGCAGGCTCGCCCGAGTGCTGTCACTCAATCACACTGCTACAGGCGCAAGAAGGAATTTTTATTTTAGCGTGTGGCTTGTACGAAGGCACATTACTGGCATGCTCGTTAGCCTCTTCGATGGTCACATGATTGATTTGATTGATGTTTTTTAATGCCATGTTAGCTTCGATGGCTATATTATGGCAAAAGTTTGGATATAGTTAAACCATAGTGTGATATTCGATAGGTAAGGTCGATGGTCACATGACTTCCTGCGGAGAAAGGCTGCTGTCCTATATCAAGTCTGGGGTCTTGGTTTGTTTTGCGGTCAAAAGTGCTAACTTTTGACCGCAAATAAAACAATACACAACGTGTCAGTAAAACCACAGCAGTTTGGTAACAAACACTTAGGGACGCGCTAACTGGCTTAGACGTCGTCACACAGCAGATTTCAAATGAACTAATGTTTGGAAAAACTGTCCAGAATCATGCCTGACCGAAGTGAAACCCAACATGCTTTTCTGCTGTTGTAGCACTGGAGGATCAGCATGTGTGTTCTGAGATGCTTTTCTGCTACACCACAGCTGTAAAGAGTAGTTAATTGAGCCTGCATGTTAACTCAAATTAGTGGCCCCACTCATGGGATGTTTCCACAACACACTCCCTACCTGTTCCATAACACAGCTAGCTAGCTAACAGATACGAATTAGCATGACTGGCAGCATCGAGGCTCAACATGGTGCATGTTTTGAGATGCTTTTCTGCTCACCACGATTGTAAAACAGTGGTTATTTGAGTTACTCTAGCCTTCATGTTAGCTCAATACGGTCTGACGCCATAATCGACAAGGCGTTTCTGCCCACATATCTGCCACTCACTGGATGTTTTTTGTATTTCGTTCCAGTCTGTGCAACTCTACACAAGTATAAGTTTCTGAAATATTCCAAACGACGATGAAGCCAAGAAAGGAAGGGTGCAGTGAATAATTTCATAAGTAGATAAGTCCGTATTAAAATGACAGGTGAGTTTAGACAAATCGATCTCATGAAGCAGCGCCCCCTGTCTGCTCATCATCAAATCACTGAAGCCCAGTAGATCTTCACATCCAGGTGATGGCGATTCTAAAGGAGTTTCATGTAAAGGAAGAAAACCCCTGTCACTATAGAGCAAAGTAGCGATGTTAATGTTGCAAAACTTGCTGCTGAGATACAGGACACTCCCTAGTTCTTCTTTAACATAGCTAGCTAGCTAGAACAGATATGAAGTAGCATGACAGGCAGCGCACTGCTGCTGGTTGAAAATGTACTGTATGTTTTGAAGGGTCAGTGCAGGGTCCATAATGAAGCACGGACTCCAATATCATCATGTTTAGCTTTAATGATTGGTCCAGGTTTCAGTTCTGGAAATAAACTGATGAGATACTTGCATTGGACATTGGCTATGCTCCGATTGATTAGAACTTCCTGCTCTGGCCAATCATCTGTTTTTGATGCACATGATAAATCTGTTATTCGATACTCACTAGAGAAATTCGCAGTGTTTTCCTCTACCCTGTGTGTGTGTGTGTGTGTGTGTGTGTGTGTGTTGCTGAAAAGCTGGTATGAATCAGCAGCCCTGCTGTGCTGTTGTCCCTGTGACCCATAAAGCTCAGTGCGCTCTCGAGTGAGTCATGACGCAGCGACACCTCACAAGACCCTGCTTACAGAAGCGACACTCGGCCGACTGCGAAACATCAAACGGATAACCGAAGACGCACCGCTTCGACACGACAAACAAACCTACGCACTTCATCACAGAGCTCTCGCTGAACACAATAACGCCGCCGCTGCCGCTTTGTTCGTGTAAAGCTTAATTAAATCTCTGCGTTTACAAGATTAACGCTAGTGTATGTGATAAGCCCCCGGCGCTCTCTTCTCTTTCTTCTGTCCGTGTGTGTATGTGTGAAGTGTCTGACGCAAAAAATAAAAAATCGGCCCTTTCATTTGTAACGGAAGCCGATCGGCAAACGCCACCGTCTACACGTCCCTATTGGGAGATTTGTTTTTAACTCTAGAGGTTGTGAGAAATGAGCTGGCAGAGGAAAAAAAAAAACAGCATAGTCATACCAGTGAGGAGGAGGAGGAGGAGGAGGGGAAAATAAACCTTTTACATGATCCGGCATATTGTAAATGCATGAGAGCACACTGCTGAGCGTTCTAAATGGTGAACACTTCAACGATGCCATGTGGCAAGCTTTAAAAAACACAGAGTTCTGAGAAGGAGAGAGGGAGAGATACGGCTGCTCCTGCTGTTGGATTAAAGATGTGCCTGAGGTGATACTATAGTCAGTCACTGTAGCATCTACAGGAGTGGCATGTTGATACACACACACACACGCACACACACACACACACGCATCCTATGCCAAAGGGTTAGGTG
Organism: Hemibagrus wyckioides; assembly: GCF_019097595.1. Taxonomy (NCBI): domain Eukaryota; kingdom Metazoa; phylum Chordata; class Actinopteri; order Siluriformes; family Bagridae; genus Hemibagrus; species Hemibagrus wyckioides. The sequence continues at coordinate 14,675,744 of NC_080733.1, forward strand.
TGCACCAAAGCTCTCTTACATCTTGTATTTCACTTTCTCATTTTTCCCCCATCCTGATTCAATCTTTGCCAAAGCATGACTACACACACACACACACACACACACACACACACACACACACACACACACTTCGACATGCACATGCTGCTGCTTATTTTCATAACCATTAAAAGATGATATTTATCTGGGGTTAGGGTATATACAGTACATGTTTATTTGATGGAGTGGTTTCTTCGTATTTGGGAAGGGAATGCTGGTTTGTGCAATATCGACTTTTTCCCTGGTTTGCGATTGATCGTTTTAAAAATTGTGATTATGGAGTTGAAAAAGAAGAGGTGAATGAACATTTCCTCTTTAAGGAGAGAAGGACAGGGTGTAGTGATATCAGCTGTGCGGTCAGGAACTGCTTGTTAGCAGCAGAACCTGGCGAAAAACACAGCTTTCATGGTGGATTTCATGGGTGTTGGGGGGGGGGCAATAGGACATTTCTGACAGAATCCTTTAGCAGGAAGTTGTCAGGTATCCAGGAAAGCTGGACTCACGACTGGTCACTGAGTGAAGGCCAAGTTGAAGTGATTTATCCAGGTGAAGTCAGGTGTGAATGGAACAAAAGCCAGCAGCTTCACCGGACTGGTGAAGGAAGGAGAGAAAACGAGAAAGTAACAAAGCAAGGAAGAACAGAAAGAAGTCAAGGAATGAATGAAACCAAGAAATGAATACATTAAGAAATGAATGAAAAAAACCCAGAAGAGGAGAGGAGAGGAGAGGAGAGGAGAGGAAGTGATAAGGAAGGAAGGAATGAAAGTGATAAGGAAGGAAGTAAGGAGAGAGAGAGATAAGGAAGAAAATTTTAAAAAATGCAAGACACAAAACTGAACACTAAAAGAACAGAAGGGCATTGTGTATTCATCTTTTCTTCTCGATAACTGAAAGCATCAGTAATGAGTCAGAAACACAGCTAGCAAAACTGTTTCCCATTTAATTACACGATTACGACTTGAAGCGATGTTCAGGTGCAACCTGGAGGTCAGGAACTCGATCGCTTTATTTACGATAATTCCAGTATCACGTGAGGGCAGGATGGAGAAAGTGGGCAAGGTCCGCATTACATCTTGTTTTAATACCTGAGGAAATCAGAGAGGAATACAAATCACAGAGCCAAACAAAGGGCTGTCGGTTACACAGAGAGAGAGAGAGAGAGAAAAGATGGAGGCACAAATGAAGAACATTTGGGGGTCAATGTCATTAGAAGCGATGGACTACACAACTCATTACTACACACTGCAGGGTCAAGCGACACAATGCAGAGTGGAGCTACAGGTCACAGCCCGGGAGAGTGCTCATTTCAACACCTCCACAAAACAATACTGCTACACACACACACACACACACACACACACACACACACACACACACACACACACACACACACACAGTCCTCCTCTTCCCAAAGAAATCACAGATGCTCGAGGGGGTGGGGCTTATGGAAACAAGGCAGGCATGTAATTACCCAGAGAGAGGAGCACGTGTGTGTGTGTGTGTGTGTGTGTGTGTGTTGGAGTGCCACCCTAAACCCAGACCTTGTGTACACATCTACTACCAAAACGAAATGATCACGCTCACACTCTCAGAGACGGAGTTCTGCTCTGAAGCCTTTTACTCAGTGAGGGCTTGCTGGAGGGGAAATTCCTCTTCCCTGTGAACAAAAGGTTTGTGTTTCCTTCTCCAAAAAGCACAAGTATGACAGAGCGTCTGGAGAGAAGCGACAGAAGCTGCGTCTACACACTCCGACTCAGAGAGAAGTGTGACAGGAAAGGCTGAGGGGCATGCGGTGTGGCCCAAACGTGACGGTGAGCAGAGCAAGCCACAGCTCCACCTGCTGGACACACTGCTTCTCACAGAACAATAAAACATGAGCCATGGGAACATGGGAGGAAAGAAACAAAGAAGTTGTATGAGGAAAGAAGAGAGGAAAATCTAAAAGGGAGACAGGAAGCAATGAAGGAACGAAGGTCTGGAGGAAAAGGAAGAACACACTCAAGGTCGGAAAAGGAAAGGAAAGGAAGAACACACTCAAGGATGGAAAAGGAAAGGAAGAACATACTCAAGGAAAGGAAAAGGAAGGGAGGGAGGAAGGTAGGAAGAAAGGAAGAAAAGAGAAAAAAGTAAAGAAGGAAGGACAAAAAGAACATGTTTTTGGAAGGAATAAAAAACTAAGACTGGATGGATGGATGGAAGGGGATAAAAGTAAAGAAGGAAGGACAAAAGGAACATGTTTTAGGAAGGAATAAAAAACTAAGACAAGATAGAAAAAGCAAACACAAGAATGCATGTCTGGACAGGTAGAAGGATCAAAATCGGTGAAAATGTAGAAAATGGAGTGAGAGAATAAACTCAGCTCCACATAATATTTTGGCCTGGATGAAGAGAAACAACAAGAACTGAACTGTTTGTGTGCAAGTGTGTGTGTGTGTGTGTTACCTGTTGCGGGACTGCAGTGTGGCGGAGCAGGCCAGCTGGGTGGGGGGGTAGCGGGTGAAGAGTGTGTGTGTGTGAGAGATGAGCTGCTCGTATGGAAGATCCTGAGGAATCTGAGACAGCAGGTGATGAACACTGGCCATGTCACACTCACTGTTCTTCACCTCCCGCTCACGATACAACACTATCTGAAACCCAGGAGAGCCAGAGCAAGAGTGAGAACATACCACAGGAGGAGAAATAAAGGAAGGAAAAATGGAAGGGAGGGGAAGGGAAGATGGAATGAAAGGAAAAAGGGAAGGGAAGGAAAAATGGAAGGAAAGGAAAAAGGGAAGGGAAGGGAAGGGAAGAAGGAAGGGAGGAAAGAAAAACTTTTCCATTAAAAAGAAAAAAAGATACAAAGTGATGCATAAGAACAAAAGCAAAAAATAAAACCAGAAAAAAAGAAAAGAAAGGAGCTCCCTGTTTTACACATTCAGGAAAGAAAAATTCAGAAAGTAAGAAGCACCAAGTCTCTCTCTCTCTCACACACACACACTCCTGTTACTTGTATCCCAGGTGAAGTTTTTGATAAATGAGGAAATAAAGTTTTTGGTTAATTGGCTCAGACTTTGCATTTTACCTGCTGCCCAGTCAGTGCTGGCTACAGCAAACCTGGCCTTCAGGAGGGAGCCCCACACACACACACACACACACACACACACACACACACACAAAACCTGTACATGTAAAAACAGGTGCATTATCTGTTACCATCACACACATGCATATCCATTAGCGATAGGTTTACATTCTCGTCTATCAGCTTGCTGGCTCAGTGGTGTAAATAGCCGTCTCCTGTCCACACTGGAGGTCAGCGGAGAGTGCACTTAGTCTGCGTGGTCTAGTCAGAGCGGCTCCTGCTGAAGCCTTGCTGGTTTACCGCCAGCCCTCAGGGACTTAAAGCGCCCTAAAGAGGCAGGATGAACTACATTTCCTGCACGCTTTGTTATCCGCACTTCAAACGGCCCTGGCCCCCTTTCAGCTCGCGCGCTGCTCTTTGGCAAGGCAGAGTCTTACGGCGAGACGTGAAAGAGGGCCAGCTAAAGCGAGCGAGCACAAATACCGCCAGCCGCTTCCCTCAAACCTCCGCGGAGTTCATTAGAGATGTTTAATTAACTCGTCTCGCTACAACAAAGTGCCCTGGATTCATACAAGACAGAAAAACGAACATAGACCTAGTGCACACACACACACACTCTTACATCTACTGCTCATCTTTTACACGGTGTGTGTGTGTGTGTGTGTGTGGGTGAGTGAAAGAAAGAAACAATGAAAAAGCAAGTAAAAATGTTTATTGTTTAATGAACTTGTCTTGCCCTGGATTTGTGAAAACACACACACACTTTCCTCTCATCTTTTGCACTCACCAAAATCAGTACACAATACTCACTGTCAGTTATTAGTGCAGATCCTAACAGAGTAACAAACCTCTGAACTCTGTTCATTATGCCAAAAAAAACATTTCAGCAGCTTTATCATCAGGGGAAAACAATCAATGACTCACTAACACACACTCACACTTATCACCAGTCTGGTTTCTCAGGCAAGTTCACACACACAGAGAGAGAGAGAGAGAGAGAGAGAGAGAGAGAGAGAGAGAGAGAGAGAGAGAGAGAGAGAAAGATACAGGGAGATACAGAGAGAGAGAGAGAGAGAGAGATAGGGAGATACAGAGAGAGAGAGAGAGAGAGAGAGAGAAAGAAAGATACAGGGAGATACAGAGAGAGAGAGAGAGAGAGAGAGAGAGATAGGGAGATACAGAGAGAGAGAGAGAGAGAGAGAGAGAAAGAAAGATACAGGGAGATACAGAGAGAGAGAGAGAAAGAAAGATACAGGGAGATACAGAGAGAGAGAGAGAGAGAGAGAGAGAGAGAAAGAAAGATACAGGGAGATACAGAGAGAGAGAGAGAGAGAGCGAGAGAGAAAGAAAGATACAGAGAGAGAGAGAGAAAGAAAGATACAGAGAGAGAGAGAGAGAAAGAAAGATACAGAGAGAGAGAGAGAGAGAGAGAGAGAGAGAGAGAGAAAGATACAGGGAGATACAGAGAGAGAAAAAGATAGAGAGAGAGAGATACAGGGAGAGTGAGAGTGAGAGAGTGGTACAGAGAAAGAGATAGAGGGAGAGAGAGGGAGAAAGAGAGAGATACAGAGACAGAGAGGTACAGAAAGAGAACGGGAGAGAGAGAGAGAGAGAGAGAGGTACAGAGAGACACAGAGAGAGATTTCAGAATACAGGAAATCTTCTCACCACAGCAGCAAAGTAAATGGCCATGAGTGGATGGGAGGCCAGGAAGAAATCGTAGAGCCGCAGAACATGCCGGAAGTCCGAGAGGACATGGCCGTACCACGTTATCAGCCAACTGAGGGCGAAGATGGTGCCAACCTCAGCTCTGTAACACACACACACACACACAGTCAGTTAGATCTTACAAAATGTAATCAACAAATATAATCAATCCTTCTATCCATCTACTGCAATCCATCAGTGTGAAAAGACATTGTAAATGCTATAAATCTTCATATTTAACACAGAGTCTGGTCTGCTATGGTGCATCTAGTAACTGTATAAAGCTGCTGGGCGTTTTTTGTTTTTTTGCTGTGTATGTGTGTGTGTGTGTGAGTACATTTAGCTGTTTTGTCAGGGTGACACTAGTTGAGCTGCAGTGCCCGTGGCTACAGAGGCATGTAAACATTGTCAATGTGCAAGAAAATCGTTCTGCACATTGCTCTCTACATGGATGACGTAACAGCGGACCCAGGCATCTCAGTCATGCGCATGCTCTCCTCCTTAATCACGGTTCAGCGCTTCCGGCCTGCGGCTGCTCCGTCTCCTCTCCGTCTCTACAGTAAGCGAAAGCAGAACCTACTGCTACACACACACTTCTACACTCTACACAAACTGTTCCACTCATACACCAAATTACTAACGTGAATCATCTTTCACTGCTTCATATCTCTCAAGGAAAGTTATTGCCTTCAAACTTCAAAACTTGAACTAATTACGCTGGGGACAAGCTGATGGAAGGAGTCTCCAGTGTCAGCGCTTCGCAACAGTTTGACATAGCAGACATAAAAGATTGAAGACTAGAAAGTGCTCAGTTGTATAAAAATAAAAAGTAATCTGGATAAGGGAATCTGCTGAATGCTGTAAACATAGGTAGGACTCAAGTTGAGGTTCAGCGTTTAAGGTGATGGGCTACTGATCAGGAGGTTGCAAGTTCAAATCCCAAAACCACCAAGCTGCCACCACTGGGCCCCTGAGCAAGGCCCTTAACCCTGAATTGCTCAACTGTATAAATGAGAAGAAGTCGCTCTAGATAACAGTGTCCACCAAATGTCTTTAAGACAGAGGGCTACAGGAACAGGACCATGATTTGACATACTTGTGGAAAAAATATACACTTAATTCGGTTGAGTGTGAATGTAGATGATGATACAAAAGGTCCTTGACTTGGAGCAAAAGAGATTTGTTCATTTAAAAGAACCAATCAGGCATAACATTATGACCACCTGCCTAATATTGTGTTGGTCCCCCTGTCCTGCACTGTGTATTCTGATACCTTTCTATCAGAACCAGCATTAACTTCTTCAGCAGTTTGAGTAACAGTAGCTGGTCTGTTGGATCGGATCACACGGGCCAGCCTTCACTCCCCACGTGCATCAATGAGCCTTGGTCGCCCATGACCCTGTCTCCGGTTCACCACGGATCCTTCCTTGGACCACTTTTGATAGATACTGACCACTGCAGACCGGGAACACCCCACAAGAGCTGCAGTTTTGGAGATGCTCTGATCCAGTCGTCTAGCCATCACAAATTCTTACACTTGTCCATTTTTCCTGCTTCTAACATCAACTTTGAGGACAAAATGTATATATATATATATATATATAAAAGAATTCTATAATATTAATCGCTATAGAGTTAAGGCGGAATAAAGCACCTGTAAGTGTGTTGTTTTTGGAAAATAAACACCATGTCCTACAACAGCATGCTCCGTCTCGTATCATCTTCCTTTCTTTCTAATCCCTGCATAGCATTTAGCTACAGTAAGATACCACCAGAGTCCCAAGATCAGCTTTTTTGTCCATATGGTGCATATTTAGTGCCTGTCAGCGCTGGAAGCCTGTTTCTTGTCCTGAAAGTAAATGAAAAATCGGGAAACTTGACGCACATCTCAAATTCTTATAAAAAAAAATAAATAAATAAATCAACTTAAATGCACCAAAGTGCTGTAAAGTTTTTAAACTTCCTGAGTTGGACTACACTGAGACTGAGCTTGTTAGCTTGGAAAGTGCCCTGAGCAACAGCACCTGAACACGCTCAACCATTAAACCTGAAGCGCTGCACTGCACTAGAAGGAAATCCCAGGACACACACACGCATGCAATATTTATCCACAGTCTCTTATTCGCTCTATTTTAAATGACAAGCCATTAAAAATAACTTCCCGTTACATCCAGGGCTAGGGAACAAGGCGAGAGAGAGTCCTTTCACGCACGCATTCGACAGCACACCCTGCATCTCTTATGCATGAGGAATCAAATGGTAAAAGAGCACCAGGGTTTAAAAGCAAACAAAACATCAATGATAAAAACAAACCCACGTTTTCGCTCTATTTTATACGCTTTTATGCTGACTCTCATGCTTTAAAATAATGTCAGATAACACAGATAAGAAAAAAAATAAATCAGGGAAAAATCATGTTAAAAAAAAATAAATAAATAAAAAACCTTGTTGTTAGTTAAACTTCCCCGAATGATTTTTGTCATTTATTCTGAAGGATGAGTGAAGAATTTAAAGAGTGTGTGTCCTTGCAAGCAAGTGAGCTGGACACTACAGAAAACTAATCACAACTCAGAGTTGCAGCAGTTGTGTGACGCTAAAGTTACCCTCTGCTGCCTCCTAATGGAGAAAATCCGCACTGCACTCTTCTAAACTGGAGCCTTCACTTTTTAAGGCGCCCCAAAACTCAATCAGACTGATTTCCGGTAATCCCGGAAGTCTGATTTCTGCACCTGTGTCACAATTCAATTAAAGAAATAATTGGTATAAATAAACTCTGTGTACACAGTGCCTTGGTTTTTAGCACTGTTGCCTCACAGCAAGAAGGTCCTGGGTTCGAATCCCAGGTTCTAACAGGCAGGGGCCTATCTGTGTGGAGTTTGCATGTTCTCCCGGTACCTGCATGGGTTTACTCCGGTTTCCTCCCACAGTCCAAAAACATGTACATTAGGTTGATTGGCAATTCTAAATTGCCCATAGGAGTGAGTGTGTGTGGTTGTGTGGTCCTGTGATGGACCGCTGACCTGTCCAATGTGTGCTGGGATAGGCTCCAGCAGATCCCCGTGACCCTAATCAGGAATAAAGCGGGTATAGAAGATGAATGAATGAAAGAAACTTAAATATTAAATTGAAAAATTCCATCCAATTTACGGCGCTTTACACAACCGTACATCGGTCCCTCTGTCGCATGGTAACAATGAGAAATGGCTAATAAAACAAAACTAAACAAAATTTTTCATAAAATAAGAAAATACATATATTCAATACAACAATAGAACAGATACCACACAGAAATAGTGTCATTATAGGGAATATATAAAGCACTTTTCCGACTTAACAGCGAAAATCGTCTTACGTTACGTGTCTTGGAACCGATTAGCGACGCAAGGCGGGGTATGACTGTATAATGTGGCTGCGAATCACGTCATAGAGAAACCTTTTTAAAGTCACGCTTCTTCACTGAGCTCTGGTAAATAAGTTTATTTTCATTTCCTCCCGTCTTCGTTTCTTTTCCTCGCATACTTCTTCTCGGGTTCCTCAGAGCAATAAGAACGTGAAACAAACAAAAAAAGAAACGTGTTTATAAAATGTTTGGGATTGGGTTTATGCATGCCCGTCAATCGGCATTTACTCAACTTTTCTTTCCAGGATGGTTCTTAATCAAATAATTTCACATCATGTCCTGATTCCTAAAGCGATCGACAAGACAATGGGCTGCAGTCTGACCTTCAGGCTTTTGACTTGTTTTTAGTAAACTCTAAACATCTTAAAGAGTACATGTTTATTCTGCTGCGGTTTGAGGTAAAGATTTCCCGTCAGGCGGAGATTACTGAAAGAGATAAACACCAAGTTTGTATTTCAGAATTCATCAATCTTGTTCAGATAAGCAGTGGCCTTATTAAACCCGTACGCCTCGTGCGCGTGAACTCTCCCGAACATTGCGTTCAGTTTCACCGTTAACGTCGGAATGGCGAATAGTTTGATTTTTATCTTTTTATAGCTTAACTCTGACGCTAATGGGCTGCTAATGGGTTTTAAAGATTTGATCGTGTGTAGGTTTCAGCATGCAGGCCTCCTGGATAAAAAGCCAAACTAAATATAAACCACTCTCATGCTCTCTTTATAAAGAGAGAGATTTCTTTTGTTGATGCTCCATGATGTTAATTGTAAAGGGGGGGGTGTTATTTTTAATAAATAAATATTTGCAATTGTGAGTAGTGTGTTGTGTCAGGGGAATAAGAATAGAGGAAAATAATGAACCTAATAGTTTGAAAGGAATTGATGATTTCTCTATAACATGTCCTGTTTTATTCCTTACTTAAAGCACTCCTAATCCTTCTCCATAGAGTCTTTATAGAACAACACGCTGTTTATCGAGTTTTATGGAGTAAATGCATCTCTATACCTTTACCCTCAGATCTATACATATGCATGATATGCAAATTATTCACCCCGAGTAATGATAAAACGCATTAGCCTGACTCAGCTAGCTGATTAGCTATGCGAGTGTTCAAATCCTAGGTTCTGCATCATCCTCGAATTATTTGCATTTTTTGAAGACTGCAAACTGAGACTCATGCTGCAAGTCGCTCTGGATGTTTTCTTTTACAGTAGCACTGAGAAAATCCAATTAATTAGTCTAATTAAGAAGAAAAAAAAAATCTTGATGCAAGATTTTTATGCAGCCCCCAACGTAACCCACCCAACTTAACCCACAGCAGTCGTACCTCAGCATGAAGTCGTGTAGCTCGGGGTCGACCTGCTCCAGAATGGGCATCAGGTAATTCAGGATGTGTTTGGTGCTGTCCATGGTGGGGTCCATAAAGTCCCTGTGAACGTGTGAACACACACACACACACACACACACACACACACACACACACACACACACACGTACGCACAGGCAGAGAGACACAGAGACATACAGACAGATGCACACAGACACACCCACACACAGACAGACACACAGATACCCACAGGCAGAGACACACACAGACAGACAGACGCACAGAAAGACAGACAGATACCCACAGGCAGAGAGACACACACAGACAGACACCCACCCACACAGAGACATATACAGATACAGACAGACACACAGACAGACAGAGAGACACACAGATACCCACAGGCAGAGAGACAGACAGATACCCACAGGCAGACACACAGATACCCACAGGCAGAGAGACACACACAGACAGACACACACCCACCCACCCACACAGACAGACAGACAGACAGACAGACAGACACACACACACACACCCACACAGACAGACACACAGACAGACACACAGACAGACACACAGACAGACACACAGACACACACACCCACACAGACAGACAGACACACAGACAGACAGATACCCACACAGAGACATATACAGATACAGACAGACAGACAGATACCCACAGGCAGAGAGAGACACACAGACAGACACACACCCACATAGAGACATATACAGATACAGACAGACACACAGACAGAGAGACAGACAGACCCACACACACACACACCCCAACAAAGCAAAGTGTTAATCCTGATATTTAGGGGTGAAATCACCAGAAACTGATTACAGTCGCAGCTGCATCTAACCTTATAAATATTTATATCAAATGACGGCTGTGCAGAAACAAAAACACCACATTCTGCCATCACTTTCTCACCACAGTAACTGTTATGTTTTTTAATCAATATGGTAATAAATACCCCAGCATCCATATAACAGAGTACAGCTATGATAGACAGTCTAAAAGAGTTTAAAAGAAGAATCCTGTGCTTGTGATTTCGCCAATTTAAGCAATTAACAAAAAAAACAAAACAAAAGCAGAACAAAATCTCCCTGCAAACTGCATCACAAATTTTGAAGAAAGGCGATTTGATTTCACCAAACATTTAAATGATCTCCGATCACGATCGTTCAAGATTTTTTTTTTCTTCATTCTGAAAGATGATGGTCCACCATGATCCATCCAGGTTTTAATAATGCCTTGGACAATTTGATTTGTTTCAGCTCTTCACCTACTTAGCTGTTTTCTTTGCTTGGTGCAGGCTGATAATTTCACCCTTCTGAAACAGAGAAACATTTTCACGTCCACAGGATGCATCTTCAGACCTGGTGGTTTATGAAATGAGAAGCTACTCACCGCATCAGTTAGGGTTAAACAACTTTTGTAGCAGCTGAAACATTAATCTGAAACCTTTTTTTATTTTTTATCATAGCGTTAGTCCCGGTGCAATGGCAGGGTCCGGATCATTCGATCATGATTTGGCACAGGTTTTATGCTGGATGCCCTTCCTGTCGAAACTCTCCCATTTTTATCCGGGCTTGGGACCGGCACTGAGAGCTAACTCTTCAGTGGCTGGGTTGGCGCCCTGCCCGGGAATCAGACCCGGGCCACGGCAATGAGAGCATGGGAACCTGCCGCTGGACCACCAGGAGGCCATTAATCTGAAACTAATAATTATCCAGTGGAAGGCTATTTGCTTAAGCAACCTACTTGATTAGTTAAATCCAGGTGGTCGCTTTGTGTGTGGCAGTGAGTGTGTGTGTGTGTGTGTGTGTCTGGGGTTCAGTCATTGCTGTGCTCCACTGTCTATGCTTTTCTCACTTTATCAGATCATTGATTTGACAAACATTCTCCGACATGAAACTAACGCGTCTCTCTGTGCAGCAAGCCAGACAGAAAATCCATTGTGGAAAAAAATTCAATCATGTTTTCCAAACTGCTAAGAAATTCTTGACACTTTTGGAAATACTTGATACTTTTAGAGTTTATTGTGCATTTAATTCTGTTATGTGAACTTTTCCATGACAGATTTTAAAATATTAAATCATTGTATACTTATATAATGAACCTAGTAATATTTAATATATTTATAATATATTCTATTAGCACTGATCGACTGATCCCACCGTCTCTCAGGGTGAGAGGTAGATCCAGAGTCTTCTCTCTTCCGGCACCGAGGTGGTGGGATGAACTTCCCCTAGATGTCCGTACAGCCGAGTCGCTGACCGTCTTCAAACACAGATGAAGACCTACTTCTTCCTGAAGCACTTAAACTAGCTGTTTGTTTTAGGTATTGTTAGGCAACAGTTTGTAGGCTGACGGTATCTCAAGTCTGTGACCTAGTTAACCAGTGTTAATGTATTCATTGACAGAGACTTCACAGTACTCTTGTACGTCGCTCTGGATAAGAGCATCTGCCAAATGCCAGAAATGTAAATCTAATAACTTTTTTACAGTAAGGATTTTTTTGGTAGATTCATTTCCATTTGGAAAAAACATTCAGTCTAACCTCGTGTACACCAGATTCCCCACATTTACATTGTACGGTTTACATTGTACAGTATTCAGCCGATCCAGAGCGATGCAGAGAAATGTTTTAAAGTCAGTGACAGTGCTAAGGCTGCTTTCACCAGAACGGTTCAGTTAGCCATCAGAAAATGGCCTTTGCTATAGGTATATTTAGGAGAGAAATCTGTGTTTTCTTACAATATACTCACTAGCTCGCATTAAAAGGAGAACTAGGATGATCTGCCACTGTTTTGTTTCCTCCAGAATTATTCTGGCTACGATCCTGCAATGGTGAAATCTGATTGGCTGTCTTAGAAACTGTCTGTCACATATACATTACAGCACAGAGAAATTCTTTCTTCACATATCCCAGCCTTGGAGATTGGGCTCAGAGCGCAGGGTCAGTCATGATACAGCGCCCCTGGAGCAGAGAGGGTTAAGGGCCTTGCTCAAGGGCCCAGTAGTGGAAACTTGGCGGTGCTGGGGCTTGAACCCCCGATCTTCCGGTCAATGACCCACCGCCCTGGACTCCAGGTGTGAGTAAACACCAAGGTTTCAACATAATTCATTCATCGGACTATAAAAGGTTTGCTGAAGTAACTTAACTGTATGGTGGTTTATGGTTGGTAGAATGTCTTTGGTTCTCAAGAGGCGCAATTGAGTACAAATCCTGACCATTCTACAGCCATCTGTGCCCAGGGCTAAACTGGTTGTGATGTATGCTTGGGAGGGACGTGGGCATTAATATCGCTCCTGTGTGAACCAGAGGGACAAGAGTCAATCACAAGCATCTGTAGGACTTGTGTATGCGTAAGAGGCAGACTGTGCATTCTTCTGAGTGTGTTACACTGCCCTGTGTCACAACATGAGCATGTGTTTGTCCCACAAATCAACTCTTACACTCTGAGGGAAGGAAAAAAAAACAAAAAAAAAAAAAACATTAAAAGACACAAACCTGAGATGATGATTGGACAGCTTCTCCACCATCGCTATGGCCATGCGCTCCCCTACTACCAGCAGGAAGGTGACCACGATATCATGGTAGCCCTGATAGTAGTGCAGCTGAGGGTTTCTCCTCAGAACGTCCAGGATGATGTCAATCAGCTGCTCCTGAAGCACCGCCCTCTCATCGGCCCGCATCCCTGACACACCGACACCCAAGGGGAGAGAGAGAGAGAGACAGACCTTGTACTGACCTTGCTTCTCTAATTCCAGACAACTTTTATCCTCAGAGAAAAAGACTAATTCTGAAATATAGATATAACTGGACAGCTGATTGCTGTTAGTTTTAAATGTTTAAGTCTTAAAACTATGAACTAACTCCGGATTTGCAGTTTGTCCATCCTCACACAAGATATGGAAATTTCTAGAGCATAGAAACATTTGATTTTCTTAACAAATAAATAAATAAGTAATTAAGTACATTAAAAATTAATTAATTAATTAATTAATTAATTAATTAATTAATTAATTACAAAAAATAAATGAATAAATAAATAAAATCACGCTCCTGACTTAAGATAATTCTAATATTAACATTAATAATAATTTATTAAATCTATTAATTATATTTAATAGTTAACTAACTGTAATCCTATAATAACTAACCCTAACCCATTGATAATAACTTAGATTTAATATTATATTTAATAGTTCTAAAAACGTTCTCACTAATACCTCAGTGATATAATTATATCTTCACAGTCAGTCATTTAGCAAACATTTTAATTCAAAATGACTTAAAAACCATGGAAATACAATTAAGAGAGGCAGCATATAGTCAAGAAGTAATTCTGGAGTATTTTTTCAGACCTCAGAATGACCTGATGGCTTGATAATCCCCAAGAGTCTCAGCCATTTACACAACAACCCAGTTACACAACAACTCCGAGACATTCCATCAAACACGATCGTGAGACAAGGGATGAGTCACATTGTCTAATCCAAAAGCAGGTAAACGCTACCTCTCGGGAATCGGCGCATGGAGCGCCTGACATCGAGAAGCACCTGGTTGTAGTCTTTGTGGTTCTCGCGGATATTTTTAGCTGTTAAAAGAACAGAATGACAAGAAGCGGTAGGTGAGTTATAGGAGACGAGGCGAAACAGATTCTTGTGTCTGATGTGCTTCTGTGACTCTGTGATGTGACTCTTCTGTACGACACATAACTACACACGCTCACCAGGCTTGGCAGGAAGGTCAAACACATTGACATTCAGGAGCTTGGGCCAAACTTTTCTACGCACGTCGTCCGTCAACAAGCCTCCCTCGCTGACAGCTGCACTGCGCAGGGTCTCGATGTCCACAGGGTCGCTGTTCAGGGCCCGCTGGATGTCTGCAAGCTTCTGCTTTTTCCAGGACATGTGATCTGCCAAGGGGAAAGGAAAAGCTTAGTTATTTCTTTTGCACAAGCAATCAGAAATCTTGTAACGTGGCTTGACTTACGAGCCAAAAGTATGTCAAAGTATGTTGTGAAACTTACTAGACATTCAGGAATTAGGGACAAGTGCAATTTTGTGTCAGTAAGGAATAACTGGAGCACGGACTCCATTTTACCAATACTAAGATCTCAATATCTGTTAGGACGACATGCTTCAAGAGTCAGATGTGCGAGTTGTCCGTCTACATCACATACATGCTAGCATTCAATCTCTCACCGATTCATAACAGACCAAACGTGAGTTGAGGTTAATAACGGCCCTGATACTGATGCTCATTATCCAGGTAGTGCATCTCAGGCACATATAATTCATCTTAATCCTGACTAAAAAAAAAAATGGAGAAAATAGATTTTCATCTGAATGCTTGATTCTGATTGGTCAGAAGGTGTGGTAGAATTTCCTATAGGCACAGCTCTGAAAGTAGTTCTGGTTGTAAGGCTTTCTCTTAATAGACTTGTTGTAGTACATCATTTCTATAATATCATAAGGTAGACGATCCACGTGTATAGATTTTTGGTCATTAAAACTTTAATCTTTTTTTTTCCTTTTTTAATTCTTTAATCATCGTCTCCTTACAGAAGGAGTCTCCAGTTCCAGTGCTTAGTAACAGTCAGGTGTAACTTTAAGTGGAAGAGAAGAGAAGAGAGAGAGTGAAAAGAGACGCTGGTGAAGGAACGACTTGTAGCTGCTGTAACATAAGCGATATCAGGAACTAGCCTTGTTCACTGGTGTTCCACAATATCAAGTGTATCTAGAAACAGATGAAATTGTAACCAATAGGCAAATTTCTATAGTATAAGGGGAATTCAACTCTCCGATTCATGCCGTTAGGAAAACAAGTGGTAGCAGTAACTAATGTGTTTTCTCACACCACACAGCTGTTGATCATTTTCCTACAACAGGACTACCTCAAGTGTACTGCAATTCATTATGTAACTCTCTCCTGCACAATTATTTTGAGAGTCAGGCGTCCCGGCGCATCTTTTTTTATGTCTTCAAGGCACAACATGCAGCAGGTTTAGAGATTTTGGGCTCAAAGCCAAATCTTTAAATATTGAAAAATCTGAGATCTGTGCAAATGATAATCTTTGAGATTGTAAATGGTGTCTGATCATGGACAAAAGATTTGGAGCTCTCTCTCCCTCTCTCTCACTGTGTGTGTCCACGTAGCTATGTTGGACACGTCAAAACTCACTGCCTTGTAATGCTGTCTGATCATGGACAAAAGATTTGAAGATCTCTCTCTCTCTCTCTCTCTCTCTCTGTGTGTGTGTGTGCGCGAGTGTCCACGTAGCTTTGTTGGACACGTGAATACTCACTACCTTGTAATGGTGTCTGATCATGGACAAAAGATTTAAAGACATCTCTCCCCCTCTGTGTGTGTGTGTGTGTGTGTGTGTGTGTGTGTGTGTGTGTGTGTGTGTCCACGTAGCTTTGTCGGACACGTCAAAACTCACTGCCTTATTAGATCACTCCATAAACAGCCTGAACTCATCACCTCATCTTAATCCAATATTTAATTGAATCCCATTAAACCCTCGAACCCTGCTCACCTTCCTGTCTCCCAGGTGTTGCTCTGTTCCCATTCAGCTGCTGGCGTTTTTTCACCTTTTTCATCTCTTTTACGTCTTCAGCACGTTCACATATGATCAATACTTAGATCATTAAAACCCTTCAACTCTCTGATTAAAACAAAATGCCATTTTTGGCCGAAGTTTCCACTCCCTCTGTCCCTGGGTGTGAAACAGTTCCGTTTCAAAGACCGGCGACTCAACCATACATGATGACGGGAATTTATTCCCCAGGTTTGATCCTATTGGTTGACGCGCATTAAAAGCTCGAATCTGATTGGTCAGATGTCTGCGCGTTAGTCCAGCGGTGAGCGCTATAAACACAGGAGCATGGTCATGTTGCCAGGTATGTAATAAACCTTATTTTAAGTCATATAAATGAGCACGTTGTGTTTATGATTAAAAGGTAGTAGAAACAAAATCAGCATAAATATGTAACACTGATATCAAATCAATTCATATGAAATCTAAAATGAATTAATCTCTTATACACATGTCCTATTTATTTAACATAATACCAGCGATACAGGGAAAGTGCCTAAAATGTTAAAGTTTTTTTTTTTTGAGCTGATTTTGTTGAATAAATTTTTACAACACAGCAGTAATCGCTGCAAGGTTTATATAAATAAAAGTAAAAGTAAAGTAGTAGTAATAGTAATTAGTTAGTTGGGTAGTTAGTTAATAAGGTTAATAAGGGATTTTCTCAACCTGGCAACTCAAAGCATGCTCTTATTTTCACTGGTTTTCTGAACAATATTAGCAAATTAAAAAAATCTGAAATAAAATAGAAAAGACTGGAATAAAGTATAAAAAATTATAAGAAAAAAATTAATAAGAAAGAAAAAAGCTAATGATCTCAGGAACGAATCATTTCTGCTAGATATTTGTGTCCAGATATATTCACTACAGTATAGACTGAAGCTTGAATTATTATTAAATTATTAAAAGAAGGCAAGAAAATGTTTATTTATCCTATTTACCCCTTTCACACACGATGTAGTGTAGACTGAATATCAGATAGGTGTGTTCACGCATATCAGCTGCTGTCTATCTGCGGACATGTGTGCGTGTCGTGCGTAAAGGTGGACACTAGGGGGCGGTGTTACATAGTAAAGAGTAAACAAAAATGGAAAACTCTTTTGTTTCGCTGTGGCATGGAAAATAAATAAAAAAGTAGCACACAAAAAGTCAAGCCTAGAGAGTGTACTCGTCTCTAGTTCCACCTAACGAGGTACTCAGGATACACTATGCGGCTAAAAGTTTGCAGAATCACACCCATATGTGGTTCTTCCCTAAACTGTTGTCACAAAGGTGGAAGAACATAATTGTATAGTTTGTATGTCGTAGTGTTGCAATTTCCCTTCACTAGACCTAAGACACCCAAACCTCTTTCAGGTTACCTCTGTGCACAAGGCGAGCTCCATGAAGACATAGTTTGCAATGGTTGATGTGTAAGAACTTGAATGTTCTGAATTCCCAAGACTTCCTAAAAGAATGGAGTTTATTATAACACCAAAAAGGGGATAAATCTGGAACGGGGTTTTCAAAAAATTTGATGAGGGTTATGATCATACCTTCGGTGATATAGTGTAAGGGTGTGGTACGACAAAACTGGCACTTTGTATAGTCTTATAGTTACTGCAATACACAATCACTGGACAGTAAATGAATAACACTATATAAAGTTGCAGGGCTCAAACATCAAACTCCTTCCATGAGCTCTAAACTCCTCTTTTGCTACTTAAAGCCTGTTTTCTCTAAGCATAACTGTACAGGAAATAATTTCTACTATACAGGAAAGTGTAAACATAGTTTTGTGTTTATGTAATAATAAATAAATTCAGTGAACAGACCTTTTTCTATTTCTTTCCATGTCACATCCCTTTTTGGCCAGTCGAGATGTGAATGATTCTGTCTCTTGCCGCAGTTCAACAAACTGCTCTTCTTTTAAATCCAGTATGTTTTGTTTTTACATTTCATTGCCACTACTGTGTTTGTATTCAATTTTATTTATCTAATGCTTTAGGCATGGATATTGTTATAAAGCAGCTTAACAGGAAAATTATAAATTTATTCCAAATGAGCAAACCAGAGGTGGTAAGAAAAACTCTCCAAAACATGATATGCGAAAGAAAACTTGCGAGAAAGCATTTTTAAAAGGGAACTCATCCTTGTCTGGGTGTGATTATATTTCACTTCCTTAACTGTCTGCTATCGAGTTGTGTAAACAGGACCTTGAAAATGAGCATCGGAGTTATTTCTGGACTTGTAGATTTAACTGAAAGTCTGTTTTACCAAACTGAACTCTTCAATGATGGAGTCTTGAATGCAAATCTGTTTTTAGTAATCAATTACAGTCCTAAGGCTATCAAGTGAAGAAGTATAGTAATGCTTATGGTTTCAAATCCACAGTAATCTCATTCTGCTCATCTTTACACTGTTCATTTGGGGCCATCAGCAGCAGTGAGCAATTTTCAGGTGATACAGAAGCAGGGCATTAAATCATTATGATCCTATTAGTGGAGTTTAGATGGGTATCATAGCAGCACAAACAGCTGTTGAGATGTTAAGCAAAATTCTCTGATACTTTCAGAACTTTCTGAGCACTGAATTCCTCCTAGGAAGCTTATGTTTACGAGTTAGGAAGTGGTAATTACAAGATCATGTGCGTCACTTAGGTCATAGGAAGGTGGAGGTGTACCTTATCTTAATTAACAACAAAAAGGCTTTTAATTCTGCCTCTAGAAAATGAAGAACATACACTGATCAGGCATAACATTATGAGCACTGAGAGGTGAAGTGAATAACACTGATGATCTCCTCATCATGGTACCTGTTAGTGGGTGGGATATATTAGGTAGCAAGTGAACATTTTGTCCTCAATGTTGATGTTAGAAGCAGGAAAAATGGGCAAGTGTAAGGATTTGAGCGCCAAATTGTGATGGCTAGACGACTGGATCAGAGCATCTCCAAAACTGCAGCTCTTGTGGGGTGTTCCCGGTCTGCAGTGGTAAAGTATCCTTTAAGTCCTGTAAGCGTCCTTTAAGAGGCTAAAAAATTGTAAAATTGTAACCATGGAGGCCCCACCTCACAACCTACAGGACTTAAAGGATCTGCTGCTATCATCTTGGTGCCAGATTCCACAGCACACCTTCAGGGACCTAGTGGAGTCCATGGCTTGACAGGTCAGGGCTGTTTTGGCAGAAAAAGGCACAATCTTAGGCAGGTGGTCATAATGGTATGCTTGATCGGTGTATAATGCACATCAGGTGTATTTGTGTAATGCAAACCAAACAATTTCTCTCCTATCACTGCTTAAATGATCATCAATATGCTTATATTTCAGTCACCTGCTGCATGTACCAAGCACATAATAACTGAAATCAGCTTCACAGATTTTCTTGTAAACTACAGAGGTTGCATCCACTGATTCTGCCATGTTTTCTTATTTACATCTTGGAAACTCAAAGAAACTCCTGTTTACTCATTATTGGGACTTTGTAGTGGTCATCTTTCTAACATTGTAGGAACGCACCATTTGCTGTTGGATATCTTTGGTTGCAGGAGCACTTAATCATGGAGGATATCTTACAGTGTAAAGCTGGCTTAAAATCAGGGCTAAAACCACATCACTGTTTTTTGGTCTGAAATGAATGTATTCCTCCATGAGGCCACGCCCACTACGAATCTTTTTGCGCACAATGTGCGGAGCTTGAGCTGGCGTCGACACAAGTGAACACACCCATCGCTCTCTCACGGTTTTTTTCGCCCATTTCTTGACACGACTCACGGATCTTTAAAAGATGACTTCCTCTCACTGGCCTGGTTGCACGACGGTCTGATACGCTCCCGCATCGTTCACGATGTCTCACGCAGCCTTATCCTAGATGGAAACATGGGCGACAGGCGCGAGAGAGGCGCCGTGACGCGCAGGCGGAGGACCTTGACGATCTGCGGGGAAGGCGCAGCGGCCGGCGCGAGCTCGAAGCGCGCGGGCAGGGGCGACCCGAGCGGCGGTGATACCCCCCGCAACGCTAACGCCAACAGCGAGCAGGTGCACGAGACGGCCAAGAGCAAAGACGATGGCCTTAAGGACCGGATCAGGTAAAGTCACAGGTTAGATCGGTTATAGAGGGCTTATTCACTCCAGGCTGATGAATGGTTGCACGCGCGCACGAGCTCTCTTACGGTGGTAGTGGTCATAACACCAAGACGTGCCATATAACCAGCATAACTGTTTAGAAACCTCACTGACCACCTTAAACACTCAACACCAGCACTGGTGATATTAATGTATTCATCTGAGCATCTCAATCCGCTGGTGTTTTCTCCTGCTATAACACACCCCCTGAAGTTAGTAATGAAATGATTATTAAATAATTATAATAATAATCAAAGAAAGGTCTGGAATGAATGATCTCTAATCAAAAGCTTAAACCCTAAACACCAGCACTGATGATATTAATGCATTCATCTGACCCTGGTGTTTTTTTCCTGCTATAACACACCCCCTGAAGTTAGCTAATTAAATGATTATTAAATAATAATAAGAAAACAAGTACGGAATGAATGACCTCTAATCAGAAGCTGAAATCAACATTACAGTTTGGTTTATTATTATTTCCCCATTCAGTTTGTGTTGAAACTTGAAATTGATAAGTTTCAAAAATATGAGACTATTTTAAAATATGTGTTGTAACTAATTATATAGCATTGTCCTGTTCCCTGACAAATGATAACTATTCACCAACTAACTTACAATTAACTTACGTTAGTCTCTGTGAGGCTAACGGGAAGGACAGAATTCATAATATAACCTGATTTACATTACTTACAGATTTTTGAGTTATGTCGAGCAATAGTATGTCAATGATAGTTAATAATAAACTTTACCTTGTGCTCATAGTATGTTCCTATTGAGCAACTTAAAACTTTAACCACTACTTTGTTTGTTTTAGACATCCAAGTGCTTGCAGCTGGCTAATTTTATTACAGCTAGCAAGCGGTTAATCAGTGACATTACTAAAATTGTCCTCATAAACCATCATATTTATATTTTTATGCACTAATTGTCCTCATAAAATGTCATGTTTGTATGTTTATGTCCTAGCTACTCTGTATGGACAAATCTTTATAGACATCTGACCATCACACACAATCTTATGTGCTTGTTGCACGGATTTAGTCCATCCTTTTTTGCTGTTATAATCAGCTGTGAAGGCTTTCCACCAGATGTTGGAGCATGGCTGTTGGGATTTGTGTTCATTCAGCTAGAAGAGCATTAGTGAGACCAGACACCTATGTTGTAAGAGTGAGGAGGTCTGGGGGTTCAATCGGTGTTCCAGTTCATCCCAAATTGGTGTTCACTGGGGTTCAAAGTCAGGGCTCAGTGTAGGACACTTAAGGTCTTCAACTCCAACCTTAACCGCCACACCATGTCTTCATAGACCTTCTTCGTAGACCAGGGCTTCGTGCACGGGGGCATTGTCCTGCTGAAACAGTGTTTGAGCCTCTTAGCTCCAGTAAAGGGAAATTGTAACGCTACAGCATACAGAGACATTCTGGACAATTCTATGCTTTGTGGCAGTTTGGGGAAAGAATCACACAAAGGTCAATTTAGCCTATAATATGTGATATGCTTGTTGTATATCTGTTCACAAGAAATCAGAGGCTGGCACTGTAGCATCACTGGAGTTATAAACAATTATAATGAGTGGTTAAACCCACAGTGTGTTCTTGTGATTGCGTGCTCTGCTACGATATTATCAGGTTGTGTTTGTTTTTTGCCACGTTGAGTTTGATAATGTGAGGGCTTAAATGCAAAACTTCCAAAACTCAAGGTCAAAATCTTAGCATCTTTATAGATAGACTATAGACAGTTATGTCTGAAGTGCCTGACATGGCAGAGAATAGTCCGGAGCTGTTAAAGTTTAAGGTTAAGGGCTTTGTTCAAAAGCTCTACAGTGTGTTTATAGCAGTTTTACCTGAGAATTTAAGCTCACTTTCATGTACTTGTTAGATTTCGATCTTTCCTATTTGTTAAGTTGTAATTATTTCGTTCACCGCACCACTAACCCTAAACTATGGCCTAACAGGTGAATACATATAATAGCAAGTATATAAAAATGCATCCAGAGAACTAACGAACATCATACACTGAAACTGAAACAGGAAAATAGAGTAAACACAGTGATTGAAAATTCTTGCACTTAAACTCTGTGTTTAATTACGATTTGAAGAACTGTTCATGTTCATGAATAAAAGAAATAGCATGAAGGATATTGCATCTAATTTCATCATTGTCCTTCTTGATTCCTTTGTAAAGTTAACTAACGGCTTAGTATTTGCTTAACAATTCCTATTAATAAAACTCCAGACTTCTGATTTCTACTGCTTTATGTGGAATTCTCACATACAAGTTGTCCTGTTATTAAATATGTCATTGAATAATAATATAATAAATATATAATAGCATGAAATAATAATAGATCAGTGGCTTAGTGGTTAGCATGTTTGCCTCATATCTTAGGGGCTGAGATTTGATTCCCGTTCTAAGTGTGTGTAGAGTTTTCTGGTTCTCTCTTTGCTTCAGGATTTCCTTCAGGTACACCGGTTTCCTTCTCCAGTCCAAAGACCTGCTTTGTAGGCTGATTGGCATCACTAAATTGCCCATAACGTGTGTGTGAGTGATTGTGCCCTGTGATGGGTTGCTCTCTTCAGGGTGTCCCCCACCTCGTGCCCTGAGACCCCTGGCCCATAGAATATGGACATATGGATAATTCTTCACTATTATATTGCTGTAAATTCTACATTAGAGAGATTTGTTTGGTTAGGAATAAAACTGAGCATGTCCCAGAGTATTTATTCTTCTGTTTGTGAATAATTACAGTGTTTATTCATTAAAAAAAATTACATTTTATTTCTATACATTGTTGTGGAATGTCAACCATACAAATTAGTTTTTGTTCTCACTTATGTATTTGGTAAAAACACCACCATCAGCAACAACACAGCTAATCTCCAAGAACCCACAAAGTTTAAACTCATCATCCTGAAGACTTTCTCATATCAAGGTTTAACTCTGGAGTCACTGGAGACTTCTTCCCAGTTTTCAGAGATTGTTTTAATGCGTGTTTATAGACATTCTCTGCTATACACATCCCTGTGTTAGTTATTATTATAGAAATGATGACATATAAAGTTGTAGAAATCCTGTGAACTACTGTTAGAGCTGCTGTTATAGAAAATTTAATCATCATCATCATCAACAACATCTATAACCAGATTCAAGATTTCAAGAGTGATGGGAAAAGTTTTTAAAAGTTCTGAGGTGAAAGTAGTTAATAGTGTGTGTGTGTGTGTGTGTGCATGTGCTCTATCATCTATCATCATCATTGTATCAGTGAATACAATCTGAGATAAGAATCCCAATAGGCCGCGACACTTTTAGTGCAATAATGTAATAAGCGCTGCAGTTGAGCAACACTAGAGCATGGCTTGTTGTTTTCACAATAACAGTGTCATCTCCAGTCAGAATCTTATGACACTAAAACCTTTTGCCCTCATTGTCTTTCCAGCTGCCATCGGCTCCAGGAGTCACTGCTCAGCTCCGAGAGCGGCTACAGCAACTACAGAGGAATCCTCAACTGGTGTGTGGTCATGCTGGTAAGAGCTCCACAACAAAACGCAAAAGCAAACACAAAGGAAATGCTGCTGCTCCAGTTATAAAATGGCGAGGATCGATAAATTACTTCACACATATACTCAACAATTTGCAACAAACAGCTGAACCCTGATCCATTAGAAGTCCTCGGTCCTCGTCATGTTTTAGTTAAAATACAGGTTTATGAAGGTCTACTCCATAATGAGCTTCTGTGGTCAGGGTAAAGCTTCATTTCAGCTCTAATAAGGTTTATATTGAAGCAAACGCTTGCAGATTTTTAACTGTAAGTCAACAGGGAACGATTCATGCTAATTAAAATGCAGTTAAAACATTTATTCAACACAGGAAGAATGCAAACTCAGCCTAATTCCTGCCCCCATCAAAGGAAAATATGCAAATCATGTTAAAAATCGTTGCACACGAACTGAAAATAAGCCTGAGAGCCAATACTCTGAATCTAAGAATAAGAACTTTTTCAGGTTTATCTCCAAAATGGCTTGTAATACATTGTTGTGATCTTGTGACTGAATATAAAACAATGCGCACACACAAAGTCAGACGCAAGGAGACGCAGCACAAACCTCGGCTTGTAAAGCTGTAGCTCATGTCGCAAACCGTTACTGCAACAACCTACTAAATTCTTACCGCAAATTGTAAAAGCTGCCATGGGAGAGGAAATGGTTAACCACCGGAAAGTTCATGGCTGAAGAGGAAATGCGAGTTCAGTAAGTTATTTAAAAATAATAATAATAATAAAATAAAAGTCCAAAACTGAAAAAGATAATTGTGTCAAAATAAGTGTGAAGGGCTTTAATATGGCTGATTTGTTTAACAGTCACCAGTTAAGACTTTAAATGATGTTAGACAGAAATAGGATTGCCAGATATGTATAAAAATAATCCCCTGTTCAGTACAAGCTATATTAGAAGATAATAAATTGCTCTAAAATGATTGTACATATATATTGTGATAAAAGAAAAAAAAAACGAACACAAAACAGACTAAAACTAAATGTTTAGTACATCAACTGTATATAATCAGCTGCCTTTCTTATTTTCCAACCTGTTTTGTTCCTTCTTTAAATACATATGTTTAGATGATTTATTAGCACATATATGCCAGTTTTGTACATAAGACATACGTTTTTTTGCTCAGAATGCAGCCTGAGGACAGCCTCATCCATCGGGCCTTCAGTAAACACTGTTTTCAAGTCTTCGTCTCGGTTTGACCTCTAATCAGCAATGCAAATGTCGAGCTGGCGCAACCCTGCTTTGCGTGGCCAGTGTGAGAACGTGAACTCGATTGTGAAAGGAATGACTTGGACGGAGCGAATGTGACTTGACCTTGCTCCACTGCTTGCGACACTCATCTTAGCGAAAGCGACAACTTTCTTACCCCCAGTCTCTTTCTTTCTCTCTCCACACAATTAGCTTCACTTCTCAGGAGTCATCTTTACACACAGTCGTACATCAGCCATGTGCTTGTTTCTCTCACCGATGATAGAAGTTAAACTCAGCTTCATATGCAGTGAGTCAGCTCACGTACAATCTGTTTCCCTAGGGTTAGGGTTAGTATAGATAAATATGTTGATGCTTGAAAAACAAAAGAGGAAGCTATGCCCAGCTTGATCACTGGTGTAACTTTCTAGCCACTATAGGTTCTTAAATCGTGCTGAAACTTGGGTTCTATGATTTAAAAATGGACTTATAGAAAACAGAATAAAATCAACTCCATAATTAATGACACATGCCTTTTACATAAAGACACATGCGAATAGTGCAATGTTATTTGCATAAAAACACATGCAAATAGTTTTGAGGATTTACTCTGTATAGTTCCTCCTTCCTTCCTTCCTTCCTTCCTTCCTTCCTTCCTTCCTTCCTTCCTTCCTTCCTTCCGTCCTTGTTTTTCTTTCCAAAGGTTTGACTTCCTTATTATGCCAAATCATAGCTTTTGTATAATGTATACAAAATCATATCACTTAATTACATACTTAATTATGAGACCTTATCTTTATATCCTTATGATATACCCTGGATTGAGCGTCAGTGCATTGCTGCTCCTTGCACACACACAATCACACATTATCTGATTTTTGGACAGTGGGAGGAAACCCAAGAACCCTGAGGAAACCCACAGGGGCAAGGGAAGAATGTGTGCTAAAAACTAGACAGAAAATCTCTCCTGGAGCTGTGAGAAGACAATGCTACCCATTGTGCCAAAATGTTTGCAGTAAGAACGAATATTTGGCCGTGGTATTTTTTTTTTTAACAGAAAGTATTACAGTAATCTTCTTTAAAACAGTTATTTCGGGTATAAAATCTACACAGTGCTAGAAACTCAATTCTGCAGTCTGATAGTGTCCTATCAGACATCAGTGGCATCATAATAAAGCAATAAAACCTTTAACACTGAAGATCAATGTGTTACATGATGTACTTGGAAAAGTAATACGTCCATAGGTCCCAGGACCTTTTACCTCTCTATGGGGACTCATTGGATCATAATCCCCTGGTCTACTGGGACTTTATGATTTACACATTTGCACTACACACCCAGTGTCCTTGCTTATCCCCGTCACCCTTTACCCTATTCTCTCACCCACTGACCTCTGATAGACCATAAACAAGAACTGGACACTCGCATGGAGCGCCAGGTACAGGGTTATGAGCATGCCGAGCTTGGTGTCTGTGCCAGCCTGTTTAACAGTGACTAAAGATAGGCTGCAGAAACAAAAAACACATTCAGAGTTCCCTTATCGACCTGAATTGTCTCTAGGTAAACTTTATTTATGCACACTAATCAAAACCCAGCATTTTCACATTCATTCAGATGAATATATTCTTGGAAATCTCACATGTCCCTTCTAAAAATAAACAATCATTTTTACTTACGCTTAGAGAGAAAGAGAGAGAGAGAGAGAGAGAGAGAGAGAGAGAGAGAGAGAGAGAGAGAGAGTTTTTGGTCTTTGAAACAAGAACACTCCACTCCAGGATTTTATTTTTCTCATTATAGACCCTTAAAGTGTCCCACAATGCTTTGTGTCTGGTAATGAGTAATTATGGCTATTAAGTAGGAAACTGCTGGTTAGGGGTGCTTCAGATGAGGAAAGTACAGCTTGTGACTAGAAATATTGCTGCTAAGTGTTGGTTTAAGCTCCAAAAACATTTTGTGTCTTACTTTTTATGTTCTTTACCAGCATTGAGGTTAAGTCAGTCATAATCAGTACATATAGACCTATGTTGCGTTTACTCATACAACGACTCCCAGGGACAAATGAGCGCTGGTGATTTCCGATAACACTAGCGACTTGGGAATATGATCCCTACATCAGTGCATTTTACAGATCAAATAACAGTCAGTTGTATTAAGGCGATGTTTGGGTGAAGTACCAAAAAGAAGAACCAAAGGTCCAGGGGTGGAGCTGGACCTGATCCAATTCTTAGTATAACCCTAACCCTGTATTCTTACTCAGGAGACACTGTACTCGATGGGACACACTTTACATCAAATATCCAGTGTGACACATAATGAGTTATCTCTATTTCCTTGGTTTGACTCCATCTATGTATTAGGAGCTGTATCAGGTCTGACTCCACCCCTGGACTTTTCATTCTGTAGTGAACGGTAAAATGCACACAAAAATCCCACTTAACTGGGGGATTTGAAAACGTCAACCCCACCAGATGAACACGGCACGTTCATTTATGACGATGAAATAGCAGTATTTTGAAAGATTTGCCAATGAAAACAGCAACAACAAGTAAAGAGAAAAAGCTTCAGTCCATCAGTTAAGTTTTTTGCTGTTGTTTGGTCACTTCTTCCATGCTGGTATCTTCCTATAACGCTCTGAACTGAGGTAGCAGCACCAAAATAGGTCAGTGGGTCCAAATGCTATTATTTGTGAGTGTGTGAATGAGGTGTTGCTTAGTAACCATGCCTCTTTTTTTGCTTGGCTGTGATAGTGCTGGGGGTGTTAAGAAGGTGTAGATAGCACTCCTGGCTATTACAGGGTTAGCAGGTTTGTTATGGTTTATGAATATATATATTTGTATAAGAACAAGTGAATATGTGCTGCAAAGACTTTATCTGGAAAGGAAACGTGAGTAGGGTGCAAATGTGACACTTGTAGAGGGGCTCATTGTGGCAATGCTCGGCGACTGGAAGGCGTCCATATGAGCGCTGGTGTAATGAGGTCAGGCTGCAGTTCTGTCTAAAAACAGCCACGTTTTTATGTAGCGAATCTACACTCCCAAACAGTTACCAAGGATGATGTACTTTTTGTTAAGGCCCATTTTTAACTTATAGTCTGTAAAGCATAATGTATTCTGAGATTTTACACCCTTCTTTATTGACATGGTAAAGAATTTTCTGATAATCCAGGTCTGGTATCTCATAGCTAAAGACTTTGATCCCTGTGATTGCTGTATTCTTTTTTTTTACAACCCTATAGAGCATGCGGTAAAAGGTGATAATTGAGCCACAAAAATCTCGATTAACAAATGATTAGCTAGAACGTTGTCCAAACCGAGAAACTGACATGTCTTTCTTTCTTTTGAAGGTTTTGTCCAATGCACGCCTTTTCCTGGAGAACCTCATAAAGTAAGTGTGTGGTACCTGATACCGTTTAGTATCTTAGTGATACGAAAAAAGATACTTTTATCTAAGTGAACTTTCACAATAATGACAGAGTCATTTACACATCTCAGACTCTGAGTACTAGAGAGGAAAGAAATCAACAGCAGGAGACCACACCGGTTCCACCGTAGTCTTCTGCTGTTGTAGCTACACCCAGAGTTTCAATTTATTGTATGTTTTGAGATGCTTTTCTATTAATCCCGGATGTAAAGAGTAGTTATTTGAGTTAAAGTAGCCTTCTTATCAGCTTTAAACAGTCTGGCTGTCATTCTCTGACCTCTGTTGAGCATAAAGATCCACCAAGATCAGAAGTTTCTGAATTACTCAAGCCAGACTATCTGACACCGCATACTACATGATTTTATTCTTAGCAATGCTGCAACATTATTGGCTGATTGGATAATTGCATGAATGTGCAGGTGTACAGGTGTTCCTAATAAAGTGGACGGTTAGCTCTGTTTGATCCCTTGGGAAAGAAGCATCATTGCAAATTTCTTCACGTGACCGATCAACCTAGTCTATTCCAATATGACCCCACCCATATCCGCAGGGCACAAGGTTAAGTAGTAAATTAGTGTTATGCAAAAGTGTATAAAAAGATAACGCTGGATATATGATGTGTGTAAAACAAATAAAGATGAAAGTTCGAAGATAAATAAATACAGGTAAATAATGGACAAGTGTATACACACTTGTAGAGTGTGTAACCCAGTGCCATTATTTTTTATCTGTATCTGCTTGGTGCTCAAAATATTCATATCCGCTTTCATATTTGCACCTAAAGTATCCAACATTTGGTCTTTGTTTAGTGAGCAGGGTTGCCAGGTTCAGCACACAATATCAACATACTGAAAATAATGCAGATCTACAGTCTTTGGGTGCTCTGTTGTTGATTTTTCGGCTGCTCCGGCTGCTCCCTTCATGTTTGAGGGGTCACCACAGTGTACCAACTGGTCCACACAACAACTTGGCACAGGTTTTAACCTCCCAAGTATCCAGGCTTGGGACCAGCACTGCATTCAGTGGCTGGGGATCAAACCCAGGCCTTCCGCACACTGTAAAAAAAAATCTCGTAAAAAAACGGTCAAATCACTGGCAGCACCGGCTGCCAAACAAAAACCGTAAAATTAAAGTAAAATACGTTCATTCAAATAAAGTGCAAAAACAGTCATTTTACATACATTTTTCTTAAATATTTTACAGAAAAACACTGTAATTTTACGGATTTTTCCTTTACTATTATGAACCACTACTTTCTATAAAATGACAGCATTAAATATTTTACAGAAAAACACTGTAATTTTACAGATGTTTCCTTTATTATTATATGACATCAAACTGACGCCAAAAAATGATGTCAAAAAACAAGTCAAAAAAGCAAATCAAATTGACGTCAACATATTGAGGTCTTATTTTGAACACCAAAATAATGACACAAAAGTAATTAAACTTTTATTTATCAGGCCCTTTTGGACACTTTCTTAGTCTGAACAGATCCATTTTCTATACCAGCTTTATTCCTAACTAGGGTCACAGGGGTCTGCTAGAGCCTATCCCACCCTGCCAGTCCATCACAGGGTCACACATATAGACAGACAACCACACACACTTACTTCTATGTGAGTATTCCAATTTAGAATTACCAACCAACCTAACATTCACGTCGAACCTGGGATTCAAACCCAGGACCTTCTTGCTGTGAGGCAACAGTGCTAACCACTAAGCCACCATGCTTTTGACATTACAAAACCAGCTTCAGATGCCAAATGCCTTATAAGAAAAAGTGAATTATTCAGTGAATTAACAGCTGAATTATTGATGTCAATATGACGTCAATTTCACATCTAAAACATGACATTGATTTGATGTCAATTGAACGTCAAACATTTTGGCCTACATATATTTTAAAAAAACTTTAAGTTTTAAAACTTTAAAAAACATGCGTTGGTGTAATGACAAAAGTTAACTAAATTTCTTTTTAGAATTACAGAGTTTGAATGTAGAAATACACATACAACACATACACATACAAATTAGTTTATAATATTGGTCATTTTACTGGTTTTTAAATATAATTTTAAATAACGGGAAACTGTTGTAAAAAAAATTAGAGTTATTTTCTGTAAAATTAGGATTTTTTTTTACAGTGCATGGTAGGCAAGAAACCTGCCACTGAGCCACCAGTGCCCACTTTTGGTGATCTGTATATATTTTTTATACACAAGTAAAAAATATATAAGCAAACAAGTCTTTTTTTTGTTCATTTTAAATTGCAGATGTTGTGTTTTTTACTGAAACCTGGCAACCCTGCACATTGTCCTAGGAGTTTTCAGTCTTGATGTACACCTAGTCTAAATCTTTCAGGCAAGCCTTATAAACGGAAATAAAAAAACAACAACAAAGAAAGAGTTCTCCATCTACTATTTGTGTCTGTGTTTTTATTCCTTTAGGACACGTTCTGTGTTCAGTAGAAGATGAATTGCTTCAGTGATTTTGATCCTGATGTTTATTCTCTGTTCATCTTCTTCAGATATGGCATACTGGTGGACCCTATCCAGGTGGTCTCCCTCTTCTTAAAGGACCCATACAGCTGGCCTGCTGCATGCCTTATCATCGGTAATTTATCATTATCTCTTTACGAAACAGAAGTTACAGATTTTCTTAAGGCACAAAATCTGTCCGTATTCTACTTCTCACATTTCTTCTAAATTAATGAACATTAATGTTTAATAATATTTCAATTCCCTCTCTTTAAATTGGGAATAAATTGCAAAACATTTTGTTTCCATTCTAATTTCGACACAAAACCAACTATATTGTCTTTTTTACAGATTAATTTCCTTTTAACAAAAAAGCCTATTTATGTGTTGCTTTTCTCATATTTATGCCCAAATGCATTACAATCTTATTTAGGCACCCTTTTTTTTGGCATCTTATTAATACACTTTTTCATTCTTCTCTTCAGTTATTAGGATTCTGGATGTATTTTGTTGCTGTCTCGTTATTTTTAGACACAAAACCTGTCCATATTCCACCCTTTATTCAATGAAATATACTGTAGTTATATTTTGCCCTTTCTTTAGCATAAAACCTGTCCATATTGCACTTGTTGTTTCGTTATATAGCTATAAAACCTGTACATATGTCTCTCTCCACTGTCCATATTTATGAATCATGTTCCTGAAGTCCAAAAAGCTATTATGAATATTATCAATATGCCACACTTCTGTTTTCACTAAGCTAAATGGATAAGCTAGATTAGCTAGTGGATAAGGCGGGGATTTAAGCTAACTGATTTCTGTTCTCATTTAGAGACAAAACCTAATCATACCCCTAGTCTTTGCTCATCAACTTCTTCTTTTGGCACAAAAGCACTCCAGTTCACTTTGCTGACATTATCTGGGACAAAGAAACGTGCATAATATGATTTTCTCTTTTCAGTATTGGTACATTCCATGTTTATTTTTCACTTCCTCGTTTGTGCACGAAAGATATCTTTGTGAAATGAATATATTCTCAAAGTTAGACAGTGAAATAGACGGTGAGCTGCACTTTCCTAATCGAATCCAACAGTTTTTCCCACAATGGATGTTTCCTGCTGTGTTGAAATGTTGTGTTGATTTGTTCTTTCAGTGTCCAACGTGTTCATCATGGCAGCTCTGTACACGGAAAGACAGCTGGCTATGGTGAGAGTCGTACTCTAATCATCCGTAAACCTGCACGAATCCCCTAGCAGCGTTTAAAACTAACGTCAGCTATAATTACCTAGTTATAACAACCTTACGCACATGGTGTATCATGACCTGATGAGGCTTTTGTGGCTTGCTTTCAGGGCAGAATCTCAGAGAGCACTGGGACGTTCCTCTACTGCGTCAATCTCATTGCTGTTTTGTGCTTTCCGTCCGCCACCGTCCTCACGCTGACCTCTATGACCCCAGGTACCGTTTCCTTTATTATAAGCACACAAGAGATGATCTGTTCTTGCTGCAGGCTTCTGTCTGTATGGATCCTAATCTGGACTGCAAAGTGTGGCATTATGGGAGCTGCCTGATTTATACTGGCCTCATTAAGAGCACTTGTTTTATTCCCATGTCATTTTTGGGTCATTTTGGGTTAAAAGTTGGACTAAATCTGTTTTTTTTATTGCCTGAATGACATGCAGATCTGTCAGATTTTTAGAGATTAAACAGATTTTTATTAGATTTTTTATATGTGAACATTTTCATTCTAATTTTGAGAGCTGTATTTGACCTCTAAAGCAAAAAATCTTAAATGTTTAATCATCTCTCTCTCTCTCTCTCTCTCTCTCTTTTTCTATTTCTCTGTCTCTCTCCCCTCTCCCTCTCTCTCTCACTCTCTCTCTCTCTCTCTCTCTGTTTCTCTCTCGTTCTTTCTCTCTCTGTTTCTCTCTCTCTGTCTCTCTGTTTCTCTCTCTCCCTCTCTCTCTCGCTCTTGTCCTCTTGCTCTCTCTCTCTGTTTCTCTCTCGTTCTCTCGCTCTCTCTCTCTGTTTCTCTCTCGTTCTCTGTTTCTCTCTCGTTCTCTCACTCTCGCTCTCTGTTTCTCTCTCTCTCTCTCTCTCTCTCTCTTTTAGGAGTGGTGTTAATAATCTGTTAAAAGTGATCTAATGCTAACCATGTACTTTTTGCTCCTTAATGGATGGATATATGTTTATATGTTTTATGTTTGGATTCTGAGATATTTTGGACGTTATTGACTTAGAAGATGTGTCCATTCAGGCCGCACACATACACAGGAACGTGAAGCATCAATACATCAAGAAAATTAGTTCACGTTTTAAAAAAGCCTTGTATTTGTGCTCTCAGTGGCTCTAACTGGGCTACTATTGCTCTTGTTGTTGTTATTATGTTCTGGTTGAAATTTCCAGCATTTACCTGATTGTACCCTGTGTGTGTGTGTGTGTTTGCAGTGGGTGGAATCATTGCACTATTAGTATACACAGTCCTCTTCCTGAAGCTCTACTCCTACAGGGATGTGAATAAATGGTGCCGAGAAATCAGACACGTCCAAGCCCGAAAACTGTCTCGCTCCAACTCCTGTGAGTAGAAACATCACACACACAGCAGAGCGCACACGTGTACACGAGCGTATTACCAAGAACCGGTTATATAATAAAACACTAGCGTGAGAGGTGACTTGGCATTAAGAATAAGCTGTGTTGTTGAAACTGAGATGTTAAATAAATAACCGTGTTTGCATTCGTATGATTTTAAACCCTTAAGAACAGGAATCTCTAACAGACAATACTATTTATTTTGCATGCAATCCTATAGCGCTGTTTTTTTATAAGATGTTCATCAGGACACACTTTCACTTTCTTCGTAGCTCTGCATTCAGTAAAGTCGCGCATGCAGCCATCTCTTGATTTTCTGCCTCGAAAACTACAGCAAAGAAAAAACAATTTTTTTTTTTTCTGTGGTACTGATTAACGATTCAGGTTACTTTTGGTTTGGGTGCCATTTCTTTTGGAGCTCAGTTTCTGAATTTACTATTTATTTATTTTCCTTCATGTTTTTGTCATATTTCTTGACATTTCCGCATTTTTACTGGAGGAAAATCTCAAATATTTTACAAAAAATTAAACACCAAAATATGTGCAGAAAGTCATGCTGTGTGATCGGTACCGAGGCCCACACGAACCTGGGACCTACATGATGGTACTGGCTGATATAAAGAAAAGCACAGTTTCAGTTTTCAGTGCAGTGAAACAGGCCCTAGTGTATCTCAGATTGCATTTCCTCAATGGAACAAGAGTTTTTTTTCCACTTTCAGGAACACCGTAGCTGTAGGTTAATGTTTTTCAGGCTGGAGCAGATAATCACGAGTGTGTTTTAATTGTTTATTTACTCAGTTAATCCAGCTGACCTGCAGTCAACTCGAGATAAACTGGAGTATGAAATCACCAGGCTTTCATCAGTATTCATGTGCATGATGTGTGTGTGTGTGTGTGTGTTTATTAATTCAGTTTACTCTTGACCTGGGTATAACTATGCTTGTTTTGACTCTTAAAGACTTTTAGTGTTTTTATATTTGAAATCTTGTTCCAGTGTAAAGTGATTTAATAAAATTTTTTTTTTTTGCTCTGCTAATTTACTCTGCTGTCACTGGCTGCAGGTCCGTCTGTGCAGAGAGCCAATGGGAACGCAGCACACAGTCATGTGACCTACCCGGGCAATCTCACCCACAGAGGTACTAGTGCTGAAAGGTTTCATGATATGGAAGATGCATGATATGGACAATTGCTATAAGATGTCAGTCTCTGAGAGCGTTAGGATCCATGATCTCTCTCTCTCTCTCTCTCCTGACCTATTTCTCCTTTTCGATAGATATGTATTATTTCATTTTTGCCCCAACGCTGTGCTACGAGCTGAACTTCCCCCGATCCCCACGAATACGGAAGCGCTTCCTGCTCAGGAGACTTTTTGAAATGGTGAGCTTATTTCATCATTTGCTAATAAACTGTTTATAAGAAAACTGTTAGATAGTTAACTTACTAATTATTAAAGAGTCATAAATCAGTGCCTTGGTGTAATAGGCAAAATAATGTGTTATGATGCAACCAAAGTTGATTATTTTCCAATATCAGCATGTCCCGAAGTGTTTTACTCCTTCTACTAATTTTTGGGTCATTTTCCTGGTGAATTAATTGTAAAAGTCAATTTAAGAAGCTTTTATCATTTAAACCATTTATAACTGATTGAGCTAGCAAATTTATATGGCATATACAACTTAAATATTTGATATGTTTGGGTTTTTACAGTGACTACTCAGGAAATTAGAATGTTTCCAGAAAGACTCATCAGTATCCCAATGTATATTGCTGAGACGCACCCTTAGAATTCTAGGACACCTATCAGTCCAACATACTATAACATATTTCCACACCATATCTCTTTTCATTACAGCTCTTTTTGATGCAGTTACAAGTTGGCCTGATCCAGCAGGTATGTATTGACAAACTTGAGTTTTGAGAGAGTTTTTTTCCTTTTTGGTCATTTGTGTGTTTCCTGTAGCGTACGAATAAACCATCTTTGTTTTTAGTGGATGGTGCCGACTGTCCAGAACTCCATGAAGCCTTTTCAGGTAAAGAGTATTCATTTTCTTATTTATTTAAATCCAAAGTGTCTTATATATGAAATTGAATCCAATCCATGGATAATGCTGTAGAGGTAATGGATAATGAGGTAAAGTCAGAATTCGGAGTCACAACTGACCATGAACAAGCCAATACTGTTCGTAATAAAGGTCTGATGAGTAGCACTGTATATTATAGTTCTGTTAACTAACTACTGCATTAGGCATCATAATACCACATTGGTGTTGAAATCTCGTTGTCCAGTCAATTGGTAAATGATGAAATCCACTACGCTTGATAAATTGATTATAAAAATACATAGATTGATTACTATAACCTTTTAACCAGTACAGTGGCATTTGACTTAACTTATGGGGGGGGGTTCAACTGGCTCTGGGTTGTTGATCAGAGGATCGGGATTCAAGCCCCAGCACCACCGAGCACCAACGTTGGGCAATGGAGCAAGGCCCTTAACCCTCCTTGCTCCAGGGGCGCTGTATCATAGCTGCCCCTGTGCTCTGATCCCAACTTCCCAATGCTTTTCTTCTCCTTATATGTGAAGAAAGGAATTCCACTGTGCTGTAATGTATGTGTGGCAACTACAACTTCTTAAAGCTCTGAGTGTCTACTTTCATAACAGCTTCATATTAACCACCACTGTGGAATGGGACATGTGAAAGGAACATGGAAACAACAAAACAGGAGAAAATCCCATTTTTTGGCCTCTGGGGAAAAAGAGTTAAAGACTGTAGTTATAAATAGTATAAATGCTTCTTAGACAAATGCATACATGTTTAGTGTGGATTAAAGAAGAAAAATCTTTGATATTTTGATGGATATCAATCATCTCTGTTGTTTTGTGACAGGACATGGACTTGTCCAGGATGGTGGAGCGTCTCCTGAAGCTTGCTGTGAGTACAGGATACTTGTATGTGTGCTGTTCTGTGTAATTTCCTGTGTAAATCAGATGACACTGATATCTATTATCAGTATCAGTATCAATATCAGGACAAAATCAGAAAGAGAGGCAGTGGTGGTTCAAGTGGTTAAGACTCTGGGTTGTTGATTGAAGCACCACCAAGCTCCACTATTGGGCAATTGAGCAAGGTCCTCAACCATCCCTACTTGAGGGGTGCCGTATCATAGCTGCCCCTGCACTCTGACCCCAACTTCCTAAGCTGGAATACACAAAGAAGACTGTGGCTTCTTGCCCTCAGTTCTTCTTCTAACCCAGCCACTGAAGAGTTAAATCTCAGTGCCGGTCCCAAGCCCGGATAAACTGGGAGGGTTGTGTCAGGAAAGACATTCAGCATAAAATCTGTGCCAAATCAAATACGTGGGCCAGGTGATCCGCTGTGGTGACCGTGAACAGGAAGCAGCCAAAAAAAGAAAAAAGTATTATCTCTTGCTCTAACCCATCCTGTCCTCTCCTGCAGGTCCCTAATCATTTAATATGGCTCATCTTTTTTTACTGGTTATTCCACTCCTCCATGAACTTTGTCGCTGAACTGATGCAGTTTGGAGACCGAGAGTTCTACAGAGACTGGTGGTGAGTATGGTGAGGGCATGATGAGGAACTATCGTTCATTTCCTACCCTTCGAACTACAGGCCAATCATCAACCGTGTTACTAAAATCAGTTGATGGATGATCAAATGATTTTATTGGCATTTTATTGGATTTTAATTGATGACAATGAATTAATTGAATGAATTAAATGATGAATTAATTATTTGAGACAGTTCTACACCAATATGATAAGTGAAATATTTTTTTTAAAGAAGCAATTTTTAACCTTTTTAATGTCCTGGACATGAAACCATTGACAAATATCTCTCTTTACCACAAACCACACC
Organism: Hemibagrus wyckioides; assembly: GCF_019097595.1. Taxonomy (NCBI): domain Eukaryota; kingdom Metazoa; phylum Chordata; class Actinopteri; order Siluriformes; family Bagridae; genus Hemibagrus; species Hemibagrus wyckioides. The sequence goes on from NC_080733.1 coordinate 14,713,107, forward strand.
ATGCCTACCTCTGTGGGGCTCATTTTCTGGGCATAAACAAAAGCCTGAAATGGTTGCACTAGCCAGATCCACTGTATCTTATAATCTTGTAGCTTATAGTGGTCTAAAACACTTTTAAAAACTACAAGCTGTACTTTTAAGGTGATTAAAATGCTAAAAATTGTAGGGTTAATTGTTTCTTATATTTGTAGGAACTCAGAGACAGTGCCATATTTCTGGTCAAACTGGAACATCCCTGTCCATAAATGGTGCCTGAGGTGAGTCCAAGCTTGTTATTTATCGTATTCTGGTCAGTCACTCAACTATCGCTGCTTTAAGATATTAGGAGTTTTCCCCCAGTGGATTAAATGTGGGGTTTAACCCTGCTCATTAACCTTAGTCCCACTTATTGTATGTGTCTCTTTCTGTTTCTTCTCTGCTCACAGGCACTTTTATAAGCCCATGTTGAGAAGAGGTGTGAACAAGCTGACAGCTCAGATCGCCGTCTTCTTTCTCTCCGCCTTCTTTCACGAGGTTTCAACAACTCTGAAATCAATATTGAGAATAGAATCTTTGCTCCTAATCATTAAAGATCTTTATGATCATGCTTAATATTTTACTGACTAAAACCTACTCTACAAGTAAAAAAAGCAGTTTGAAGCACTTATTCCAAACATTTTAATTTAGCTTTTGTCTGAATTTGCATGTTCACGTGTCAAGTTGTGTTTGTTCTCTCTCAGTACCTGGTGAGTGTGCCGCTGAAGATGTTTCGGCTTTGGGCGTTTATGGGAATGATGGCTCAGGTGAGTCTAAAATCCCTGATCTAATCCCTGCGGTATACTCATGAGTCTATACCATGAGTAAAGTATCTCTTTTAAACCATCTGTTGGTTTCAGGTTCCGCTCGCCATGTTTGTGGGCCGCTTCCTGAGAGGTAACTATGGCAACGCGGCGGTCTGGATCTCTCTGATCATCGGTCAGCCCATTGCTGTGCTCATGTACGTCCATGATTACTACGTACTTCATTATGGAAGTGCGACCGAGGGCAGAGCTTCACCGTGATGAGCAATATGTTGGATTGAAAATGAAAGTTTTTATATGAAAGATTTTTATGGATAAGCGGAAGAACAGTGCTTACATCATTACCACAACGAGGGAAATCCTCTGCTAATGCACTTTATAAGCTCGAAGACTGAGAGACAGAAAGAGAGAGAGGCAGACACATACAGAGAGAGAGAGAGAGAGAACCAAACAAATATAACAGAGGTAACGAGAGAAAGAAGGGAAACAGACAGGGCAAGAGAGAGAGAGAGAGGGAGGGAGAGAGACAGAGGGAAGAAGAGAGAGGAGGGAAAGAGACAGAGGGAGGAAGAGAGAGAGAGACAGTGTGAGGGAGAGAGGGGAGGGAAAGAGACAGAGGGTGGGTGGGGGGGCAGATGGAGGGAGAGCAAGAGAGGGGGGAGACAGAGGGAGGGAGAAGGGGGGGAGACGGTGGGCATAGGGAGGGAGGGAGAGTGGGGAGGGAAAGAGAGACAGGGGAGGGAGAGTGGGGAGGGAAAGAGAGACAGGAGAGGGAGAGAGGGGAGGTAGAGAGACGGGGAGGCAGAGGGAGGGAGGGAGAGTGGGGAGGGAAAGAGAGACAGTGGAGGGAGAAAGAGAGAGAGAGGGGAAGGGAGGGAGAGAGAGAGAGAGAGACAGAAAGAGAGACTGCCCAGCCAAAGTATCAGCATTATATTGGCGTGAAGCTCACAGTCCCTGATGACCACAGTGAGCTTATACCACAAATACATTCAGTTATGTTTCATGAACATTTTCTGAACACTTCATGAACATTACATGCGCTTTGTAACAGTGTTTAATTCCGTTTCTGTTTTTATAGTTTTGCTTCCTTTTACATAGTAAATCCGTTTAGGTTTTTGCACTTTATCAATAATGCAAAGTTTCCTGAGCCTTTCATCAGTTATCATTATAAAAATCAGTCATTTATACGGATCAATTACAATTCACATGAATGTTTTATGTTGATGTAAAAAAGAATTGGTTTATTTCTGGAAACATAAATGTTTGCCATTTTAATTTCAGTTCAAATTGAATGCCTTTTTCTGTTGTACTTTTCAAGAGCCTGGACCAGAAGTGAAAGACTTTCAGCTCCTTTTTTACCCAAAGATCAATTCCGTGAATGACTTTGTAAGATAATTTAATAGACTTTAATTGAAAGATTGAAACATTATATAAATCAGTGTTTCTATTCCAGACTTTTCCACTTTACATTTTTTGATACAGATTAGGTTTTATAAGAGGTTTATTTTAGTGAGAGGAGACCAGAATAATTCTATAAATACCACTATTTTTCGGCCCGTGACCTTTACCGTAAACCATGGAACAGGTTTGAAAACGAATGTGGAATTAAAGACACAACTCTACGGTCCTACTGGTGCACTGACTCCATTGTGGCAGCTGATGTTCCGGTTCAGAAATAAAGCTGGTCAAGCCAATGACGTCTTTCGTGTGTTCGACACCGGGTACACGTTACAGTAATAGAACATTTTTATTCTTACACTGCCTAAAAACATACAGGGGCAAAACTATACTAAACGAAACAAAGTCATGTGACTGGATGGAAAACCGGTGAGGGAGGAAAAAGGTTTGGAATGAAGGAAGGGTTGAGATGTGCCTCGTCATTGCTGTAAAAACAGAAGCAGAAGGAATCGTTAGTAAGAACAGCTCAAATCTACAAAAATACAGTTTAACTAATACTGTACCCTTCAGTTTATACCACAAAACTCTCCGTGTCTCAATCCTGATTGGTCAGAAGGTGAATCATTTTTCATTAGGAGCAGCATTTAAAGGTGTTTGCTTCAAATATGGTATCGTTTCTATGGTAACAACTTACACAGGGGGCGTGTATAGTGGTGATTTAACACTAATGAGAAATGTATTATTAAAATGAGTGTACACTGAATAAAAAATGTTTATACATGAAAGATTTTTAAGGAAATGAGGATGGACGGTGTTTCTGCTATTACTATGGAAAGGAGAAATCCTCTGCTAAGGCACTTTTATAAGTGAGAGAGAGAAAAAAAAGAAGCAAACAAACTAAGAAAACCTTCTCCTTATTTCATCAGAACATCATCTCCTCTATTATTTTAATAATAATAATAACAACAATAGGGTTCTTTTCAATTAACCCTTCAATATGGTTCTATATAAAGACCAGTTTTGGGGATCCACACTTTATATGGAGCAAGTAATAAAACCATTGTCTCTATAGAACCGTTCCTTTTAAGACTGTATAAAAACGTCTCAAGGTGTTTAATTATTCCTCTCATGTTGTTTTGGGGTATAAATTAATATGCAGACTGTAAAACAATGGTGATGGACTAGAGGAAGCTGTCATGCTTGAGACTCACCTTAGCTTTGTTTTGTACCGGCAAGTAGAGTTTAAACTCGGCCGGCAACTCGTCTTCCGAGTACAGTCTGTCAGAAAAGTACACTCTTCTGATGCGACAGTTCGCGTGAATCTGGAAGATAATCGAGCAGGTCACTAATATTCAAAACAGAATAAAAACTAAACTATTTTACTAAATACTTGCTTTTTAAAAATCACAGACAAACTTAATTGTCCTAATGAGCTTCTGAATTGAGGCACTTCAGCTTCCAGGTCATCTACTTTAATGGCAATGGCACAATTTTACACTCATCCACAAGGGTCATCATATATTTAAGAAAGCTCCATTTAGTAAGCTGAAGAATGGTGTCAGACTCGTCAGACACAAACAACTATATAATGAGAAAATTCCTTTTCATAGAAACCAACACCAGCTATTGTTAGTATAATACTATAACTTAATTGTAATACTAGGGGGAAAAAAATAAGTTCAGTGTTGCTGTCTGTCTGTACTGGAGAACGTAAACAGTACTAAAGTAAATAACAGATTTTGTGCTGTTACAAAACAGAAATATGTTATAGCCCTGAGTGCAAATAGCCCATCCTACTCTTATTCATAGATCCAAGTTAGATTTAAAGTTAATCCAATAGCAGACATTATCTTTTATATCCACACAACATTTTGCTGGATGTACACAAAGAAATATATAGCATCGATTCAAACGTTGTATGAATCAAATTAAAGAAAAAATGATCATTTGAAGTGTAATTTAATGCCATTGTGTGAATGAACATGATATAAAAATGTTTGTTGTCTAAAATTTAAAACGCTATTAAATGAATATAAATTACAGACTGCAGTGCAGTGATATGAGGCAGTTGCTACAACAGAGACTCCGTTCGGCTAGTTAGAGATAAACTATATGACGAGTGCAGTTGCACTGCCGGGGTATTTGTGTGAAAGCCTCTTCAGGCTGAGATGAAGTGAGAGTTAAATCTCACCCCCCTGACACCACTATCAGCATGGAGTCCAGTTGCGTGGTGGGTAATGTAGGAAACTGTTGAGGGTAAAAGTGGCCGCCATGGATGGAATAAAATAAAAAGCATCTTATTAGATTGACATGCAGACTGCTATTCTGAGTGCTTGACTCGTTGCAAAGGCACTTTGCCTCATGCTCGGCTCATACCTGTACTCGCAGTGTCTCGATGTAGTTGGTGCCGTAAGCTCTCCGTGTGAAGTCGGACAGGTTGAACTGGATCTGGTTCCAACCGTCGTCCAGCCGCATGGGCATGGTGCAGATGAAGGGCTTCACCCGTGTGGTGCTCTGGTAATTACTGGCTCGGAATCTCCGCCGCACGTTTTTATCATCCAACACCTGAGAGAAGAAAAACGAATGGCTCTAAGATACAGCACCATACATACACACACAGGTCAAACAGCAGGCGTGTAATAACTGACTGCTGAAATGGAAAATAAATAACATCTGCAGGGAGCAGAAAGCACCACTTGGCACAGGTTTGTCTAGCTTTATTTGGTGGTGTATTTGGTACCTGAACTTCAAATGTGAAATATTTCTTCAGATTCTTGATGATCATGACCAGGAAGGGAAGTTTGATGCCCAGGGTTTTCTTTGGATCTGCAGGGCATGTGATGTAGGTCGTGCTGTGGATGAGAGAGAGACAGTAATTAGGCAAATCTTGCAAGAATGAATGAATGAACAGAAAACTGAGGTCCAGTTACATGTTAATGCTTACCTGACATTGGTTCCTTCCACCTCAAGCACCAGTGACTGGATGTCGTTGTCTGTAATCCGCTTTATATGTCCATTTCTCACCTGCAAGCACAATTTTGTGTGAAATTTACATACAGATACACAGACAGATGAAGCTGGAAAGAGAGACTGTCGTGCAGTTAGTGTGTATTATAACTACAGGACTCAAAAATAATGAGCATAATAAAGACTAAAAAGGTAAGCCCTAATGAAATGGCAGCTAAAAACAAGGCACGTGAACACTGATCCACATTAAACCAGAACATTAAACAAAAAATAGTGTGTAGGTATCTCTAACACAGCCTGATGTACTTAACCCAGATTTAGACTTTAAACGAAAGGTCTCCATCTTTCTGGTTGTTTAGATATCTATCTTAAGAGTAGTTAATAATATCAGACTGACTGAATGACGCTTAATCGGTGCACGCGCAAATGTTTACCTTCTTATCCCATATTTGTAAAGGTTTGCTTCCAATGCTGTACAAAATGGACAAGAAGCCGCTTTGAAACGTATTCTTAAACATAACTAAAAAATATATTCACAAAACTCTGCTTTATACTTTTTATAAAACACACACACATATATATATATGTAACCGCGCTTCTGTTTACAGCGCTCCTAGCAGCCTGAGCTTGCGCCTTAAAATAAACGCTCCGGGTAGCAACAAAATCTCGATCAAACGTTCCACAACAAAAGATAATATATATATTATTCCTTAACAAATCGGCAAATCGTATTATATTGTGAAAAAACGCGGAAATGTTTCAGCACTAATTTCAGTATTCAGTAAGTCTGTGTGTGACAAAATATAAGCTTTCCCCGAGAAATTTGTCAGGATTTAGTCCAAATGAGGAGTCTCTCTCTCTCTCTCTCTCTCTCTGTGGTCAGAACCCCACAGTAAGCTCACTCGAGCTCGCGCAGCTATTTTTTCCCCGTCGCTAAGCAACACAATGCGCCTCCTTGATCATACCAGGAGCTCCATGTTGGCGCACGTGTTGTCATAGCAACGTAAAGCCGCACGTGACCGGAGTAGATATGTTTTGCCATATTAATAATTAAAATGTAATTAATTTTTTTTAAATCACCTATTAAATATATATTTTTAAAGTTATATTATTATGCAGCAATAAAAATAACGTTTATAATTGAATCAATTTAATTTAAAAAAAAACACTGAATTTGCATATATAACTATAATAACTAAATAATAACAAATATAATTACTAAAATAAGAGTTCATCAAATGTTGTTCAAATATTATTATTACTATTTTCTAAGTAACAATGCTATCACTGATCTATCTATCTATCTATCTATCTATCTATCTATCTATCTATCTATCTATCTATCTACACTATGTTGTCAAAAGTTTTAGGACACCCCTCTAAATCTTTGAATTCAGGTGTTGAATTAGAGCAGAGACTGGGAGCTAGGTCAAAACTCTGATGTCATATAATATATGTAATATATTATATATAATGTAATATGGAGTTGTCCCGCACTTTGCAGCTATAACAGCTTCAGCTCTTCTGGGAAGGCTTTCCACAAGGTTAGGAGTGTGTTTATGGGAATTTTTGACCATTCCTCTAGAAGCGCATTTGTGAGGTCAGGCACTGATGTTGGACGAGAAGGTCTGGCTCACAGTCTCCGCTCTAATTCATCCCAAAGGTGTTCTATCAGGTCGAGGTCAGGACTCTGTGAAGGTCAGTCAAGTTCCTCCACACCAAACTCACTCATACATGTCTTTATGGGCCTTGCTTTGTGCACTGGTGCACAGTCATGTTGGAGCAGGAAGGGGTCATCCCCAAACTGTTCCCACAGAGTTGGGAGCATGAAATTGTCCAAAATGTCTTGGTATGAAGCTGAAGCATTAAGAGTTCCTTTCCCTGGAACTAAGGGTCCGAGCCCAACCCCTGAATTCAATGATTTGGAGGGGTGTCCCAAAACTTTTGGCAGTATAGTCTATCTATCTATCTATCTATCTATCTATCTATCTATCTATCTATCTATCTATCTATCTATCTATAATGCATTCTTTCTTATTTCATTATTTGGACCTGATGCTGTCCGCACACGTCTGTTATGGGTGTCTAAGTAATAAGCATTCATATAATTGTTATATCTTTAATTCCATGTTTTGCTTTAGCATTCCATGCATCATCTAGGACATCAATTATTACAGTGCAAGACCAGTGTTCAACAAAACAAAACAATTTTATATTTTCCATTTTAACTGTATTCCCGATAAAGTTTCACACAGTCTTCAGGAGTTCTATCTTACTCAGGCCTAGCTTTTCACTGCTCTCCTAAGTTGAACTATATTCCTTTATTAAAATGTATTCAAGACAATGAAAAAATAACAATATATATCTTCCATCAACAACATTTTGTCGAAACCTGGAAATCAGCTCAGCTGACAGCCTTCAGTGTATCACTCATTAAATCTCACACACTAGCCAGACACAGAGAGGCGTTTGTGCCTCCAAACCCAAACGAGTTTGTGAGTGCGATTCTCCTGCCTCCTGTCCTCCAGGGCTGGGCAGCACACGGCACGTAGTTCAGGTCAAACTCAGGCTCGGTTCGGTCCAGGTTCAGAGTCGGAGGCAGGACTGCGTGGTAGCATGCGAGTGCTGTGAATGCTGCCTCCAGAGCACCGGCTGCTCCCAGAAGATGCCCCGTGGCCCCTTTAGTGGAGGAAACAGCGAGAGACTGTGAGTGCTGCTGGAAGAGTCTTTTGACTGCAGCGTTTTCTGCGGCGTCTCCCAGGGGTGTAGACGTGGCATGAGCGTTCACATACGTCACGTCTGATGGAGACACGCCGGCATCACGCAGAGCTGCAGACATGCACCTGTCGCAAAAAAAAAAAAAATAAGAGTTAGCACTGAGAATACAACGTGTAGGTATCAGAACTTCACTGCATAAAATTTTGACATTATCTTATTATTATTCAAAGCATTGTTTTAAAATAGTTTTAAGCATTTTTAAACATTTAAGAGTACTTAATAGCTGATATTTGTTGGTCACATATAAATAGGGAAAAACTCTGTAGTAGTAAGAGAACTTAAAATATATTATCTCAGTTGAATATTAATGTAGAAGTCTTTATACAAGACCTGTCATGATGTAGGTAAATGATAAAACACCTAGGAGCATGCCATTACTGGAAAACAATCAGAGAAAGAGTGGTGTGATGCCACCCATGCAAGCAGAGTTACTCCTCATCCAGTGTTGATTATTTTCCAGTAACAGCACATCCTGAAAGGTTATATTTCTCATATGCCACATCAACAATATTTAACATATTAAAACACAACACTTCAGACTTATTATCCATTTGTAGTTACTCTAAACAAAAGTTAATAGGTAAAAAAATGCAATATATTATAGTGGGTTCAAATCACTACCTGAAAGCTCCATCTCCATCTGCAGAAGGTGCTGTGATGTGACTGGCATCTCCTGAGAGTCCGTATCCCAGCACTTCTGCATAAACCCGTGCTCCTCTCTCAACAGCATGTGTATACTCCTCCAGAACCAGCATGGCTGCACCTTCACCCATCACAAACCCTTCTCGCTCCGGGTGAAACGGTCGAGATGAAAGCGTAGGCTGTTCGTTCCAGCTGGTGCTCAGAGCCCGTGCACGTGCAAAGCCCGCTATGGCCAGGGGGCTGACGCACGCCTCGGTTCCTCCAGCGAGCATCACCGTGGCGTCTCCGTGGGTGATGAAGCGAGTGGCGTCTCCGATGGCGTGAGCCCCCGTGGTGCAGGCAGTGGACACAGCATGGTTGGGTCCCTTCAGCTTGTGCTTGATGCTGATGTGTCCGGCGGCCATGTTGACCAGGATGCGTGGAACGAAGAAGGGACTCACTTTGCTGTAGCCACGTGTCTGAAAAGCAGAGGCAGTGCTAGCGATCTCCTCCAAAGGCACCATGCCCATGCCTACAGCCACCCCTGTGCTCAGCTGCTCCTCAGGGCTCCTGGGACACCACCCACAGTCCTGCAGGGCCAGCTGAGCAGCACCGAGGGCCATCACCGTGGCCTGAGACATGCTGTTTATCTCCCCACGTGAAGCAAACATTTCTTCTTTAAACTCTCCCTCGGCGTGTCCTCGAGGAACCCGAGCCGCTACTTTACACGGTACTGCTTTGTACTCATCCGGGTCCAGGGCCACGATCCCGCTCTCTCCAGAAATCAGACGCTCCCAGGGCAGAGCCGTCCCCGTCCCCAGTGGAGACACAAGTCCAATTCCAGTAATCACCACTCTTTGGAGACATCTGGTACGGCTGTGCTCACTGTTATGCCTCTCAAAAGTTTGTACACCCTTGCAGGTCAGCACTCTGGTGGACAGCCTCACCGGCAGCTTCTGCCAACACGCCAAAGACATTTCTCACCTCTGAGACCCTGGACGTTATAAACTTAAACAAAACATGTTGACATTATTATGCTGATTGTGTTTATTTCAGGATACATGGCACAGTTTTTTTCTGAATAAACTGTACAGGAGATCAGCAGTTTCTGAAAAACTCAATCTGGCACCAAACATCTATTATGAAAATCACACAGATTGCATTTTGATGCAAATATTAACTGCATGATTTTATGAATTGTGTTTTATATGATACACTATATTACCAAAAGTTTTGGGACGTCTGCCTTTACATGCACATGAATGTAATATGGAGTTGGTCCACCCTTTGCAGCTATAACAGCTTCAACTCTTCTGGGAAGGCTTTCCACAAGGTTTAGGAGTGTGTTTATGGGAATTTTTGACCATTCCTCTAGAAGTGCATTCGTGAGGTCAGGCACTGATGTTGGACGAGAAGGTCGGTCTCGCAGTCTCCACTCTAATTCATCCCAAAGGTGTTCTGTCAGGTTGAGGTGCAGACCAGTCAAGTTCCTCCACACCAAACCTATATCTTTATGGACCTTGCTTTGTGCACTGGTGTGCAGTCATGTTGGAACAGGAAGGGGTCATCCCCAAACTCTTCCCACAAAGCTGGGACCATGAAATTGTCCAAAATGTCTTGGTAAGAAGCTGAAGCATTAAGAGTTCCTTTCACTGGAACTAAGGGTCCGAGCCCAACCCCTGAAAAGCAACACCTGAATTCAATGATTTGGAGGGGTGTCCCAAAACTTTTGGTAATATAGTGTATCTGCATAAACGAGCAGGTGTCCCTATTAAACTGGACAGTGAGTAAAGTTTACACCAAAAGTGTATTTATTTAATAATCTATCTTTAACAAAGTGGTCAGTAAACGTAAACAACACGCACGCACAACATGACCTTAAATTTAGCATGACATTTTGACACAACTTACCTCATTGTATTTAACACGGCTAAAATTCAGCGAAACACAGCGGCTGTGTCTCATTTACTCACACTGCACTTCGTATTAGGACGTAGGGAGTTAAAAAGCGCCTAACTATCGCGCTGTCGTTACACACTACATAGTGCTATAGTATTTACATCAGGACGGAACCTGTTTCCGGAAAACAGAAACATGGCGCTACACAAAATAAAATAAAAGTCAAAGATAAAATAAAAGTCTCTAACCTGGCAAGTAAATACTGTACAGCACTGTGTGAATACAATATTATTGTTGTTCTTTTTTTTTTTCCAATATTAGTCCACGTGGCTACTTTTCTTTAATTGTTGTTGTTTACATTTTTCTTTCTTTAAGAAAACAACACATTTTTAATGTTAGATTATGTGAACTAATCACAGCACTGTCTTCTTTTTCATGATGTATGTAAACTTTGGCACTCTTTCAAATGAAGAACAGATCAGTTAGGATGTCTCAGCTGTGGGGAATGTGCTTATAGTGTTCTTGTGTGTGTGAGAGACATGCTTTGGACCCCTGATGACTTTCATTATAACGTCGGTGTAATTATTTTTTGATAACTCTCTGTAGACAACACGGAAGGTTCGAGAAAGAAGAAAATTGAGGCAGTCTTGTGAACACAAAGATTAATTTATTTATATTCTTAATTAATTAATTAATTTTCCCTTTTAGCGTCACTATTTGACACTAGAATCAAGGTGAAGGGGTACAAGACAGTGGTGAGACCGGCCATGCTGTATGGTTTAGAGACAGTGTCACTGAAGAAGAGACAGGAGTCAGAGCTGGAGGTAGCAGAGCTGAAGATTCTCTTTGGGAGTGACACGGTTGGACAGGATTAGGAGGGAGAGTGAGTATATTGGTAGGAGAATGTTGGACATGGAGCTGCCAGGCAGGAGGCAAAGAGGAAGGCCAAAGACACAGCTCTGTACTCTGTATCACTGTTTCACAAGGCTCATAAACATATCTTTCAACCTTCTGAGCTGCAAATCACAGTATGCAGTTTTGTCACCCAGTCAGGAGCACGTCCCTGCCCATGTCCAATCTACACGACGTTATAGTTTGTACTCATTTGTTAACTCTGGCCTTTGCTATTTCTTATATGATTAAAAAACTAATCCTTGATCTGCCCACAACGTCTAGCTTCCCTGCAGCTCACAGTCTCGTAATGTGGGTGGATATGTGATCATTAAAACAAACTTTAGCTTTAAGCACAAATGACAGTGACCTTTACTGACCACATGCCGAGATGTGTTTTTCTTCTGCTTGGGCTGAGTTTCATAATCTCTGGTTTATAGCCTGTGTAAATGAAAGGCAATCTCATCCAGGACGCCATCCAAAAGGTCAAAATAAGTACAAGGAAACGTGCAATAGTAATAATAATAATAAACAATGGTACCACACACATAGTCAAGCTGGAGCCTAAGGGCTTTTTTTAAATTCTCATTAGAAATTTCCACACAGTTTCCTTAAAAATCACGAGCCAACTATTCATAAGCATAACAATGATCAGCTAATTAACAAGATTTAAGATTGGCGAATAGATTACACTGATTATAATCTGTAGTACAGATTGTTTCAGACCTGGCGATGAGGGAATTGTTTTTCTTCGCTGGTGAGAAGTTCGGATCATTTTACTGACTCGGCTCTTTGAATCTTTTTTTCGAGTCATTCCGTTCATTTCAGCAGAATATAATTACGATGTTACGTGATAATAGTCCAACTACCTGGACACATCAAGGTGTTCTATCAGGTTGAGGTCAGTCTGTGCAGGTCAGTCAGGTTCCTCTTTCATCCATGTCTTTATGGAGCTTGCTTTGTGCACTGGTGGGCAGTCATGTTGGAACAAGCAGGGGTCATCCCCAAAGTCAGGAGCATGAAATTGTCCATAATGTCTTGGTATGCTGAAGCATTAAGAGTTTCTTTCACTGGAACTAAGGGGCCAAACTCAACCCCTGGGAGGGGTGTCCCAAAACTTTTGGCAATATAGTGAATTAGGGCCTAACAGCTATCCTTTCTGGGGTTAGAAATGTAGTTACAGTCATAAAAGCATGATAATTTAGCTACATTTCTGTGCACAAATGATTGATTTATATTCTTATACTGATATATTACATCATATATTCAGTCGGATATGAGTCTTAGTGGAGAAGGGGGTGGGAGTCGACAAAAAACCGAGTGAATGAACGATGAACGAGGATCGTTTGATTCACTGATGCCTCTTGGAAAACCTGGCGTTTTTAAATGAATGTATTAAAGTGAATGAAGCAATAACTTACTCATAATTTCTAAAAAAAAAGACACTCACTGGCACGGTGTAATGATAAAATTTACAGAAGTCACTAAATGAATCAGTGAATGAATCTTTTTGGTGAAATGAATCAAATGAGTCGAGTCACTCGGATGAATCAAAACTACCTCTGTGCACCACCAGAGGGCACCATCACCTGTTATTTCAACCTCTTATTTCGTTGATAGCCTTGTTCCTAGTGTATATATTTTTGTTATTTGTTTTTGTGTATGATGATCAGATTATTCATTTTGAAATAGGAAATAATGTTAATAATATTTGGAATAGCATTTAATTTGGAAATTTGGTGACCCATAAAGACCTTGAATCCTACTCTGCCTTCATTAGCTGAGAGTAAATCAGATGAAACAAGACTAAATGAGATGGAGTGATAATCGTGTTTATTTTAAGTAGATTGCAGGCACAGATATTTAATATATGGTAGGATGTATTAAGATGGTAGAACCTAAATAAAAGGAGTGAAAAGTAATATTATTGTGACATTAATCAGACTCATCAGTGTGATCCTGACACTGAAGCGCAGCTGCAGCTTGTCCTTCAACACCAGTGACAGGAAGTTGCAGTAGCTACTCATCAAAGTACTACATCAGCCCGGTAAACACATCTTTTCCTGTATGGAAGGTGCGGTCACTATTGATGCTACGATCTCAGCGGAGAAAATGGGCCCTCTGCCATGCTGCATTCCAGTGACCTCTAAACCCAAACAAGAGCTGGGCATAGTACTGGTCACCAGCAGCAGCTAGCAGCTATTTCTGAACAGAGTATTCTTGAAATTGCTGGATATTTTTGGATGGTTATGATCCTGTGCAATAGGAAACCACTGAAAGAATAACAGTGGTTTAAAGGTCTGTATATCAAACTGTACACCCCATTGTGCAATATAATGGAACAATCAATATTACAGCAGGCAAAATCCTGAACATAATTAATGGAGGGAAGTGGACAGGACACAGTTTCTGAAATTGATCTTGTCGTTTTATTTATGTGGAGTCTATCCCAAGGGACTCAGAGCACAAGGTGGGGGACATCCTGGACAGGGTGCCAACATACTGATGCATGTACAATGCATGTCTTTTACTGGACAGGAAACCAGAGTACCTGGAGGACACCACCAAATTCATGGGAAGGAGACAGGAACCAAACCCCCAGTCCCTGGAGGTGCAAGTAAAATGTGCTAACCACTAAGGAAAAAATCCAGCCAGGAACCACTCACTTGTTTTGACTTTAGAGGGAAAAAGACCATGCTGTTGATTTGTGGGTAACGTAGCCCATGTCATCTTATACCAAGAAAAAATGAATTACATCTATCTCCTATAGGATCTTAAATCTTATTTGCTCATACTTCATTAATCAGTTATACTTTGTTAATGCCTTAAATCACTGAAACATATTATCATTCAGTTCATTTCCTTCTATTCAGCATTTTTATTCCTTACACATGCAGATGCTAAGATGTCTTTATTTGTCACATACACATTACTGCATCCCCACTGCATCCTCGGGGTTTGGGGTCAGACTGCACGGTTAGCCATGATGCAGTACCCATGGGAGTGGGAGAGTTAGAGGCCTTGCTCAAGGGCCCAGCAGTGGCAGCTTGGCTGTGCTGGGGCTTGAACCCTGATCTTTCGGTCAACGACCCAGACCCTTAACCACTTGAGCTACCACCACCCCCAAAATAGATGACTGAGTAATCGAGGGTTAAGGTCCTTGCTCAGGGGGCCGGCAGCGGCAGCTTGGTGGGATTCAAACTCACAACCTTCCACTCAGCAGCCCAACAACTTAACCACTACAACTTAACCACTACAACTTAACCACATCCCTCAAACGCTATCTGCTGAATAAATTACTCAATGATTCTCTTATAGTATCTTGTAGACTGATAGTTCATTTTTGTTTTAAATTGATTCTATAATGCATTTATTAACTACCAAAATAATTAGAGTTGATAAAAAAAAAAAAAAAGGTATGATAGCTGCCGTTAGATGTCTCTGTTGGTCTGTTCGTTCGTTGTGCTCATCTTCGTATTCATTGTTTTTTCAACTTTTTGCAAACACCTACACTTCGCTCTGACCCCCAGCAGCGTGTTTTTCAATGAGCGCCGGCCAAGAAAATCTTCACTCTGGCCAGGTTGCTATGACAACCCACCCTCTGCACAAACCACAACCAGATCAGTTTTTTGCTATTTTTTCTTCTCCTTCTTTCTTAGTCGGATCATTCTCAGCAAGGATTCTCGGCTGTAATCTCGCAGTTGCATTACACAATATGTTTACAGGCAAAACAAGCACAGATTATGTAAAGTCTCTAAATAGTAAATACGCAGTTAGACGTCGCCCCTGTGTTTTGTAGCTTTGCTTGTCCTGTGATGCACAATAGAGGTGCTGGGGTAAAGCCAAGCCAGGGCTGACGAAATACATGATCACTTCCACATGTTTGTTCTCTGGTTCCATCTTACTGTAAACTCTGCTCCACATTTTGTTCTCTTCTTTCTGGTGATCTATAAACCGAGCACGATGTTCGGAAATGCATGTGTTTTCTATAACACGTCTCCATGAGCTCAGAAAATGAGAGCAGTTTGGAGATTGCAAACATGTGGATGCACCAGATGAGTGGAAACTATAGAGCAAGCTATTGAGTGTTGTAACCTCTCCTACGCATGTCTATTTTATACAGCAGATCACATTGTTCTTGCTTCTTACTTTGCTGTAGGTACATGAACTAGCTCAGAATGCAGCAGCCAGAGTTTGTCCAGGAACCAGAAATCATGATTTAGTGATATTATTAACACTGCTCTGGCTCCTGATAAAAATTTGCATTGATTCTAACATACTTCTAACGGCATACAAAGCACAGAATTGTGTGGCACAACACTAGAACCGCTTATTTATTTTATTTGTAAATTTTTTTGTATGATCATCTACACTTACTTCGGGCTCTTTATTAGTGTCCAGAATAAGGGCAAGATCTTTGCTACAAAGTCCCTGAGTTATCTAACAACCTTTTAATTACTGTTTGGAAGTCCAAAACACTTAGATATAGATATGCCAAAGGATGCTTTGGATTTAGAAAGTTATGTCAAAGGATGCCCTGTGCATATGCTAGTCTGATCACAACGCCACTCAGAACAGACTGGGTTACCATTTAAATATGATACTTCCTGTCATTTTAGGGAGTTTTTAACTACTATTGTCCCCTCTTAGCAGGGATCCTAATCTACATCCATCTATATCGACTTCCCCTTGTGATGTTTATTGTTAAAAATAAATAAATGAATTGATTAAATACAGAGCATTGTGTGTTATCCATCCATTTTCTCCAGAACTTATACTACACAGAACCTGGGGTCTATCTTGAGGGGCGTTGGGTATAATGCAGGGGACACCATGGACAAAGTAACAAGCCATCACCAGGCACAATTACACACCCGTGCACACACTATGGACAATTTAGCCTTTAGACTGGGGGAAAAAACCAGAGGACCTGAAGGAAGCATGGGTGAAACATGTAAAATATGGGACAAACCCCTAACCCCTGCAGTGTGAAGCTAACATGCTAAGCACTAAGCCACTGCTAGCATTATTAATTAGATAGGAAGCGTTTTCCTCAGAAAAAGCGCAGCATACTTATCATACTTGTATTATATAAAGGATATTCCTTTCTGTGTATTAACCTTATACATCTGCGAAATCAATACAATTATTCTGTGTTTTTGATATTGCATTATTATTGTGTTTATTTTATTCTAGTTTTAATTTAATTAGATTCATAGTGATTGATTGAAAGGTAGGAAAGAAATGAATCTTTTGGCATTAAAGCTTAAACACAAAAAGAGTTCATTCATCATTATTTCAGATACACCCCAGTCTGTTTCCTGTGGCCCTGAATCAACAGCAAGCCGAATTCTGGGATTATTTCCAGCATTAATGCCTTACTACGGTATTGCTGGTATGTGATTAGTCATAATGACTTCTGCAAAGAATCAGGTGCAAGTCAACCAACAAAACTATTTCCAATAATAAATGGCCCTCTATCTGTTGGTACAGGTCTGTTATAGAATATTATATTACCATTATTACTAAATAGCGCACTGTATAATAATAATTGTATTATAATAGTAATATATTAATTATTTGTAAATGACTTCATTATATTATATTTTATATTCATTGTTTATTAATAGTTTCATTTCTGCATTTAGTCATTTTATGGAATTTTTTATATATTTTATTTAAAAAAAAACAGAAGAAGAACTGAATCAATTCATTAAAATTCACTTTTTTTGCTGAGTTAAAGTTAATCAAATAAAATAAAATGTGTGACAGTACTTGGGGCTCATCATGAAGATGAAAAAAAGCTATTTCCTCTTAATATGTTTTTTTTCATATATAAATAGGAAGTAATAAAAATAAAAAATGTTGATGGAAGTGGAATCATGAGGAGTTGCTACTCCCATGTTATATGTGGGGAGTCAAAGGGCATCAAGTAAGGATTTAGCTGGAAGACAGGATGTGTGTGTGTGTGTGTGTTTAGTGTTGCTTTGGCAAACATTGAAGTCTGATAGGGAAAAATGCAAAAAAATAAATAAAAAAGGGAGGAAAAAGATCTTTGGTGCAGACCTAACCCTTTGGCATAGGCTGTGTGTGTGTGTGTGTGTAACAAGAATTTAAAAGCATCAGCAGCAAATATGCCTTTAATGACACACAAGTTCCCTAAAAATTTGGGGTCAAATAAACGGAAATTCCAAATAAAAAGCCTGAGCGAAAAGTTATAAAAAATGGGATTTACTGTAGAGTACATGCAATATCGGTGACAGGCTATGGGAATAGTTTTAGTTCATGCTTGTTTTATTTTCTCTATTTTGGCATTTAAGTAGAAGTCAGACAGAATCAATGCACCTTATAAAGCTGCCAAATGACTCAGGATAAAGAAATATGCATTCTGTCGGAAATACAGACAGAGATAAACACAGTGGTTGGTGTAACTGCACATACTCATTAGTGCTCAACTATGAGTGACCTTAAAAGTCCATAAAACATCATATGTCCTTGCTGTCTGTGTGGGTTTCCTCCAGTTTCCTTCCATTTTCTAAATATGTGTCAGTAGGTGGATTGGTGAAAATAAATTGCCCTTTGGCATGCATGCATGATTTATTTTATGGGAGTGATATATATATATATTTAAATTCTTGAACTTCCTGCACTATAGTGATAGTGTGCTACATTCCCTGGAGTCTCTTTTGTTCCAGAAATAAAAACACTGTAATAACACAAATATTTTTTAAAAAACAAAAACAAAAAAAACCCCAAAACAGTATTTTATTCATCATAATATTTCACTAACCAATTTGCTAACTCTAAAAGATTAAAAATACTAAAAGCCAAAAAAAATTCATTTGCATTGTGATCACATTGTTAATACTGTAATGCGACCTTGTGAATTATTATTACTGTCTAGTGCACAACAAACAACTTACAACGAACGGATAAAACCATAAAATACATTAAAAAAAAAGAAAGAAAGAAAGAAAGAAAGAAAGAAAGAAGAATCAAGTACTTTTCAGAAGTATTCACATCTTTCACATCTTAAGATTCACATCTTAAAAGTGTGTCTTGCTGGGATTTGGAAAACTTCAATGTCACTTCCAAGGAAAAAGAAAAATAGGTGCACAGTTCCCGGGAGGAAATAAAACGAATGGACAACAAGGTAGGTATGTCTGATAAACTAGTCAATACTTGTACACACACTTGTACCTGCAACACACACCACCATTTAGTTTTATTGCTGTTTGAGAACCACCTAGATGATATCTGCTGAGCGATGAGCGTAACGTTGTACCGTACATAGCAGCAGACGAGCTACAGTCAGTAAATTAAAGTACACTATAAAGTGACCTGTGTGGAAGACGTACTTGGTTTAAAAAGGTACACTCTTCTGCAACCAGATTAAAGTTTAGGCAAGATTTGGATTAAATATAGCGGATGGAAAAGATCCATAGTTGAATAGAAGGTTATTTTACTTCTAAATACTTCTAAAAACACACACACACACACACACAATGAAAGAAAATTACAGTATGTTAAATGCATTGGAAAGGTTTCACTATGAACAGGCTCAGCAGCGCAGACCTAAGAGGAAGTGAGTCAGAGGCCAGAGCATGGTTATTTGTATGGAGAAATAAAGAAAATTCTGGATAAATCACCGTCTGATTAGACTGTATGAGAACAGAAGTAGCTCTGTGTTTTGAGTTCCCAGAGCGAAGCTGAGTAATTAGAATGATTCAAACTAATGATTTGATAGCGTTTAGTGTTAACTCACGATTTCCGGACAAGAAACTCGAAACTGCTGGAGTAAAAACTGTCTGGTTACATATACACACTTACAGCAACTTTTGGTTAAAACAAGCCTGAAACCAGACTAGACACGTCATATAACAATACACATCTAATAAATAATAACACTTTAATAATAGATAAATAAAATTGAGTATTACAGGAGAAAAACAAACGAAAACAAAAGCTCAGCTCAAGTACCGCCGTATCCAAGGCCGCCTGAGGCACATTCACAGTAAAAACACGGAGATATGGATCTACCTGCCCATACACTCTTTAAACAGAAATAAAAAACCTGCCTCATGGGTTCTAGAAATGGTTCTTCTTGAAGTTTTTCGGGTTTGTAGATGGAGCTTTTCTTTGCTAAGTGTAGCTTTTCCATCTCGCACAGTGGTGTTTATACACACGATGAAGCCACCAGTGTTGAATCAAACGCAACCTTGTTCGAATGATAATCTCCGAAGTGGTCAATTCAGGTGATCTTCCTGTGTCTGTAAACGATCCCTTTTTTTTTTTCCATCCGTGAAGACTCATTTCTTCATAGTCCTCATTTTGACCAACACATAGCCCACGATCATCAGCACAGCTAGTCCGACAAAGGGTCCGATAATCGCCCAAAAAGTGGTACGGTTTCCGCCTGTCGGAGAAAAGCCATGTAAATTATTACGTTTTTCAAGAAATACAGACTTTTTATTTTTCAATTCTGGGGTCAGAAGCTGTATTTTTTTTTTTTTTTTTTTTTACCGTTTGTTTCAGTCTAAATGTTAGAGGTACAGCTCTGGAAAAAAATAAGAGACCACTGTGCCCAATCTCCAGATTTGAACCCTGTTGAAAACCTCTGGAATGTCATCAAGAGGAAGATGGATGGTCAGAAACCATCAAGCAAACCTGAGTGGTATAAAGTTCCCCAACAGCAATGTGAGAAACTGGTGGAGATCATGGAGCCAAAACGCATGCAAATCAGGGTTATTCCACCAAATACTGATTTCTTAATGTTATTTAGCCAAAGCATTAACACAATTTGTTTACAAATGATTTGCATTTTGTTTTATTTGAGTTATTAATACTGCATGATCTTGGGTTATTTTGATGTGTTGTCATTTCCTTTCAATATACACTCAAAATAACAACAGTTATATTTGGAATTTAGGAGAAATATTGTCAGCAGTTCACAAAAAAAATGAAACAAAACTGTTCATCTCACCAATACATGTACCTGGAAGAAAAAAACATAAGAAACTCATTATTTTGCAGTGGTCTCTTATTTTTTTCCAGAGCTTTTCTGTGTTGTGATAGTCTTTGGAATATAAACTATACACAGCAACATAAAACAAAATGGCTTAAAATAAACCCTGGCATTGAACGCAGAGCTTAGTCACCAAGTTTCCAGAGAAGGTATGAGTCAGACGACGTGGGTGATGTATCTCGTCTGATTTAACGCATAAACTACGGCAGAAGTCGAAGCTGTTAAACCTGTAGAACCATGACATGTAGATTATTTACCCCTTTACACCACAGTACTGCTGAGGGCTTGATTCTGATGGGTCGAAACATGTTTTCTATAACAGCAGCTTGGACACTCTTTCTAATAGGATACTGTTTCTATAGCAACAACATATTTACACTTTCTGCTTTCCTGGGAATATGAAAGCTGTATTTTTGTCAAAAGAGTGATGACAAGACTACTTATATATTTATGAAGATGACTATTTATAGCTGTCGTAATGTTTAACTCGTTCAGTGGACATTCCCCTACAGTAGACGTGAATATGAATGGGTAAAGACGATGTATTCGTTCAGAAAATCTGAACATTTTCATATAAGAGGTGTATAATTTTTAAGATGTATTGTTATTTGAAAACTTCAGAGTGGTCAGTTTTGCCTCACGCTGCTTCTCATCAATTATTTTTCCTATGAAAGCGAGCCCTGTCTTGTTTTATTCGTCACGTTGATTCTCACGAGCTGTCAGCAGATCCAGACATGAACCACTCTTGTTTATTTTACTGTAATGACGAATTGTATGCTTGAAGATCAATAACTGAGTAATAGTTAGTATTTCTCTTGACTTTTAACCGTTATTCGTTTTCTCTCCTACGAAAGAAATATCACAGAAACCTCACAGAACAATGTTTTCTACTCACCTCTAGGTTTGGCGTGGACAATAAACAATTTGCTGACGCTGCCGATTCCATTCGACGCCATGCAAGTGTAGTTCCCTGAACTCAGAGACGATAAGTCGAGGACCGGATGTCCGATATTAAATTCCCTCCCCAGGTTTGTCGAGCGCCATGTATACCTCGGGGGAGGATTTGCCGTCACTGTGCAGTTCAACACGGCGTCTTCAGTTGTCTCGTTGAAGATCTCTACTCCGCTGCTGACCTGTGGACTGTCTGATGAAAGCAGAGATGTACTTCACAATTCCAGCAACAAAACATTACACTTATATCCTGAGGAATTATTAGAATTATTATCATTTTAATGATGGTATGGCAGTTGTTAAGAGCTTAAGCAAAGACGTACAATGTACAGTAAGGCCAAGAACCTGTGATGCCACTTTGGAAGGAGTTTGAGCTCCGGTTCTTGTCGTGCTCAGTTGCAGCACGGCCTCACACCTGTAGAGAACTCCATCGTCAGCCCTGTTAAGTGATATGGGGAATCTGGTGGACTGATTCACTGGAGTTTTGGTGGAGTCAGAAAACGAGGTTTTGGCCACTAGATGTTGCCCTTTGTACCAGTTCACAGTGAGGAGGTGAACAGGAGCGACGTTGTAAATGTCACACTGGAGTTCATACTTTTTGTGTTCGATCATCGGCCCTGTGTGACCCACGGTGCTGATGGACACCCAGTCTGGAAGTTCTGGTGAGAGAGAAAAACTTTCATGTTAAACGTTCTCCTTACTTATTTAGATTTCTAGTATTTAGCAGACACCCTTATCCAGAGCGACTTACAATTTATCTCGTTTTTTACCACTGAGGGTTAAGGGCCTTGCTCAGGGGCGCAGAAAGCAGCGGCACCTTAGTGGACCTGGGATTTGAACTCACAATCTTTCGATCAGTAGTCCAACACTTTAAAACCACTGAGCTACCACATCCCAGATGTAGTTATAACTTACTTATTAAAATATCCAACCCTGATGTCCACACAGATGTCATACAACTGGGAATAAAATTGTACATTTGAGTGTGATATTCACCCCTACACACACACACACACATCTGGTTTCAGACCCTGGTGCATTTGAGTTCATCTTACATCAACATGCCTGGAGAAAATGAAATTTTTATCATGTTGGTGTTGGTGGTAAGGCTCTGAGGTACAACATTCGTCTTCCTCTCATAGTACATAGTGCATAGTGTGCGGTGGAATCTAATGCGACCCTCGTTATCGGCTAAACACATACGCAGGTCACTTTACTTCCTGAAGAATGGACCAAAGTATGAGTCAAGTTCACATTTACAGGAATCATATCACAGTTCCAGTGCAACTGAGCTCACACCACCTCCTACACGACGTCTCGTAATTACACGGGTCTGTAATTCGGTCCAGATAACAGCTTTCACATTACTGACTTTATTACTTTTATGTAACTGCTTGAGTGAAAGACTTTTTCTTGTGGATTGTAACCGAATGGGAAGATTTCAAAAAGAGCTACTCTTTCTCTCTGATATGACCGGAAAATAAAACAGAGAAATAAACTCAAGGCCATAAAATGTGCAACTGAATTTAAATTTATGTAAAATGTTACAATTTTATAATTTATATTTTCTCTCCTTGAAAAAAAAAGACAGAAATAAAACGATCATTTTTAATTTTTTTTTTTTTTAAAAATGCAACACCACTGGACTTGCAGCTTGTCATGAAACCTCTGTATAATGATACGTACTGGGAGTTGTGGAAGGGTCCTGAATGGTTTGTTTGTCATTTCGCTCACCCCTAATGCAAGACTCTCGTTCTCGTTTGCATAAATGACAAAGAGACTGTGTCTCACACTATTTTGTTGTAAACAGGTTACCAAACTACATCAAAATAACAGCTGGGCTCACAATAACAGCACATGCTATCTGTGTATATAAAGTAAACATGATAATTAATTAAATCCTATTTTTATATATACATATAACATATTGATTGTCAGTATTTTTTAATTATTTTATTTTTATTATTTTTAATTTTTATAAAATGATTTTTTAATCACTGTAAACATTAACGATTGGTACTCATTTATTTATTTATCTAGATTTTTTCTCTTTTTTTGAAGTGTTGAATCTTGTTTATAAAATGCAATACAGCTATTTTGCTAGGTTTTTTTCTTTAAAGAAAAATAAATACATATATAAATAAAAACATTTAAACAAATATATGTGTATATATATATATGTGTGTGTGTGTGTGTGTGTGTGTGTGTCTATAGAGTCTTAAAGTAACTATATAGCCACAGGTTTTTGGACATCTGACCATCACATGGTCATCCATATGTGCATGTTGACCATCTCATTCCAGATTTACTCTCCTTCACTGTTAAAAAAGCTCCACTCTTCTGTGAAGGCTTTCCACTAGATGTTTGAGCGTGGCTGTGTAGATTAGTGATCATTCAGCTACAAGAGCATTAGTGAGACCAGACAGCGATGTTGGTCTGGGGATCAGTTGGTGTTCCAGTTCATCCCAAAGGTGTTCAACAGGGTTGATTCAAAGTCAGGGCTCTGTGCAGGACACTTGAGTTCTTCCTCTGCAACCTTCTCACACCATGTCTTCATGGAGCTCAGGGGCTTAGTGCACAGAGGCACTGTCATGCTGGAACAGGTTTCTTAGTTCCACTGAAGGAAAATTGTAATGCTACCGCATATAAAGACATTCTAGACAATTGTGTCTCGACTTTGTGGCCAGATTTTTGGGAAAGAAGAACCACATATGAGTGTGATGGTCAGATGTCCACATTTGGCCGTGTAGTGTATTTAGGTTTTATCTTCCACCTGTTATTTGATCTGAACAAAGATGTAAAAAAAAAAGACCTTCTTACTGTAAACAGTTACTGGGAGCAGCATGGAACAGTGTGATGCCACTGAGTTGAGAAAACAAACAGGCTGTATGTCCCAGTCCACAAGGCTGTCCACCTTCCAGGTGATGAGTTGGACATTTTCCACCATGTGCACCGCTCCATGAGGCACCTTCCAGCCCATTCTAAAGTCAGTTCTTGTAGTCTGAGTGGAACAATCCACTGAAGCTGAAGCTCCGTACTCCACCAGCACTTCAGGAGGCCTGAGCACCAATTCACAACGAGTATCTAGGAAGAGAATCACTGAGACATTCTAAAGAGTCGAGTAAGTAAACTTTATCAGTTGTACAAAATGGAGTTTATTAACATACCCCACCTGTCCAAAGTTTCTGAAGATGACAAAGTGCTAGAAAGTTTTTTAGGGTTTATCTAAACATGGTCAATTAAATCCCTGGATCTCTATATTTAAGCACTTGTTCACTCTCCACTCTTGGATAGTAAGTTGACTTTTAATGAACAGCTACACTGTGAGTTCTTACAGGAAATATCGGCTAATGTCAAGTATAGGTTGTATGCAACAAGCACATTTCATTTGATATGAAACGCAAATGTAGAATTATTCAGAAATGATATGAAGTGCCTATGTAGAATTATTCAGAAATGATATGAAGTGCCTATGTAGAATTATTCAGAAATGATATCAAGTGCCAATGTAGAATGATTCAGATATGATATGAAACACTTATTTAGAATGATTTAGATGTGATATGAAGTGCCTATGTATCCCTCAAAATAAGTCAGAAAATTTCTCAAAATTTTCTTCTCATTCTAGAGTATATAACTTCAAGCCCTTTCTTGAGTTCTGACTGAGTGATGTGTTTGAAGAAGAAGTTAAAAAAAAATGTCCAGGTGATCATGTAAGAAATAAAACACATGTGGTGTGCCTTGTCTGTAGCGCTTGTCCTACACATGGTCATGGGGAATCTGTAGCCAGTTCCAGGTGATTCCTGGAGGGAATGCCAATCAGCCAACATGTATTTGGACTGGAGAGGAAACCCGGAGGAAATCCTGAAGCACAGGGTGAATATGCAAACTCCATGCACACACAGAAGCAGGAATTAAACCCCTGACCCTGGAGATACAAGCCATATGTGCTAACCACTAAACCACCATGTATCCTGAGGTTTTTTTTTTTTTTAATTCCTCTTATATTACAGAAACAATTAAAAATCATATGTCATTATTTATAATGTTTATGTAACACATTATACTTTTTTATCAGATTATTTTTATGCATTCTGTGTTGTTTATGCTGCAAGGAAATATTTTTAACCCTGATTACTGCAAAGTGCTGACTCTGGAGATCTAGCCCCGTTAAACAACACCTTTTAAATCAACATATTACTAACCCTGAATTATTCGGTGCATGCAGCTGTTTTTAGGGAAACAATAGTTAGATTAATATAAACCAGTGATTTGTCTTGCTGTTGGAGCTGCTGTTGCTGTTAACGGCAAATTAATCGACACCGTCTGACCAATCAGAATCAACAATGCAATAGCACTGGGGTATAAGACAACACTAACACCATTCTTACCTGGGCTAATGGTTGACAATATGGCAAAAAAAAAATCTTCTGTCACTGGTAGGTATTTTCATAATGCAGAATATTCTTATTCTTATTCTTATTATATTATTAACGATTGCTAACAGTGTGCCAGCAAGTGTACAGCAGTCCAACAAACTGATAAAAAAGATAAAGTTACTTAAAACTCAGAACTGAAAGGAAGATTAAATGTTTGGGGAAAACAAATCGGCTACTTATTACCATGACTAACCCTAGAGTTTAGCAGTAAAAAAAATTCGTGATACCTTTAATATCTCAAAAAAGTGTTTTGTGACGTAATTTATTATGGTTTTAATATTATATCATCTCACCCAGCCCTATCCTAACAGACCTAACAGAAAGTTGCTAATCATTTAATTATTTAATCAGGGATATATGCAGCTATTCGTTTAATTTCTTCTAAATAAACCTACGATTTTTCGACATCTTCCAATATTTCAATATAACTGATGGACATTTTTTTTCCATAAGAGGCACAAAAGAAAGTGAATTTGCAAAAACAAACAGAAATGAGCATTTTAATACAAAAAGATTGACTTTTAATCTCTGAATAAAAGCACTTACAAATAGAAAAAACAAACAAACAAACAACAAATAAGCGAAGATATTCACAGATAGAATTAAATAGAACTAAACAGTGCTGGATCAGAAGGCAACGATTTTTGTAGTACATGGAGTACATTAACACAAAGGCAGGAGGGAAACGGTTAAGGCCATTGTCTGGGCACACTCAGCTTTTTATAAACCCCTGTTTAAACAGTCAGTAATGGGAAATTTCCAGAGGTTTCCCAGTACTTTAACACTGATGATGGAGAGTTTCCTTTTCTTCATTGGTGCATGAGACATTAAGCCCAAGTGCAATTTTGTTCAGGACATTCAGGATTGAAATGATAGTTTTACATGTCTATATACATCAGCACAATTCAAAGTTTTATAATGTATAGTTTGTGAAAATAAATATATATATATATATATATATATATTTGGATATCTTTCAGTGTTTTCTAAGGCACTGGGTTCAATAAGAGGTATAAAAGAACCCCCACAAGCGTTCATCGATGCATTAAAGTTAGTGCACGGTACATAGTTCACACGAATAGCAAAATAAAAGTCTCTGAATAAAAGACTAAATCTTCTAGATACTGGCTTCAACAACCAACAGTAGTTCTTTATTACTGACACAGCAAACAGTAGTTTCATTCAAATGTGCTGCTCTGTCACAGCACAGGATCTCTTATGGTGTAAGAGATGGTGTGCATTGATAAATGAGACTGGAGGCTTGATATGTAGGGCAGATGAAATGGGAGGTGATTTTCCATGGTAGACAGAGCATGGACTCAAACCAGAGGTCCTGTGGGTATCCGTTATCCCAGCGTAAAGTCGTTCCGCTCGAAACTGATCCACAACAGGCAGAAGTCTGTAGAGTAGACAACTCAAAGCGCATCCTACATCCTACACCGGGATTTTCTTCATGGGAATGGTGTTGTCTTTGCCGTTCTGTGCTATGTTGCTGTTTTGAGCTTTGGGCTTGGCGCCCTCCACGGTGTAGTGACCCATCTTGGTGTTTTTGTAGTAGATGGAGTAGATGAGGATGAAGATGACTGAGATGATCACCACCACAACCGCAACAAAACCTGCGATCAGGGGCAGGTAATCCTCTGTGTCGGGAAACACACCAAAACAAACAAAAAAAACAAAAACAAAAAAAAAAAAAAAACAGAACTATTTTAGATATTTAGAATTTATCTAAGTTGTATCTGGATCACTGTGCTTTGGACTAAACATCACTCTTCAAAATGACAATAAAAGTCCATCATGGACGAACATGAAGGCTTTAGAAAGGGGGATCTTAATGTATATACACTGGTAATACAGTACAAGGAAATCATTATTACATAAAATCATTATAATTCTCATGCGCTCTAACTGGAACCACCAATATCTCATCACCCATTTTGAAAAGGATCTCAATTAATACGTTTATTAGGGTTGATATCATAATAAAACATTGTTATTGTGATAAATTACGTCACAAGACACTTTGCAGGTATCATCCCTGACTCCTTTGTTACCTGATTAGACTTCAAGAATCCATTAGAATCATTAGAATTTCTTTTGTTGGCTTAATCTTCCTTTGGGTTTATTATTGTAGGTATTTAACAAAAATACAATTTTTATACGGCTTTCACTGGCACTCTGTCAGCAAACCTAAATACTGCGAGATATATTGTGTATCGTGAACATGTATAATGATAGACTGGTATTTGCTCATCTCACTGAACACTACATGCCAACCAAGACAGAAAGAGAAGGTGGAAGGTTAAATGAAGATCAGCTCCCATTATGCAGCTAATCAAAGTATACAGCATGGCACAGACAACATTCTGTCAGATCAATATCAATAGATTTAAATCCTGATGTATTTTAGCATTAAAATCCAAAATGAGTTCCCTGTGTCACTGCGTTATGGCTTGACGTTGGTGCATATGGTGAAATTAAATTCTGTTGAACCTGGATGGAGTTTGTCTTAGCTAGCTAGCTAGCACCCAATAGTAGTACAACCCAATATCACAGATCTGGCTAATTTACAGTAATCGCTTCATGGTGAGAAATCTTTAAGTTCTGACCATGTGTTCAGCTAAAAATCCTTTCATGCTCCTTTTTCCTGCATAAGACGTGTGGTATATTGCTGAGATCCTGAAGCAGTATAACCCATCAGAAGCTCAGCTGGTGTAGTCCTTCTAATACTCAGAGCTCAGAGTTTAGTCACACGGAGCTCAGACTTTCCAGGGAATAGTGTATCTATAACTAATACAGATCAAAACAAACTTTTTTTGACCTATTATTTGTTCCTGGGTTCTCACTGGCTGCCTTATTGTTCAGAACTCATTTAGAAACCAACAACCTGTGGAGTTATGCTCAAATAGAGAGAAAAATGTTGAATGATAAGGGTTTGGAGTAAAGAGTATTTTTACCTTCCATCACTACCGTGACCATTCTGGTGTCAGTCCCAAGAGAATTGTTGGCCATGCAGGTATATTCGCCGGGGTTCTCTGTTACCGTCAAGTTTGCACCTGTAGTTTTTTTGTTGTTGTACATCCATGTGATAGTGGGCTCTGGATATCCACTGGCCACACAACTGAGCACCACCGGATAGCCGTGAAACAAGGGGACCCGTTGTGCAAATTTTTCCGAAATAATCGGTTTGTCTATATGGAACAAAGGCAAAGGAAACAACAACATGAAAGGAGTTGCATATGAATGTTATGGTGCACATGAATCATCTAAGCGTACTGCCGTAAAGCCTTTTTAATCTGTACTTACAATGCACCGTAACTTTGAGAGGACTTGATCTGACTTTAGTAGAATTTTGTAGTCCCAATTCTGCTTCACAACTGTATGGTGTATTAGTATCGTTTCTCCTCGGGGAGATCGTGAGTGTCAAACGATTATTATCTAGAGTCTTGATCTCAGTAAAATGTGCCTTCTTCACCAGATCTTTTCCTTTGTACCAGTTCACAGTGAGGAGTGGAACAGGACTAACATCCTGAACGTCACAGTGGAGTGTATAGAGTTTGCCTTCGATCATCGGCCCTGTGTGGTTTTTGGTGCCGATGAATACCTTTTTTGGAAGATCTGAAATGGGATATTTCATAAAAACGGTTACATGTGGCAAATAAACGGTGCATGATGAGATGCAAGTTGAATGAAAAAGTAATCAACGACTATCAAAGCTAAAATATAAGATATCATACTTACTGTAAATGGTGATATTTATATCTTTTTGACAGCTGTCAAGTCCAATAAATCTACTGTGGCATGTAGCTTTTAGAATCCAATCCATTTCATCCAAGGAGTTAATCACCAAGGTGCTATTTCTAATCACACTCGTTCCGATTTCCCATCCCAAACTTTCTTTAGGTGCAGAGGACTGACATTCCACGTTAACAGTTTCTCCATACTTCACCTCCACAACATCCGGGTGGACAGAAAGTGGACATGTGGGTTTTGCCCCTGCATTAAAAAAAGACAATCAAATAAATTTGTTATATATCGAAACCTGTTTTTTCTTTCTTTTTCCAGTTTCCCAGTTACATGTAGAACATGACCTCAGTGATAAACCATGTCAGGAAGGAAACACCACTTACACACACAAAAAAAAAAAAAAAAAACTCGGTCAGAACTTCCTTTATATTATTAGCAGAAACAACACTGCTCAGCCCAACACATTCATGTACGCAGTAGTGTTTACGGCATATTAAACTTTTATACCAATTTCACAGCATTGCATTAAGATAGATGAATTAAGAATGCATCTATGGTCGCTACCTGATGTCAGACGGGAATTTCTCGGAGGAATAAGTTTACTTGGCTTCTGTTGTTACACTGATATCATGTTAACAACACAAAAAACAATTGTTACAGCTGTTATAACACTCTTAGAAATAAAGGTACCAGACGGTACTCTTTCTAATGGTGACGTAGCAAGGCTACGTTTACTTTTGTGGTCATTTGTGGTGCAGCTTTAAGGTACAACAAAAGTTCAATAACGTACCTTGAAGCGTATACTATATGAAGTGTATACTAAGTGTATCCTATATATGATTTTTTTAGACCCTAATTTCACTGGTAGACAACAAAAAAAGAATCATAAAACAAATTGTACCATGCACTGTATCTGGTAGACTCTGAGAGGTAAATCTACAAAACCTTTCATTGTCTTTTGTGGAATCTGGCCAGGAGTGTCAATGTCACCGTTGGCTGGGAATACTGATATATCTGAGGCTATACATCATTACGGAGGCTCAGGTTGCTTTGCCTGAAGCTTTCAGAACAAAGAGAGTCGTGTTGTCGGTTGTTTTTGTTTTTTTTAATTGCTCAAAGTATTTCATGGACTGTTGACCGTGGCCGGGAAGACATTTCTGTCATCGCTATCATAATTATTTATATACAGCTGTCCCCGTTCTGTCCTGTATCCTGTATAACATCAATTTAACAAATGGAAAGTTTATGAGCTATACTCTAATGAGGAAAAATATGGACAGATAAAAGGATAACGTCTTTATGCGCCCTGCTGTGCAAAAACAGAAAACTAAGTTAACAGCTAATTCAGAGATAACAGTTTAAGTTTTTTAAAAAAGAAAAATAACCTTACACTAGAATATTTTTATTATTTTAAGGAGTGGACGTTTGTTTTAGTGGACAATGTTTAGTGATAAGATTGTAAATGGATCTGATTAAGTCACACCGTGTGAATTTAGATAAAAAGCTTTACAATTGTGTTGTGCTGGCCTTTGTGTGTGTTTTTTATTGGCATTTAATCCCATTAGTGGTCTTTAAAGTATAATTAGATGTGTTAAAGTATTTCAAAGGTACACTATATTCACTTTTCCTGGTGAAAGTTACACAATGAAGGTCGAAACCATGTACTTTTTGTGGTGCCAGGCTAGAGACATGGGGGAAAAACCCTAGACTTTGGTACTTTTGTGTCTCTTAGTGTACCTTTTCCTTGTGTCCAGCGCTACAGCAGTTAATGTTAACGGAAGTTAATGCATCACTGGACTTATAACAAATGTTTGTGCGGTGTTTAGTCAAAGGAAAGTGTCTTTCTAGACACCTAATACATATTAAAGTCTGTGTTTAGAAATAACAATAATAATGGTATATACCGGGCCTAATCTCTTTTTCACGCGAAATTGAAACACTTCGTTCAGATTAAAGGGGGGGGGGTTGTAAAGGCTTTTCTTCAACCCTTAGATCATGTTTAGAGCCGGCAAATCTTTACATCGAGCCGGGATAAAACTTTCAGAGATCGAGAAAAGCGGAGAGAAATGGAAATAAAGTCGCCCACCGTTAAGTTCAGACCGCAGCGTCAGCAGATCCAAAATGAGCCATGTGTAAAAGATCCGCTCCCTGCACTGGGTGGCCATTTCCACCGCAACTTTTTACCCTCTTTCTCTGAATAATGTGTGCAATTTTTCTGTTAAAGAGTTGCTGAGATACTACTACTACTACTACTACACAACGTTATCCCAACCGAGGGAGTGAGGTTCGTGTAATGAAATCCACCCTGAACCACTTCCAAACTAGGACCTTACAACAGGGTTGCCAGATTGAGCTAACTTTTTCCACCTCCATTATGTGAACCATTAACATGCTCTCGACCACACCAAAATGTCCAGGTCCATTGGCAACCCTTAAAAAAAAAGAAAAAGAAAAATTCCGTCCATCCCCCATCCTGACGTCGATTAATAAAAAAGTAGCCCTGAACATGTAACTTTACACTGGGGGTATTCATCCAAGGTATGTAAGGGTTCAAATGCACGAGGCTCAAGACTCAAATAAAGTGTCTGAATGATATCATGACTGACAGATATACTTCAATGCTTAAGCGTTAAAATGAATACTTTATGTAATTAAATAAGCCAATTTGAAATCTTTATGTTTTCATTTTTGACTAGAACCATATAAAGGTGTGCACGTGACTGGTGTCTATCTATCTATCTATCTATCTATCTATCTATCTATCTATCTATCTATCTATCTATCTGGGGGTTGGGCTTGGCCACTTAGTTCCAGTGAGAAGAACTCTTAATGCTTCAGCATACCAAGACATTTTGGACAATTCCATGCTCCCAACCTTGTGGGAACAGTTTGGGGATGACCCCTTCCTGTTCCAACCAGTGCACAAACAAGCTCCATAAAGACATAGATGAGAGTTTTTGGTGTGGAGGAACTTGACTGGCCTGTACAGAGTCCTGACCTCAACCTGATAGAACACCTATGGGATGAATTAGAGCAGAGACTATCTATTTAACATTTAAGGAAGAAGTATCCTATTTTAATGCCTTGTAACAGTCTGTATGTTTCCAAAGAGGGACTCAGGAATATAGCAAGCTGTAATATTTATCCTATTAGATAGCAGTAGACAAACAGACAGACAGACAGACAGACAGACAGACAGACAGACAGACAGATAGATAGATAGATAGATAGATAGATAGATAGATAGATAGATAGATAGGCTGCTGACACAATCTGTGTTTATAGCTGTTATAAAATAACTAATTTCATAGACATTTCATTACTGCAATTGCTGGTGAATTGCTATTATAAAAATAATACAACAGGTTTAATTGGTTATATAACAGGTTTAAATAAATATATTTTTTAAATTTTATCATAAATTTTACCTTGAACATCAACTCTGACCATTTTCAACTGTTCTCCCAGATCATTGGAGGCTGTACACATGTACATGCCAATGTTGTCTCCTCTAGCATGTTTTATGTGCAGCAGAGACACGCCATCTTGGTCGATAATATGTACATTAGATGTATGATGGTAGGTCCATTTGTAGCTTGGCCGAGGATTGGCGTTAGAAGCGCACTTGAGCACGACAGTTTCGCCAATAGATACCCGTGCTGAATGCAGCTCTGAAATACTAGATGGTGGATCTGAGAAAAGAGGAATGTCACAGCAATATTACTTTAACCCTAGTTACTAATGTCCTACCATCGTTACTATTTATAATTTAAAGATTTATTGCTCTGCTGAAAATGAACACAAACATTCTCATGTTAGGGTTTACACTATTTTGCTTAATTGAAATTTAAACAATTTATCAAAATATTTAAGTTTGATAACCAATTAATGAGTTCAGTTAAGCATTCAGTCTCAGTGTAAAAAAATGTTAAAGCAAAATTTCTACCCTAAAAAATGTAAGAGCTACCTAATACATTTACTAGCTACATAGCTAATGAGTTCCAAATCAGTACCTTGTAATGACACTCTTTATTCCCATGTGGTCCATTTTAGGCGATTTTGCAATTATTATGCTATTATAAATTCATCTTTGTATGATGCTGATTGCAAGTAAGGTCCATCGGAAAGCAGATAGCCTGTATTGTATTGATTCTGAATCACTAATCTATCTATCTATCTGTCTGTCTGTCTGTCTGTCTGTCTGTCTGAAAATTATTTAATACTAGAAGGCACTGCTTCCTTGCTGATATGCTTTATATGAAACCCATTTAATATATTAAGAACTTTGCATATTTTTCTTTCAAGCATTTGTAAAACAAAACAAAGCAAAAATAAGGATATACTTACACACGACATTGAGTTCCACTGTGTAATTGGCCATGGAGAACCCGTTGTTTGCTATTAGTGTGTATTGCCCTGCATCATTCTTGTGCATTCTTAGTAATTCTACTTCATCTTCATCTTTATACCAGGATATTTTAGATGTGGGAAAACCTTCAACTGTGCATTTGGGAACAAAAGTTTCACCCTCTCGGACTGTATAATTGCGTTCACATGAAATTTCGGGTCCATCTGTAGCACAGGAAATAAAATAAAATGGTGAATGAGTATTTAATGTTTTGCATAAATATTCACCCCCTCTAACTGTTCAGCATTTCATAGTGTAATGGACTGAAATGGACTTCATTGGGCTTATCAGCCATGAATCTACATAAAATAGCCCAAAAGTGCACTGGTTTCTGTTCCTTATTTTTGTCTTATTAATGTAAAAGTAATATAAAGTCAAGGAATAGTTTTTTATAGCTATTATGTCATAAATGGTAGCTATTATAACATAAAATGTCATTAGAAACTGATAAATAATATGTGCTGTTCTAAATGAATAAGAAAGTGTAAGTTTTGGAAAATTGCTGTGGTGTAAGGGGAATGAAGATCTTCATCATGTGCTGTTACTAGCGACATAATCACCTACAAGGTGCAGTGGGCCACATCTTATTAATACCGCACTGATTATTTTCCTATAACAGCACACACACGTGTTTAATTCCTTACATACTGTATTTAATATTGCTTCTTGACACACATCTTTAACACCATAGACATAAAAATTGACTTACATATCACTTTCACCAACAGGGTCTTCATGATATTCCCATTGACGATGATATTGTACTGTCCACCTGAGGTCCTATTAAGTGGAATAGTATGGTTAATGAATTGCCCATCTTTCTCCCAGTAGGATTGCGGAGATGGTTTTCCTGTGACGTCACAGATGCCTGCCAGACTACTTCCCTCATTTAGATTCACAACATCTTCACAGTTTGAAAACTCCGGTCCATCTAGTGGATAAACAGGAACACAGACACTTGAACTGTTAGCTGTTAGTCTTCTGCTACTTTATACAGGTCTGTAAGTCTGTAAATGCAGTTTGCAACTAGTTGCTTGGATCAATCAATCAAATAAACAGTTGGGAATAGAAAAAAATGATTCTACCACTAATCAAGTAATGTTATTGTGCTTAACATTTAATTTGGTTAAATGTAACGAAATTAGCTTCCATTTTGTGCTTGGTTACCATCATTTGCCCGTTAGTTAACCGGATTATTTTACTAGGTCTTAAGATTTGGCTTCAGGATAATTGATGCTTTTGTTATTACAGTTAGTATAAAATTGTTCAAATTTATTTTATTTACATATCTGTGCGATAATCAGGATGAATATACTGCTATATTCTTCTGAATTTGAGTGTCATACTAACAGAGCTACCTAGAAAAGGCTGAAGTAATGATGTGTCCAAATTTATTAACATTTGGCTCACTGAATAACAATTCTCTGACTCTTAATGGACCAGTTTCCTGGTCACCTGCTGCATGTGTTTCTGCCTTAATTGAAGAGAAAGTGAAGGAATGGCTCTTTGTAGTTGTCGTAATGTCGGTAATAACCGGAAATGTTCTGCGAAATTAAATGTAACTCCATCTAAATGTAACTTGGGGTGGTAGAAGTAATGCTGCTTTTGCACCCCATCTCTGATTATTTCCCTATAACAGCACTATTCCTTACATACTGAAGACATTTTTATTACTCATGATGATGTGATGTTAAGTAGACAAACTCACAGTGCACTGTAATGGTGAGAGGAGCTGATGTCATTTTAGGAGGAGGTTGAGGTCCTTCTGGTCCCAGTTTCAGCTCTGCCTCACATGTGTACTGAACTCCATCATCACTTCTGTGCGGAGATATCTGAAGTGTCGCTATATGATTGACTGGACGTTCGCTCATGTTAAAATTGCCCATAGAATCTATTAGCTTTTGTCCTTTGTACCAGTTCACAGTGAGGAGATGAACAGGAGCAACGTTCGGAATATAACACTCGAGCTTGTACTCTCTGCCTTCAGTCATTGTGTGATTCATTGTGCTGATGGTCACTTGTTCTGGAGGCTCTGTTGAGAGAAAAAACTTTCTTTAAAACAGAAAACTTTGTACACATGATAAACATTTCTCTGTTTATCTATCTACAAGAATGTGATATTTAAAAAAAAAAAAAATAACTCACTGTATATAGTAATATTAAGTTTCTCCAATCGTTGAGTGTCATGAAAGTTGGCAAAGCAAATTGGCTTTATATCCCACTCCTCAAGTCTGTCAACAGCCCAGATAACGAATTGGACATCTTCTTGCATGTCCGTTGATCCCTGAGATGCTTCCCAGCCCATGCCTTTATGACTGTCATTCGTGCTACAGTTTGCAGATGCAGAACTCCCGAATTGTACCACAATGCTTGGTGGATCAATCTGCAGCTGGTTTTCAGCACATGTACCTGGGAAAAATGAAACCGTGTTAGAACCTAGGTTTCAGCCACATGTCCTGGAGGATAACAGAAGCCTGCACGGATTAGCCAAGTCAATGAATTCAGTCAGTAATGAAATGGCGCCCTCACTTGGTAAAATAAGAACATCTGCTCTTTCATGCCTCTAAAGATGTGCATGTCCAGAAAACACTGTATTCCCTATATACCAGAATTCTAACTCTTGCTTTAGTGGGTAATATGACCCGGATACTATATTATAGCTTTTCTGTATAAGAACTGCTGCAAAAAGACGGTCAAAACACTCGCATTCTTAAAATATGTGAAAGCTGTCCCACTGTGATTTGTAGAAGAAATGGGACAGAAGCCCAGAAATTCATGAAATTCCCCTGCTGTCCTGTAACACACACTCTAGCACAGAAGTTATCTTCTAACTGTGATCTGCAAACACAGAGAAATTTCACATTTTCCAGGTTGACCTACATCCCCAGTGTTGAATTAACACCAGGAGTACTACTTGGTAAATGTTCACACTCAACTGAATTAACACTGTGTACAGTAAAATTCCTTATGATACAGAGGTCTGGATATAAAAGAAGACTGAAGAAGTTTGCTGTATATTAGGTGCCCATTAAACACTGGGAGACTTTATTCAGCCAAGTGAACAGTGGGAGTTAATGAAACCCTGTGCTTTTTGTTTGTCTGTAATAGTTCCCATGCAAATGAAAGGGTTTGACATGACAAATAATATGTAAAAACACAGGAAAGAAATAATAACAAATCACATGCGAAATAAATAAACATAAGACCTGAAATGAAGAAACAAGGCTATAGAAGTATGTTATACATACACATGTTATGTAACTAGGATTTGTGGAAATCCATAGAATTATAATCAATTCACAATCAGCATAATTGTTGCTATGGATTTAGTCTAAACAACAAGCCACAAACAAATCATAAAGTCCTCTGAGATCTTGTATAGCTCTTCAAGCCTCTTACTTACCTATTTTGTGATGGAAAAAACACAACAGTGTGAGTAAAATCCGAAATAAGTGTCCTGGGCTCGTGTGTTCCAACCTGTTTTTATCCATTTTAGTGAAACTAGTGCCGTGTGTGTAGTAACGTGCGTCTGGGTGATGTGCGCCCTGGTGCGCTCTGACTGCTCGCTGAAATGTCCGCGCGCCGGAGAGAGGAGAAGTATAAATGAGAGGTTGCCTGAGTGGAGAAAAATCACCTTAACCTCTCTGCCATCCCAGAATTCTAAATAATACTGCTGACGCGGGTGTACGGCGTGGGATGGACTAAGAGGGCACTGCCTTACCGCTACTCATTCATCGGAAAACCTGCCTGGAATTTACAGAAGTAATCACACACACGCCGTGTGTGTGTGTGTGTGTGTGTGAAAGATTGGAACAATCCACCTTGATCTTCTGTAAAGAATACTCTTCACTGGATTTGCTGCGTGTGGGACTAAACAAGAAAATCATTTGAACCATTATGAAGTTTTAATGAATGTGATACTATCACTGTTTTATATCAATCATTCATCAACCTTAATCAACTCTGGTGGTACGTCACTGGCCCTAAGAGACAAAATGATAGCCCATTGTTAGACCCAACCTTGACCCAGGGGAATATCTGATGTTGGGATAAAACTAGGCCACCATTGGTAAAGATGGATTAAAAGAGTGCTTCAACTCTGTCAGCTCAGTAGACAAATGACAACGGTCAAATGTTAGTTTGTTCTTTTCTGGTCAGGGTCAAGGATGATCTGGGATTTAACCTACTGAGCACAAGGCAGGGCAGATGTTATGCTGCAAACTTCAGAGTCCAAGAACACATAAACATTCACACACTAATTCCCCCTTTCATGTAGCTTATCCACCTAAACACTTAGAAAAGAAGAACCAGTAATGTGTTTTCACAGTAATACCCTAGAGGAACCATTTTCAGTTCCCCAAAGAACCTGTCAGTAAATAGTTCTTAAAAGAACCCTTTTTTTACTTAGTGCCACATTTTTAATAGATGCTAAAGAAGCTTTGTCTACTACAAAGGACATTTTGTGCA
The DNA here is from genome assembly GCF_019097595.1 of Hemibagrus wyckioides. Lineage (NCBI taxonomy): Eukaryota > Metazoa > Chordata > Actinopteri > Siluriformes > Bagridae > Hemibagrus > Hemibagrus wyckioides. Next base: position 14,751,477 of record NC_080733.1, read on the forward strand.
ATGTAAACATTACCTGGATGCTAAAAGATCTTCATTAGAGCCCTAAACCCTGACAATGAACTTCTTAAGAAAGTTAGATGGCAGATCTTTAAGGTCTTAAAGATCTTAAAGATCTTTAACTGCTAAGGATCACAACTGTCTTGTCGTATGCCAGCCCTTCTGCTCTTACCCATTTCTTGCATTATTAAAAGACAATAGTGTGACTACACAAAAATTTAAAAAAGTTAACTAACACCAAAGCAATAACTGGAAATTATGCTAATTATTAAAAAAAAAAAAAATAACAATGGCTTTAAGAACAAAAATTTGGTGTTTGGTTTTAACGATCCACTCGTTTCCAAGCCCTTTTTTTTTTTAAATGTCCTTTTTAATAATATCCTTTAGATTAGCATGGAGTGTATCGTACAATTTAAAGCCCAGGAACAGTTTTAATGTTACACAGGATTGTTATTCAGTACTCCAGTACACCCTCAGCTATCAGCTAAGATCTGGCCTCTACAGGTCAGAGGTTCTACTCCATTTATGAACAATATCAGCTGCAACAAAGCACAGACTCTCTTACAAAATCTCGAAAGCATCATTTATTGCATGGAGGATATGATCAGATTTATCTGAAATATGAATTTCCCAAGAATTTTCAGATCTGTTCCTTCCTTCCTGTCTTTCTTTCTTTCTTTCTTTCTTTCTTTCTTTCTTTCTTTCTTTCTTTCTTTCTTTCTTTCTTTCTTTCTCATTTTTCCTCAGTTTTCTTGTGCTTACATTCCACCAAGAGAGAATCCTCCCCAAGAGTCTATTCTATTATTCTATTCACAGTTGCTTAGCAAAATCGCATTGGAGTTTAGAATAAAACACATAGCCTGGAGTTTTGTTTCCAACAACAAACTTTTTATTTCTAAATAATCTAAAAATGTGTAAAAAAAAAAAGTGTATTATTCCAGTGTATTTTTTTTAATGTTCTTTTATGTTCTTTATAATTTTCCATTCATCAATACACACAGAGGAGTTTTCCACACTCCAGGACGTGTGTGTGTGTATGTGTGTGTATGTGTGTGTGTGTGTGTGTGTGTGTGTCAGGATATGAGTGTGTGAGGATTTTCCAATCTTATCTGATGGAGCTGCTTTCTTTCTTTCTTTTTATACAACTAAGAGAAAGTGACACTGATTCCTGTAAATATTACAGGAAATAAATTCCTGTGCTTAAGAGAATTTATTAAATAGTAGTTTCCTACAATATATAAAACAATATACAGATATCTTTCAGTATTAGATGTTTTCCCCTTTGTTGGATAACCTTACACAGAATTTAAGTGGTTGAACAAGCATCGGCATTTACTTTGAAAATAGAAACATTTGTGTGAAAGAAACGTATTTTGTTAACATTTCTATCATATTCCTTTCCTTAGTAGACTAGGTACAAAACAGAGAAACACTTAAGACAAACTACAAGTTCTTTAAGGTCTGATTGCCTTGATTTTCATTTAAGCCATTAACTAGCACTGTGAAATGTGACATGACAAAGAAATTCAATGCTCAACCTCTAAAATAGGCACAAAATGCCACTTTTTGGCCTCTGGTAAAAAGAGTAAATAATAAGAACATATCATTTATGACATTACATATATTTGTATGCAAAAGTGTCACTGTGGTCCAGTGGGTCGGACCTCACAGCCCTCAGAGTCCACAATTCAATCTTAAGCTTTACTGTACTCTCTGTGGAGGAGGTGGATTGTCGATGCTAAACTACCACTAGGTCTGTGAATGTGTGTGGGTTTACTGGTGTTTACCCAGGGTATGTTCTCACATTCGATTCCATTTAGATTTTGATCCCTAGTGAGCCAATTGTGACAGTGACAACAAAAGAAATAAAAAAAACCTAGAGACTCAAAAGGGAACCTGTCCTCATCTGGGTGATGCTGATTAGTGATATAATGAGTTATTACTCTTCCACAGCTGTATAGTGTAAAGCCAAAGAGTACTGAAGGTGTCAAAAGGGGTTTTTATTTTTAGTTTTAGGTCTATAGTATCCAAGTCTACTGAATAGTCTATGAGGCTTAGAGATGAACTGAAGTGCTGCCTTCAGAACACTTCTTTGTGCCCAGTGTTCGTTGGATAGCCTCTGGAATCACCATGACCCTGGTCAGAGATGAAGCGCCTATTGATGATGAACGACTGAGTGAAAAATGATATGAATCATTCACATTTCTGGTGTATTATGGTCTTGTAGTATTTTTCACCTTCCCTAATCATCGTGTATCAAATTCAAATACATTTTTTCAACTTATTCAGTTTAGCCTGAAGAATCGCCCAAGAGACTAAGGACACAAAGGGCAAAGAGACAGTATGAAATAGCAGCTATGTTTAGAATGTGGAAACTTTTAATCCTGCTAGGGCTGATTAGTCATTACAGTAGAAATATGTCAGGGTCATACGCCAGCATCCGGAAAGTTCAGAGGGCAAGAATAACAACAGCCGTAAAGCGTGCTATGATCTGCTGTCAGTATTTTGTCTTCGGTGTACAAAAGCTCAGTATTAGATTTTTTCAATTTGATGTCTGCTTTATAATGAAAATAGAGTCTGGAAACATGTCAGCGTCAACATTTCCTCACTCTTAGATCTGTACACCTTTCTTGCGTAGTGTATTGTTCTCATTTCCTATAGCAGCATGACCCAAAGGTTTTTCCATGTCTCACAGTAGCAATTTGGCACGGATTACAATTTTACCTATTTGCAGTTGTTTAATTGTTGTGAAATGCCCACAAGACAAGCCAGTTCCTGCTTTTACTTATTTATTAGTTTAACAACTATCACCAGGCTCTTCCTTAAAGCTGAAAAGATTTAAGCATAAACTTCTCTGAATATCCAAATCAAAATGTCACCATATCAGTGATTATAGCTTTTTTCTTTGTTAAATAACAGCACCTTTTTTTAAGATTCGGTTTTAGGTTATTTAAATCGTCTGCCACACAAGTCCCTGTGAATAAGGTTTCACTACAGAAAAAGCCGGTACATTGATATAATCCCAGAAGATTTGGGGTACAAGGCATGGTACACCCTGGATAGGATGGCAGTCTATTGCAGGGCACAGTCGCACAAACTCTCACACACTCAGTCCCACACTATGGATTTTAGAGAAATTTTAGAGATGCCAGTCAGCCTACTGACTGGGGGAGGAATCCCAGAGGCATGGAGATAACATGCGAAGTCCTCAGACACACACATGGCAGAGACAGGAATCATACCCTCATCCCTGGAAGTGCTAATCACCCACTGTCAGAAATGCACTGTTTAATTTAATGGTATCTTAAGAACCTCAAGATAAACCCTAATCATGAGATATGAGAGATACACATGAGATAGCTCATGCATAACAAAACTGATCAAATTCTCTAGTATCTAGTTATATCAAACAAAACTACAGTTGTATAAGTTGTATCATAAAGTTAAATAATGAGCTCAGAGCAACAATCAATCAAGCGGACAATGCAAGACCACAGGCGATGGATGACCGGGAAACAAAATGGCTAAAATAATGAAGAAAAACTGTCAGAACAATAAATGAAAAAAAAAACCCCATAAAGAAAGTAAATACAGGTCAAAGATGGATGATAAGTTCTGGCAATGTGAGGGAATTTTGATTAAAATCTCATTTTGTGTGCTGGCTAAAAAGCAGCCAATAGGAAGAGGGGAGGCTTCGGATAAGCAAACCTCTACAGACTTTATTACCAAAAACACACTTTAAAGAATGTTTATTTCATTTTTGGAAGTCTGGTGCTGATGTAATCAGAAAGTAGTCATTTTCTTTAATTGTGTCCCTGTCGCTTATGGATCTTACACACACACACACACACACATATATATATATATATATATATATATATGTACTACCGCTCAAAAGTTTGGGATCATTCAAAAATTGTATTGTATTGTATAACACACACAAATTAGTCTGAATAGAAAATGTAGAACATAAGAAATAAGAACAGGACGTGCTAACGTGTCAGAGTTAGAAAAAATGATTTTGATTCTAAATGATTTCTTCAAACTTTGCCTTCATCAAAAAAACACCTTTTGCAGCAATTACAGCCTGGGCGTCTAGCTGTCAATTTTTCAAGATAATCTGATGAGATTTTACCCCATGCTTCCTGGAGCATCTCCCACAAGATGGATTGGCTGATGGACATGTAATTTTCAATGTAATTTGACAACGTAATGACATAGAGAACAGGTCAGTTAGAGAATTTAGCTCATATTTCATTTATATGATGAGTATTAATCTTATAAGGCTGCTGCAACCAAACAGTTAAAACCATCTTTAGATACACCGCTGTTCAAAACAAATTGCTTAAAAATGGCATCAACCTGTAAAAATCCCCCACTACCACATTTAAATCTCTCTAGGTCCTCTTTTGCCTTAAAGAGAATAATTACCGCTTGAACTCAGAGTTTATCTGGTGTTAAATGGTGTGAGTCAAGATCGGACAGGCGATGGTTCCCTTTCCTAAAAGTCATGATATTTAGAGAAAAATGAACCCTACCCAGATTACCAAGGTATTGCTGCTGATTCAAGGCACAACAGTCATTTTTTGGGAGGAAAAAGGTGGCATGGATATGTGGAACCTCCGGTGGAATTTCAACACTTATCTGAGAAACAAAGCCTTGTGCGCTCTGATTCAACCAACTACTAAAAAATGTTTTCTTCAGCACTAACTGAGTCACTGAGTCTGACCGTGTGCTTCACTTGACATGACTTAAGGAGTGAAATAGAAAGCATGCTGGGACAGACTGGGAAGTACCTAAATTCTGAAATCTTTAGTTTGCAGACGTTCTAATGATGATGGTTTTCGGAAGAAATTGCACAGTCCATTCACCTCAGTTCCTCTTCTGGTTTGGTTTTAGATGTTTACTTGTAAAGGAGCAAAAGGTTAGCATACAAACATGCTGTATTGAACTAATTTTCAGAAAAAGAGATTCGTTCATTCATTCATTCATTCATTCATTCATTCATTTATTCATTCATTCATTCATTCATTCATTCATTCATTCATTCATTCATTCATTTATTCAATCATTCATTTAACTTTAGTTAAAGCTTTATCTTGGTCAGGAAGGTGGAAGAGACTTTCATGAAAATGTTGAGAAGGAAGCAGACCACTGGGTACCATATGGTACCATTTACACACAAAATCTAGGGGCATATTAGAATAGGCAATCGAACCCAACAGTACGTTCGTAGTCTTTGAGAGGCAAAACTCTGCACGGAGAGTTAACTCTGAGTTTACAAAGGCATGAGGAACAAAAACTGTTCAAAATAAACATTTCTAAAAGCTGCTTAGAGGAAATTAATAGAGGAAGTAAAAAAACGAAGTAAGATTTAGATCTTTAAGGAATAGTCACGTCACAAGTTACAAGATCCAAGCTCCAAAACAAGTCTGTAACACTAAAGTGACGCATTGCTTTAGGGTGTCATGCTTTTTCTCAAAATGATTTCTCAACATTTTCAATGTCACCTGACATGACACGATCCTCCAGTGTTGAAAAACCTTGCTAAATGACGTCAGGTAAGTAAAAACATGCTAGTGTGGGAATATAGGGAAATTTTTTCCACCTTTGCAATGTGGTTGTCTATTCATTCATTCATTGTCTATACCCGCTTATTCCTAGGACTCCTAGGGTCACGGGGGTCTGCTGGAGCCTATCCCAGCGCACATAGGGCGAAAGGCAGGGGTACACCCTGGACAGGTCGCCAGTCCATTGCAGCAATGTAGTTGTAGCTTTATCTATTACTGATAATAATACATTTATCCAAGACGGGTTATTTAAGCAACACTAGCAAGAATTGGTGGAAACAGATCATTGCTGTGGTTACAATGTTTTACTGTGTTGTTTTTTTATCATACAAGAACAAAATGCTCTCTGACCTTTTTCATATGGAAGCAGTGCCAAGTATGTCAACTATTACTCATAATTTTATGAGCTACAGAACGACAATAAGTTCTGTAATGTTCCAGTAGTTAGTTCCAACGTATTATGACAAAAGTTTCATTTAGTCAAGTTGTTTTAACTTGTTTTCTCAAAATGCTTGGACTTTCAGACCTTCAGAGCGGTTCACAGTATTGTATTATATCCCACTCTACATTACACTACAGCGTCAGCGGAGCTCGTACCCTAAAAGACTTATTCAGTTTCTTTGTCACAGAGGAGGTTACAGGAGGTCATTCATTTTCACATGGCACTACTACAACTTTTAGCACTATTTTCTAGACTCTCAAGATCTACTGCAAGTTGGAACTCTCTTTGCAGATCTATCTATCTATCTATCTATCTATCTATCTATCTATCTATCTATCTATCTATCTATCTATCTATCTATCTATCTATCTATCTATCTATCTACATTATCAAATGTATTTGAATACACAGTACCATGTCCTCTAGATGTAAAGATACCATAATAAACCTCGGTTTTTACTAGAAAGCTTACACAGATTTGCAGTAATATCTCACCAAGCTCTAAGAAGTTGCATTTAAAACAGAACCCTGTAGTAATGTTTTGAATTAAATGGGTAATTGTGTACCGTTCCCATCCAGTAGACTCAAAGTAACATCATGAAAAGATGAAACGAGGATTAATCCTTCTATAAGAAATGTTTTCACAACTTAGCTTTCTGTGGGTTGTGGTATAGCTTAATGTAGCTAAGGTGTTGGACAACTGATTAGAGGGCTGTGAGTTCAAGTCCTAGGTCCACCAAGCATGCCACCACTGTGCCCCTGAGCAAGTCCCTTAACCCTCAATTGCTCAGTTGCATGAAATGAGTTCAAATGTAAGTTGCTCTGGATAAGGGCATTTGCCAAATTTCTAAAATGACTGCATTCTGATAATGTTTTGTTAACTCAGACTGTTAGGAGTTTTGGGAAATTAGCAAAGAATACCTCTTACTCTTTAGGAGTGTACATGTTCTCGCTGTGGTTTTTGAGGTTTACCTTTGGTTTCTTCCATAGGCTATAGGGGTATAAAGCCATAGTGCTACAGGCTGACTGGCATCTCTAAATTGTCCAAAGTGTGCAATTGTGCACTGTAATGGTTTGAGACCCCATCCAAGCTGTCCCCTGCCTTGTGCCCTGAGTCCCCAGGGATAGACCCCAGGCTCCCCATGCCCCTGTGTAGGATAAACAGCACAAACAATGGATGGAATCCTGCTTAAATCCAAAATCCTGCTTAAAAATAAACTAAAATCTCTATTGCTTTTGCTGCCCTTAACACAGAGATGTGAGGAAAATGTTAGTAATGGGAGGATTGGTCTCCGTCCTCTTGTTTTTTTGTTTTTTTTTATTACATTTAAGCTATTGTCTTGCTTGCCATTTTCTTGTTTTGAAATTAGGTCATATCCTGGCCTTAGGTGGACCAGTCCACATCTATAATTGCTTATTTAATACACACTCAAAGAATAACATAAAATGAACAAGCAAATGTGTGTGTTGGTGGGTGAGTGTGTTTGGGTAGGTGGTGTGGGGGGTGGTTTCTTTGGAAAGCCTGAAAAATTCCCAGGATTATTTGCACTCATTTATTCAGTTAATTATCATGCAGGCCTTTATGTGAGATTGTACTTACAGGACACAGTTATAAATCAAAGATTATGAAACGCAAAACCCAAAGCCCAAGAAAAGCATACCACAGCATGTGGTTGGTAGAGGCCAGGCTTGTTTGTGCTTAGAGCTACAACCATGCGAGTCATGCTTTGTTTTTCTTCTTAAACAGCCACAGTAGGAGACTGTGAACTGCAGGGAAAGGAATGTGTTGAGACAGCTGGACGCTGTAGACAGATCAAGGACAGACTATTTCACCATATCAAACACCCAGCAGAGCTAAACAACATGTCATTTAGATCGGACAGGGGCAGGGACACCAGTGTGACACAAACCAAATGCTGTATTTGCAGCTCAGAGGGTTGAAGGACAGTTTGTGATCCAGTGATAAGGACAGTGAGTTTGGCCCGTTTCTGAGCTGCATCTCAATTTCCAGCTCCACCTGTTAAAATTACCTTTATCATATATATACTTTTTTAGCTGAATATTTCCCAGCTTCCGTAATCCATCCCTTTCATGGGAGATTTAGCACAATAATTACTTTGGCATACTGAAAGTGCTCAAGCACCCAAAACATATGTCTCCTACACATGAGAACACGTGGGGAAAAAAATGACTCTGTGATGTATGAAGAGTTTTGGGAGATATTCTGTAGATATTTGTTCATATAGTTTGTCTTCATTTTCCTGAGTAGAATAAATATTCTGCAATATTTGCTTTCTTTCTTTCTTTCTTTCTTTCTTTCTTTCTTTCTTTCTTTCTTTCTTTCTTTATTTATTTATTTATTTATTTATTTATTTAATTTTAATTTTTTTTTTTTACCTTTTTATTAACTTGGTTTTGTAGTGCTGATAAGTTTTAAAACTGGGAGCTTCCTTGGAGTCTAGCATTTCCTAGAAAAAGTGAGATTCCTGTGTTCTCATGAGAAATCCCCCTCCGCATTTCAGGAAGAAGACAATGATCTCCTGAGACACCCTATTAACACTACAGGCTTATATTTGCAATCTCTCATTCAGAATGTGTTTTTCCGTGAGACAAAACGTTCAGAATGATACAGTCAGCACTTTTAGGTAATTCTATAAACTTTTAACCCCCATGTGGGCTCAGGGGAAGTTCATTCTCCTGTTGTTCTAAGCATATTTGGAATCATGTGCTGCAGGACCTTTTTTGTACCCTTTTTCTTTTTATACTTGTTGTTTTTAATTCACTCAGGGCAGTCTAGAATAGTGAGTTAAACAACTGGGCACAAAGCAGCAAGCTTGCAGGGATGTCACATGACTTCTCATAAGAACTCCTCATTCAGCATGGACTCTATTTAGGGGGGAATTTCCCCTAATACCCCTTCTTTGCTAAAAAAAAAAAAGAAAGTCCCTTTACCCTAGGGACAATACAGAATACAAAATATTTACAAATGACATTCATAACTTGGTGATTAGTCAGAGAGCTGACGCGATGAGAAAATGAAAGCAGGGTCGACAAAACGGTGAACTCAGAGTAACAGAAGCTGATACACATGATAAACAGATCCAACTTATGCTAAAATATACAGACAGTAAAAACTATACCTGATGCTACATCACAGAAATACTGTTACTTTTGTAGTGAAGAAAAGTTCATTCTTAGCGGGCTGAAATAATAGAACTCTGGATTAGATGAAAAAGATCTTATCTTGTTTACAGCAGCCTCCAGTAATACAAGGTTGTTGACACTTCCTTCACAGATAGTTATACACAGATCAGGCATAACATTAGGACCACTGACACCGATCTCCTCATCATGGCACCTGTTAGTGGGTGGGATATATTAGAGGCAGAAAGTGAACATTTTGTCCTCAAAGTTGATGTGTTAGAAGCAGGAAAAATGGGCAAGTGTAAGGATTTGAGCGAGTTTGATGAAGGGCCAAATTTTGATGGCGAGACGACTGGATCAGAGCATCTCCAAAACTGCAGCTCTTGTGGGGTGTTGCCGGTCTGCAGTGGTCAGTATCCATTAAAAGTGGTCCAAGGAAGGAAGAGTGGTGAACCAGAGACAGGGTCATGGGCGGCCAAGGCTCATTGATGCACGTGGGGAGTGAGGGCTGGCCCGTGTGATCCGATCAAAACAGACGAGTTACTGTTGCTCAAATTGCTGAAGAAGTTAATGCTGGTTCTCATAGAAAGGGGTCAGAATACACAGTGTATGACAGGTCAGGGCTGTTTTGGCAGCAAAAACGGAAGCAACACAGTATTAGGCACGAGGTCATAATGTTTTGCCTGTCTGTGTATGTATTCATAGATAAACATGTCGTGTGCAGAGAACGGAGAGGTCTCTAGGGGCTGATTATAATAACATTAAATAAAAAGAATAACACAAAGAAATATTATACTGAATACAAAGATACAAGGGCAGATTTAAGTATTTATTTACCCACACGTAATTTTTTGTGTTTATTTATTTATTTATTTATTTATTTATCTATTGATTGATTTAATTAATTTTTTTTTTTACTTTAGCTATTTTATTTATTTATTTAATGTTTTGTTTTGTTTTGTTTTGTTTATGAAATACTGTTTTCCAAATGACCAGCACTCTTACAATTAATATTTTTCCATTGTTGCGTCTCATGCGTAACATTTTTTAAGTTCTTTTATGTTCTCAGGTTTGTGCGTGTGAACTTCTCTCTTCACTTCAGACCACAGGATTTCAGTGGGGTTTAAATGAAAATGCTATTGCGAAACGATTTCGTCTTTTTTTCCTTGGCTCATCATCATTTTTGAAAGATTGGCCAAATCAGGATTTGTCATTAAAAATTCAAATAAATAGCAGAATTCCTGACACTACCAATCTTCACAGAGGCCTTCGAATCACTAAACATCAGTGGTCTACCTCCATAGTTTCATGTTTTTTTCCCTATAAATCACTGGTTTCCAAATGACCAGTACTCTTACAATTAATATTTTGTCATCGTTGCATCTCTGCATTTTAGATCTTCTTTCCCTCCTTCATGTAAAACATTTTAAGTTCTTTAGTTTTCCCAGGCTTGTGCGTGTGAACATCTCTACAACTCTTCAGACCACAGGGTTTCAGTGGGGTTTAAATGTTCAAAGCTATTGAAAAAACGATTTTGTGTTTTCTTCCGGCGTTTCTTTCTTGATTTGCGAGTCTATTTGGACTCATCGCCTTTAAACGTTTCGCCAAATCAGGATTCGTCATTAAAAGTTCAAATAAATCGCAGAATTTGCGATACTATCAATCTTCACAAGGGCCTCTGAATCACAAAACATCAGTGATTCACCTCCATATTTTCAGTACTTTATTTCAAGTAGCTATTTCTTGTATGCAGCCCATTTTTGTTTGCCAGATATTCTGCTAGTCTGCAGAACCAATAAGCTTAATTATATTTTCTTCCAACCATAAAAAATTTGGAGTTATAATAATGCTTAGTGAAGTCCTTGATGCTCTGAAGATCAGCTTTTTTACTTTCAATTCTTTCAAACAGCTTACCTTTATCTTCATCTTTATGAGTGTGGTGATTTTGAAACTTGAGAACCACAACAGTAATCTAAACTGTAAATCTTGTCTGCTGTGCTCACTGTGTGTGGGGGTCTAATTCATCCAGTCATTTCAAAGGTGTAAGTCTATTTTTATGTCATGGTAAAAATGAATAATATTTTTTATATCCATTACCTGAGGTTAAAAACAACCATGTGTACAACTTCATTTTTATATCCAACATAAACAGGATATGGTTAAAATGGTTAGAATTAAGATTCAAGTGAAAAGTATCAGGTGATTGACAGACAAATTTATCTAAGCTAGGCGGTGTTATTTAAACTAAACACAGTTGGAAAAATGTGTATGCAAACAAAAGGCTCAGTAACATCACTTGAGGTATGCTAGGAACAAGCTTTTGCGTAGACTCGCTGAACGTCTGAGTTATTTATGGAGAAAGTGTTGATTGAGAACAGGTGGTTGTGGTTCACAAGTTCCGGGAATTAGATGGAGGCAGTGGATCATGTGGCATGTCATGTGACTGGGTTTTCTTTTGTCTGAAGAGTTTGGGAAATGGAGTTTTGCTCCATTTTGGAGTAGATGCTAGTAATAGATTTTGCTTTTATTTAAAACACTTGTCAGGGGTATCAATTTTTTCAGAGACAATACTACACCGACCAGGCATAACATTATGACCACCTGCCTAATTGTGTTGGTCCCCCTTTTGCTGCCAAAACAACCTTGACTTGTCATGCACTGAGTATTCTGACACCTTTCTATCAGAACCAGCATTAACTTCTTCAGCAATTTGAGGAACAGTAGCTCGTCTGTTGGATCGGATCACACGGGCCAGCCTTCACTCCCCTAGTGCATCAATGAGCCTTGGCCATCCATGACCCTTGGCCGTCCATGACCCTGACCCTGAAAAACACCATTTTTCCACCATTTTTACATCAACTTTGAGGACAAAATCTTCACTTGCTGCCTAATATATCCCACCCACTAACAGGTGCCATGATGAGGAGATCATCAGTGTTATTCACTTCACCTATCAGTGGTCATAATGTTATGCCTGATCAGTGTATAAAAAATCAAAATGAGAATGATATTTATTTGAGCAAAGATAATTGATTTCTTTTATTTATAATGTTTTATTTTAGCCAATAATTTCTGTTCATTTCTATGATAGAGGCCAATCGTTTTGTAAGGCACCCTGTGTGTTTTTAATACGTCTACAGAGAAATGCAGCTGGTTACTTCATCCATCCGGTTGTAGCCGGACTCCAGATTCCAGACTTTGAGAACAAGGGAAAGCAGAAATATTCAGGAAGAGGGTGTTTCGAAACCAATCATAGGAAGTGCACTTCCAGATGAGAATGGGCGAGGTGAAAGTTTGTTTTCTTAAACTGTCCACAACATAATGGGAAATTCTCCATTTACTCATTAGCCCTAGTACATTGAGTATTTCCAGAAATCATGTGACTTCACTAAAGGCATTCTGCTTTGTGTTCATTCTACTCCACACTATTCCATCCATCTTAAGCATCTAGTCCAGGAAAGGGAGTGTGAGCCTCATGGAAAATACACCTTAATTATGGTCTTTTGAAGCTGACTAGGGCCACACAGAAATGTCTAGATTGTAAGTTTATTTTTTAGTAATGGAAAACAAAATAACAGAAAATAAAAGAGCACAATTTACAACTGTGTTGTTCCAGCTTTCTTTTGCTTTCTAGTTCCAGCTTCCTTCATATGCTCCATGATATAAACAGATTTTTCCTGTGAACATGAGTAGCCACACTGTAACTGATAACAAACATCAAGCATTCACTGGGGGATTTTACTCAGATTCTTGTTATATGAAACCTGAACCCAGATGATTACAAACTGGACAGATCCAGAGTTAATAAATAACACAACTTCACAACTTATAAAGAGCATTTTAAACCTGATCTTAATGGGAGTAGTGATGTATTGCTTTATATACTCTAGCCTATTAAATACATCTCACTCATCTTGCTGTTACCGCTGACCAGGTGCCAAAATTTATGGTTCATCCACAGCATTTATGATTTTTGACTCCTTGCTATGGAGATACACTAGACACTTAAAAGAAACGATGCATTTCTGCATTTTTTTTTTCAGCTGAAGAAGTAGGAAGACAAAATTACGTAAGGAAGCAGAAAGGTCAACTTTCTAAAAGGAAAAGGAGACAGGATGTGAAAAATGGATGCGTTCGCTTTAAGCCACCTTGACCTCAGACCTGTGACTTTGTGTACCTCCGGCTTGTGGGGCAAAAAATAAAGAGCAACAGCTCTTTTGATGTGGTTGCTGTTGAAATACATAGCTGTTTTGACCACCAATGTACACTATATTGCCAAAAGTTGAATTTAGGTGTTGTTTTTCAGGGGGGTTGGGCTAGGTCCAGTGAAATGAACTCTTAATGCTTCAGCGTCCAGAGACATTTTGGACAATTTCATGCTCCCAACTTTGTGGGAACAGTTTGGGGATGACCCCTTCCTGTTCCAACATGATTGCACACCAGTGCACAAAGAAAGGTCCATAAAGACATGGATGAGTGAATTTGGTGTGGAGGAACTTCACAGAGTCCTGACCTCAATCTGATAGAACATATTGAATTAGAGCAGAGACTGCAAGCCAGACCTTTTTGTCCAACATCTAGTGGAACGGTCAAAAATTCCCATAAACACACTCCTAAACCTTGTGGAAAGCCTTCCCAGAAGAGTTGAAGCTGTTTTAGCTACAAAGGGCGGGACAACTCCATATTACATTCATGTGCATGTAAAGGCAGACGTCCCAGTTTTGGAATGACTCACAGTCTCTGCTCTAATTCATCCCAAAGGTGTTCTATCAGGTTGAGGTCAGGACTCAGGTCAGTCAAGTTCCTCCACACCAAACTCCCTCATCCATGTCTTTATGGACCTTGCTTTGTGCACTGGTGTGCAGTCATGTTTGTCACTGGTGTGCGGTCATCCCCAAACTGTTCCCACAAATTGTGAGTTGTATTCCTAGTTTAAGTACACATATTATCTAGGAAAACAACATACTTGTGTTTCAGCAAAAAAAAAAGCTTAAGATATCACTTCACAGAGAAGGTGCTTAGTCAGTGAATAATAACTGTAATGCAGCTTAGAATGCTCTATCCCAAAAATGTGAAAAATGAGTATTAGACTAGTTACGCTGTTGTAATTAAATCAGTAACAAATATCAGCTTTGAACGCTGATGTTAACTTGTGGGTATTTCTTCTTGTCGTCTATACAGTATATAAAAGGTTTCATATTCTCTGCTTTCCTGCTGCAGTTGGGAAAATCGAACTGTAGCGCGCACACAGGCTCTGGGTATCGAGATAACAGTAGCACTATAGAGAAAGAACACAAGACCCCTGTTATTTTCTCACATTCTTGTTAAATATCAAGCAGCTCAATTACAATGAACTCTGAATAGAATAAAACAGTAAGATCACAAGTTATGTCTGTTGCCAGATTGGGACGGGACGGTCCCTCCCAACGTATATTATATGTGTGGGAGTGGGAGGAATCGTCCCGATCTGGCAACAACCATAACATGTCATAAATAGATAGATAGATAGATAGATAGATAGATAGATAGATAGATAGATAGATAGATAGATAGATAGATAGATAGATAGATAGATAGATAGATAGATAGATAGATAGATCACATGAAGCTGTAGAAAACTTTTATATTGCAAGACGTTTTGCACTGATATTGCAAAAAATAATATAAAAATTAAAAAATATATTTATTTAGCCTAGGCAACATACACAGCAAGTTGGACAATCAAGAAAAAAATTCTATTCAGGCTTTTTCTTCATTCCCCTTTCCTGGAAAGGGGTGAAGGGATGCAGTGGGTGGGCTCTGCTTTGTCTCAGCCTGAAAGATTCACTACACACAGCGTAACACTAATATTTACCTAATACCCCCGTACCTCATGAATTGGCAGTGTTCATACAAAGAAACAAAATTTTTGTGTGTGTGTAATGTGTGTAATAAAACCTGCATACCACAATACTCGTGTGTAGTTTCTAGATGATTTACATGATATGTTTCACAAATTCGATAAAACTGATTGGACAAGTCACATGTAGTGCACGTGGATTCACTGCTCAGATGTCATGTTTACACATGATTTATGTGTTTTTCCAAATGCAGTCATCTGTCATTATGATCTTTCACATCGGTCACAAGACGTTACACATACGTAAGTACATTTTTTCGGCATTCTTCTGACCACAAGCGTATGATTGTAATAAACTAGATTTTCCCCAGAATCACGAGCTACACACAACAGGAAATTATGTCAGACGGAGCATGAGTAACAGAGTGAGAGGGTGACAGCAAAAGACTTCACCATAAACTATAGAATTTATGAAATTACAAAGTAAACAATAAACATACTGATATGATAGTATTATTGATTCATGTTATAGTTCAGGGAATAACAGTGAGAAATACTGCTTCATATGTTCAAAAAAGACTCTCATAAACATATGATTAAATTAAATGATGTGTGTTTATTTATTTGTTTTATAAGGTGTGTGTTAATATGCAGCTCCATTTCAACACTAAGTGTTCATTTTTAGTTGTTTCTTCTTTCTTTCTTTCTTCTTCTTTTTTTTTTTTTAAATAATAATATAGTTGCTGTATCAGCATCTGTGGATTTTCCATAACTTTCAATGACAAGCATTTTTTGTAATTAAAAAATGCATGTGACCTAGAGAGAGATTTAACACTCATGTAATAGAAATGCGGCTGAACTGTGTTGTAGACCTCGTGCAGCTGATTAATCAGATATAAATCTGCTGTAGTTGCACATTGTGCATTTACACTTTCACTGTACCAGTTAAAAGCTGATCCTAGAAGATCCTAGAGGAGAGAGAGAGAGATAGAGAGAGAGAGAGAGAGAGAGAGAGAGAGAGAGAGAGAGAGAAAGAGAGAGAGAGAGAGAGAGAGAGAAAGAGAGAGAGAGAGAGAGAGAGAGAGAGGCCTTTAAAACCATGGCGTAGTTCAAGGACTCCTCCTAGTGGATACCATTTGCATCGGTGAATGGAGAGAAAATCTTGATATATATCAAGCTTTCCATTTTTAACCCTGATTTAGGTTTAAGAGCTAAGCTAACATTATATTTGCATGTATTTAGGTGGTGTAAGTTAAGGCAGCATAACTTTATATATATAACTAAGGCAACAAACATAAAGATGAGCAAATTTAAGGTTAAGTGTGGGTGTCTGTCAGTTTTAGGATTTGATCTCCCAATCTTTTATTATCCAATACACGACCTTCACCACAGATCTCCAATGATTCTAAGAAATACCAGCTAGATATTCCACTTAAGATTCTACTTAGATATACCACTTCCACTAAGGTTACCAGTTAGATTTACCACTTCCCTCTAGATATACCAGTTAGATATACCACTTCTATCATGATATACCAGTTAGAGATACCACTTCCCCTAAGATATACCACAGGGATATCCTGGGATATACCACTTTCACTGAGATATACAGTACCACTGGGTAAACTAGGATATTCCACTTTCACTAAGATATACTACCGGGGAATACTGGGATATACCACTTCCACTAAGATATACCACAGGGATATACTGGGATATACCACTTCCACTGAGATATACAGTACCACAGGGATATGCTGGGATATGCTTTCAACAAGATATACCACCAGGGTATACTGGGATGTACCACTTCCACTAAGACACGCCACTGGGATATACCGGGATATACCACTTTTACTGAGATATACCACTGGGATATGCTGGGATATACCACTTCCACTAAGATATACCACTGGAATATACTGGGATATACCACTTCCACTAAGATATACCACTGGAATATACTGGGATATACCACTTCCACTAAGATATACCACTGGAATATACTGGGATATACCACTTCCACTAAGATACGCCACTGGGATATACTGGGATACACCACTTTCACTAAGATATGCCACTGGAATATACTGGGATACGCCACTTCAACTAAGATACGCCACTGGGATATACTGGGATATACCACTTTCACTGAGATATACCAGTGGATTAATGGAAAGCCAGTAACATAGTTTCTATATATTGTACTAGTCCCCTGTATCTTATGTTTAAAACTATATTTAACCTTACTATTGATGTATAATTTTTTAAGGGAAAATAATGGTGATGCAGAGTTGATGTTACAATAGCAAAATTATTTGTAGTGTCTTCCTGTATAACTTCCTGAAATGGTTTATTCTTCTTTTAACACAACAACCTGACAATTTTTTCTAAATTAAAAAGTGACGCATTATACATAAGATAGATTACTGTAGAGTTTCCATATCCAAACAGGTTCCTGTGTAAGTAGTTACTATGGAAACAGTAATGTTAAGCCAAAGTATCGTCAGAGGTGCTGTTATAAAAAAAAAAAAAACAAATCAAGAAAATATGATCATTAAACAACCTTAATGTAAAACAGACACATTCTCTCTAAGTATCATCACAATTATAGATTCATAACACAAGATGGCAGTCTCATAGTAAAAGAGCATCATTCAGCTGCTGAAAACTGACTCCCGGATTACATGGCTCCTTCATCGCTGAAACCCGAGCTCTGTGCCATTTGAAATGTTTGCCTGGTGCTGACAGATGGCCCGTCCAGTCAGGATCAGGCTGATCCAAGCAGCCAGTAGTCTCCAGTTTCTTGCGGATTTGGGAAACTAAACCACAGAAACCTCAGGAAGCCATTTTGAGGGTGAGCATGTGGCAAGGCTCACACGGCTCTGTGTAAACTGAGCTACTGCTATGCTCTCTGATGTGGATGGCTCATGTTCCTGCAGCCCACCTTCGAGATGGAATGCTCTGGACATTTCACTTCTACCCTAACTAGCATGTCAGGTTTTGTAAGAAAGCCTTAAGTCTAAGAATGATCCTGATGAGTGTTTGGCCAAACTCATCCTGGATTAGCCTAGGATGTGCTTAGATTAGACAGAATCTAGCAATTATTTGGGTAAAGTTGCTGTGTGAAAACACAAAAGAAGTGGGGTGAAAAGATGTTAAGCACCAGGACAATTGTACTTAATTTCACTACAAAAACACAGACCTAATAAATTACCATTACTCATGATTTTATAATTATATATGAGGTAACGAGGTGGTAAGTAGAAACATGCTTAAGATACTAAATTACACTACAATTACATCATGTTTAAGTAGTACAAAAAAGGCTCCAACAAATTTGCACTACATGCTTAATTAATCTTAGAGGGTTTTAAAAAGAAGGGGATACAAATTAACCCAGTTAGTTATACCACTTTCATTGAGACATACCAGTTAGATATACCATTTCCCTTAAGATATACCAGTTAGATATACCATTTCCACTGAGCTAAACCAGTTTTATATATATATATATATATATATATATATATATATATATATATATATATATATATATATATATATATACCACGTCTATTGAGATATACCAGTTAGTTATACTATTTTATAATTATTTGAGGTAACAAGGTGGTAAGTAGAAACATGCTTAAGATACTAAATTACACTGTAATACATCATGTTTAAGTAGTACAAAAAGGCTCCAACAAATTTGCACTACATGCTTAATTAATCTTAGAGGGCTTTAAAAAGAAGGGGATACAAATTACACAAGTTCTAGATGTACCTAGATGCTGAAGTAAAAACAGTAAATTACAATGTAATGATGTAGTACATCAAGAAGTATTTTTTTTACTCATTATATACCACAATAATTAGCCATTATAATTAGCCATTATTATTATTATTATTATTATTATTATTATTATTATTATTATTATTATTATTATTATTATTTAATTATTTATTTGTTTATGAATTTATTTGTTTTTTAATTGATTATTATTATTATTATTATTATTAATTAATTATTAATTTATTTATTTATTTATTTATTTATTGTCTGTTTTTTACAAAACAGTGCATCTTGCTTTAAAAAATAAAATAAAATAAAATAATCCAGTTTCCACTTATAATAATATCAGTTTTTATTTCTGTTATTCTTTACGTTATAGCAGCTTTCCTTTTCTTCTTTTGGCGATACAAATACAATACAATACAAAACAATTCAGCTTGTCTTTTGTTATTAAAAAAAATATATGTATTTTCAGAACATGTCAGAAAACATAGCTACATCTTTATCTGTTACAAATCTTTGACACTGAAGACTCCTTCTAAAGATAATAAATAATTCTCCACACAGAAAAAATTAATAAAAGAAAAATCTGTTACCTTTAAATCTGTTTGCAATTCTACAATGATGGTAAGTTACTGGTATATCACTGATCTTAATGAGCATATTTCTATTATTCCGGCTTCCAGTCAGCCCTATTGTCAGGTCTGCTCTCGTGGAAAACACCTTCTCACCAGTCATATTTGTGGTGCTAATGCTGCTTATATACAGTGAAGCATGAAACATTGGCAACTTGAAAGCATTCTGCAAGCAACACCTTCTTCTGTCTTCTGCTTCAGCTCATGTCTTCAGCATCCTGCAAGATCTTTTGGTTCATGTGGTGATAAGTGAAACTTATAGCTGTGCACAGAGGTAAATCTCTGATAACAGGATGTTAGTCATCAAAAATTTATTGCTTGTAGATCACTGGGCTAACGAGCTGTGATACATTCGGTCTAAAAACGTTTTGTTTTTACTTCCATAGCCTATTAAGCTTTTCTAAGAGAAAGGTTAAGTTCTAGTTTTGAGAGCAAGTACATATCAGATGATTTGAATTTTAATACATGTAATGTTTTTGGATATATAAAGCATTAGATGGCACAGATGAAAGGTTTCCAGAGGTGAGAATACGCAGCTGCAGTTTCTAAGTTTGCCCTGTTATAAGCTGTTTAAACAAACATTTGCCTGGTTCTAATATACAGATGATGTTAAAAGGCTATCAATCATAGACAACAGATCTGTTCTTGTCTGGCTGACTTCATTGTCTTGATATATGATCCTCTTTAAAGTAAGTTCAATCTAATACCTGTGCTGTCACTCTAAAAACATTTGTGCTTCGGATCCTCGCAGCGATTTGTCTTATTATTAGTATTATCCCTACTTGAATTAACGCCGTTGAATTCTTGAAGCTGATTGGTCGGAAGGCTGTTAAAACAGGTAGTGCGGCTCCAAGGCAAACGACAGTTTTATATCAATGTTCCAATAGTTCTATTTATTTTGGTTAACAGCAAATTCACAGGGACTTGTATGGCAGAAATTCCACTTCAACTTTGTTGATACGGAGAAGCTTTATATGAGATTTACGATAGATAGATAGACAGATAGATAGATAGATAGATAGATAGATAGATAGATAGATAGATAGATAGATAGATAGATAGATAGATAGATAGATAGATAGATACTTTATTGATCCCAATGGGAAAATTTACAAATTTATTTATTTAGCATTCATGAAGTCCCCAGTGTCAGCATTTTGTAAAAGTATACCAATAAATAAAAATATATACAGCATATATACTTACGTTTACATTTATAGTTATGATTCAGTCATGGGGAAGTCTTCAAACTGGTTGTGGTTCCTCAATAACAAGTAACAAGCTGTATGTTTGTAATGTTAATAACTTCAAAAGAGAAAAGACAAAAGCTGTGTAAACGGACAAGCGTTAATAAGGACATATATAATAAGGATCTTGTGAGGACAAAAAAAAACCCACCAACATTAAATGTAACTATAAACAGATTTTTACCAGGAAATTACCAAGAAACCACTTCATGGTGGTTTATAGTCTTTGTTTGTGTCTTGCAAATTTAACCACACCAACAACACCTACACAGTGTATTTAATTCCTTCCGTAGCAAATGTATGCCTATTTTACATTAATAAGAAAAGGAAGTAAACAAAAAAAGAAAAAGAAAAGGCTCTTAGAGGAAATTCCAAATGAATGTCAGGGTGTTTTATGAACATGTTTGAAACGACTGGCGTCAGTAACGTTACCAAACAACGTGTAGCATTAAATCTAACCAGATGTTTACTTCCTTCCAAGCGTCACATCTGCATGCTGTAATTGTGCACACCTGGCTGTGTCTGAACATCCTAAACATGTTAATCCGCTGTGTTTAACCATTTTAAACTTAAAGGAGGGCTATCTGCCTCTTGTGAAGTGGTATAATTTTAGCTATGTTTGTCTTGGGTTAGATCCAGCCTGTGTGTGTGTGTGTGTGTTATAGATGGACACATTCTCACAAAGGCGCTCCATCCTCTGGCTGTTCCCATTCCTGATTTGGACTCCAGCACTCATGCCCCTTCACCCATCACTAGGTTTCTAGCCAACTCAGTTTTTTATTTTTAACATAATCTAACCCTGATGCCCCACTGCCCTAGATGTGCCTGTTTTTTTGCTTGATTTAAAACGAGAATACTTTTAAATGAGTCTCACTAGTATTGTCCATCGGGATGCCAAGCTAGAAGGTTACATGGAAGAATTTTCATCATTATATCTGGGTTTCTCTCTGTCTGATTCCTATTCTCATGTTTTTTAACACTGCCATCTCTTTTTGCTTCTTTCTTTGTTTCTTTCCCTTTAACCCCCCCCCCCCACACACACACACACACACACCCTCTTACTTTTGTCTTATTTACACATTTTCATTTTCTTCTTCTCACCCTTTCTCGATCTGTCTCGCACCCTGTCTTCCCTTCTCGTCCTGCTCTCCTTCTCTCTACATTAAACAGCAGCTTGCAGGCAGGGTGGCTGTTTTTCTCAAACTCCCAGATTGCAGCCCACCCTCCACTTTCCCTGTGAGAACTTCGTGTCTCAGACATTCATGTCTCAGAGGGGAGACTTGAAGTCAGTCCAGTGCTGCATTACATTCCCTCCCCCAGAGGAGGACTCGGCTTGTCTCTAACTACAGCAAAAAAAATGCTCAGAGTACCATGTGGATGCCACCCAGTTGTGGACGAGAGATGGATCAGCTTGCGGTTGTGGCCAATTAAAAGTGCTTATATAAAGCCTCTGACCTCAGGAGGACAGGAAGAGGAGACAAGAGGATAGAATCAAAGCCACTGAGGTCTATATGCACTGCACGATTCCTTCGTTTCCTCTCCTGCTGGATTTAACAACAGCTTTGCTTCACTAGTCCTAAATCCTTAATCAAACAAACAGGGCCACGTGAGTGTCATGAATTCCCATGATTCTGGCTTTCAGGGATCAGAAATACATACATAACGCTAAAGCCATTTAACAGCGAAACATGGACCAGATGGATGAGAAAGCGAAGTATGAATTCCTTTGACCTTTAGTAACCTGACTGGACATCAGTGGTTGAGGAATGGATGTGTAAAGATGGTGTAGAAGAAGAAGAAGAAGAAGAAGAAGAAGAAGAAGAAGAAGAAGAAAAGGGGTTACATGCTGAAGTCTTCCCCCTTTCAGAGGCCCTTGGGTCTGGTTAAGGCTACTAAGCGAGGGGCAGTTTTAGTGTTGGGCAAGGCAAGTAAATACAGCATCTGGAAAACATTAGTCTTTTGCTGCCCAGGGGTGAGAGAGATGCAGGATGGGGGTTCAGAGAGAGGGGAGGTGTTTGGGGACTCGCCTGCCATTCGAGGGCCTCCATGTTTGATGCGTGTATACTAGAATGTTTGTGCAAGGGCTTCATGACTTCATGACGTTCAATAGCACTCTGATTTAATCATTTATGTAAAGGTTGGTGAATTTCTTAGACCAGAATGTTGCCACAACAGAACAGATTCTGGTATAAAGCCAATCCAGATACAAAGCTATTGTTAACACTTTGTTGAGTATTTACATTATACATCTTTGTGTACACCTTCAGGTGGTGATAGATACCGTAGTAAAGGAAAGTTTTGGGTTATATAGCTGGAATTAAATACTGCCATTACTGTCTTTAAATATATAATCATTTTATTTAGCACAAACCTTATGAGAATGTGAAAGAAGATATTTTTTGACAATGCCCTGAAGCAGACGGGGACCATATGGCATGATGTGATATTTGTAGCGTCTACAGGTTAGAGAGAAGACGCTCAGACAGAAATGAAGTTGCACTGCAGCTAATCCAGCACAGCAAGCACCAAAGATTGGATATAATGGTAATTGACTCCTAATGGAAGTCAGAAAAGCCAGCTTTTATGAGAGGGAAGCAGAGATGATGATAAAGTTGTTTTTATTTCTGTATTGTGGATGATCAGGCAATCTGTGTGTTGACTATTATAGTGTGTCATAACCTCTTAATGATTTGCTTCTGTCAATAAAAAATAAATCCTAAGATGCCTTTTTTCAGGTACAATGTTTGACAGATGTTTGACTTCTGCCATCCAAATCATGTCTCAAAACATGCCGCCTACCTCTGCACAGTCATTCCTTGAAAGGCAGCACTCTGGACTTGAGAAGCATCACCCACAAACCTAAGAATCATAGAATATCATACAGACTTTCTGTAGCTGCAAAACCACAACCCCATCTTCTTATACCACAGAATAATCATGGCACAGTCCCCAGAATGTTAGGGTTGCTGTCTCTAAGGAGACTATTTGGCAATAGGTAACTCACCCTGTCTGAAGCACTATTGTATTTCCGTCATTTTTTTCTCACCAAACTTGTAGCTCCACTTGTCAAAAGGCAGCAATGAGGACATGATTGTTCCAGTCGAGTGCAAAAGGTGTATGTGCTAAATTACAGTCAGTGAAAAGTGATAAGGAAAGCTACTATTTAACACAAGGTTGCCAGATCAAATCTATCTTTCTGTGCTACTTTGGTAACACAGGAAACAATATCTAGGTTTGCTTCAACACACCAAGTAAGCTGATGACTAGGTTTGTTGATGTCCGCTGTTGTTGCTGCTGTAATAGAAATTGTTGATGAATCTTTTGTTGCTGGTTTAAAAATATCTGCTCTAAGCTGACCACTATTGTGGTCAGAGTTTGTCCTCTTTTGCAGTATCCATATAAAAGGCTAATTAAACTGTAGATTAAAGACTTTGGCTTTAATCCTTGGAAGGTTTATACATTTTTCTAGGGATGCAAATGTACATTGGTCACAGACCATAAGCCACTTTTGCCTATTTTGGGTCAGCTATGCCACTCCTATTAGCAGCCAGGATGCTGGACACTTCATTGACAGTTCTATCAAGTTACTTATGTAATATTGAGTATACTCACTCATCTGGTCAAAAAAAAAATTTAGGGAATGAAGAAAAGGACAGATTCTGCTTCACTACCTGAAAACTGCATAAAATAGCAAAGAGACAATCAAGGGTTACAGCAAAATTCTGGATGGGTGGCCTGGATATGAACCAAGAACCCTGAAGCAAGAAATTCTATGTGGTGTCCAAGAAGTGGATGGAGAATTAAAGTTGTAAGTCAAATAGTTGCCCAGTTGCTCTACTGGAAACAGATATGCCTCAGACAAGTCCAAAGAACAATCAACAAGAATTTCTGGTGCTCTCTTATGGTCCCTAAAATGGACTGAGATGATGCCCATAGTTTTCACTCTCATCTACCAACATTATAGACTCTCTATGAAAGCAGATTTCAGTGTATTGCCTTCAAGAGGAGATATTTCTGATAATGGGGCCCCAGTCTAATCAAAAGAGAGACACCACAGCTCCCAAAGGACCATGTCTGGGTAAAACATTTCAGAGAAAGTGGGTTAATGATGGATGGGTTAGGGATGATGAAGAAAATCCAGCCTTTTGGTGTAAGAGTGTTGGAAGTTTCATCACTGGTTCATTAGCTATAGGTTAGTTTGCTGTTAACAGGGGGTTATACAGTCAGGCATAATATAATATAAATAGTCCAAGTAGAAAAAGCCAGATGGGGTAAATGATATCACTTCCCTTTATTATTCCCGTTTGCATCTGTGTACTGGTTTTGGACTGGTTACTCATGATGTTTGTATCCTCATTAGAGGGCACTGTTACAGGATACTTCAAAGCATATTCCGATATTCCTACATCTGCATGCTGGATTGTATATACATGTCCATACTCTGTATGAGTGGGTTGTGCAAGATGGCTGAGAGTGTGTATGCGTATGAAAGTGATAAAGATCCACAAAGGCAAGTATGTGTGTGATGGTAATAGTGCAATACTGTAGGACTCTTTGTTCATGAGCCTTGTTTCAGGACTAGCCTTTGCTGTCTCAGACAGGAAGTTATGATCTGCACCCTTGGCAACAGATTCCTACCATCTGGCCCATGGAGTCTAACAACATGGCTTTGTGTGTGTAAGTCACATGCAAGTTGCAAAGGCCAAACGCAGACTCTAAATGTCGGGCACTCTTCATTCTAGCCCAAGACATTATACCAGCTGCAGCCGGCCGACTACATAAGTTACTCACAGCAGCATCACACAGTGTACACCATTCACCAGTGGCATTCATGTCGGACTTTGTGTGGTTTGGCTGGAGAAAAAAAAAGCTTTGAGGATCATAAAATCCCATAAAGTCCTGTTTTAGTCTGGAGGAGCAAAGCAGCTCTGATCCCTATCTCTGCTCATCAATCAGCCATATAGATGCATATCTCTGCACATATATCAGCAGCAGAGAACCTCCCCTCCAGAAATTTTGCCAAAACAACCCCTTGCATGGTCGTCTTGAGGAAATAAGGGTCTCAGAACACGACAGGCTGTCTTGCCTTGTTTCATTAGATATTCTTCGAATGTCTAGCACTCGACCCCCCTCTCCTCCATCCATATGGTTTAACAGAGCAGAGAGTCTCCATAACCTGAACTCAAGCTGGGCATGAGCAATGTGTCGGGGGTACAGTGGAGAGTATGGCTGGCAAGTCCCTCAACCATCTGCCCCTCCATTTTCATCCCCTCTGTCTCCATCTTTTGCTGCTTACACACTTCATTCCACTCTGGCCTTCCATTTACCAATCTTCCCTCCAACCCCCACTCACTCCTCTCCACATCTCTCTCAGCACCACCCTGACCCTGGCATTTCACAGACTCTCCCTCAGAGACTGGTGACCTCATCACTGGGCAGGAAGTCGGGAGGGGGTTCAAGTTCTCCTTGTGAAAGTAATCCCATACTTCCCTAAATATTTCATATAGGGAGAAAGAGCGAATGAGTAGGGAAGGGGGGCCGTAGAGGCCCCAAGCTTTCTTGTTTCTCACTCATGCCACATCATCAGCACTTGGATGAACTGCACCTCTCCCTTTTCCTTCATTAATAAAGAATCAGGGTTTGAGTAGTTCAAAATAAGCAGTGTTTCAGAAGCCAAATGCAATTATTGGTAGTAAACGTGGCAGTTGGAGATCATCTGTCTGGCTTCTGAAAGGTCAACTAAATGGAGAAGGACCACCAGTTGAAAAGCTGACACGGTGTGATGAAGTAATGGAGCATTATTCTCCACCTGTGTTATTCAGTAGGTGTCATTATCGAAATGAGTCTCTGTGGTGCTGGAGCAGTATGCATGCTAAAACAGGTCTCTGATGAGAAAAACAGAGAGAATAAGTCACCGGTCCTGTGAAGTTCTGTGCACTGGATGGTTTATCTGTGTCTTCCTGCCTGGAAAAAAAGATGAGTCAAACGTTTATATGACGCTAAAGCCAGCCCCAAGCCAGCTGTTCTTCTTTAGTCCCAAGCACACACCTATCTGAACCAGAGGCTGGTTGAGAAAAGGGAGTAGAGGTTCTCACAGGCCTGCATATCCCTAGAGATATGCAGCCACACACAAAATACATACAGATAGATACAGTAACACACTCAGAGAGCTTGGAGGGAAGAGGGAATTTTATGCCAGAGCCTGGAAGAGACCTTTCCTTGGCAAAATGAATGGAATCTAATTTGAGAAGGACCGAGTGCAGCCCCTGACTCAAATGTTAATGTTTACCAGACGCTCATGTGAGCTACAGTTTATCATGTACTCATCTATGATGACTTATTCTCGATTTTGGTTTCAATATAACGATCTACAGATTCCTGTAAAGATTACTTTCCAAGCACAAAGATCAAAGATGCTTCAGGGTAAAAGCTGTAGAGGAAATATTAACTTTGTTCTGTAAATACCACAGCCCTCAATTCTGATTGGTCTGAATGTGTCGTTCTACCTGCAAGGCTTGTTTTGATGAATTTCTACACTAGTATTTTGAGTATAAAATTAACATATGTAAATGTGTATACTGGCAAATATGCTGTACTTAAAGAGGACTAAAATACTACTAAGGTTTGCTGTTCTTGAAAAATAATCAGTGACAGTCACGCCACATTACACAACACGTTATTGATTATTTTCCCACAACAGCACAACCCCAAATGTTTTATTCTTCAAATAAATACATTTTCCAAAACAACATCAACATGAATGATGGTCTAACGAAAGCTGACGGACTATGAAATGCAGAGGAGGAGAAGTATTATTGATTTAAACCAGCCACTCCAGAGGTAGATGTTTGAATTCTGAGATGGATTGATGAGACATGAGACATCTGGTACCAAGATCCTCAGGCAATTTTTTCCAGACTCACCAAAAAGCTTTTCATGTGCAAGCAAACAGCAAAATATGAGACAGGCGCTTGACGCACCTGCCCTGTTTTTAGAGAAGCACTGACAGGCCTTGTTCAATATTTCTGCTGATGCTGCATTATAAAGCACATCTCTCTCTCTCTCTCTCTCTCATGACAGGTTTCAGACTCATTCACATTCATACACACATAACAAGACTTTCCTCCAGTGGGGTGCGCCAAACTCGGCCACTCCTTCCAAAACCGACACAAAAGACAAAGGCTCTGCCAGAAAAAGCAGACACACACACACACTTGTATTTCAATCTTTATGTGGTATTTTTTTATATTTCTTGTACCGATTAGTACCTCAGCTGAACCCTGAAAATCGTATTTTCTAAATGAAAGCTTCATTAAAAAGAGGACTAGTCAAATGTGTTCTAGGTTAAAACTGTCACATGTTGCTATCATTAGGGGGACATTTAGTTTCCATAGCAAGATAAATAGACTCACTCAGACACAAAGGAAAGCCTAGTGAGAGCATGAGAATCTGGTGTACAGCTTATTGACCCAGAACTCCCGATAATGACTTCTATACCTCAATATGGTTTAGAAATAAAAACAGTTTATTCTACAAACCGCTGACACAAATACATCGAAAACACTGCAAACTTTGTAAAGCATTAGAGACAAAATCTTTAGACTGGCTGGCTATAAAAGAGCATGGATCAATTAGCGGTATGTTCGGTGGGTTGAGGGCCTATCTCAGTGTCATTGCAGCACATAAAGCCTTTCTTTGTTAAAGGAAAAAGAGAGAGAAAAAGCTCCTTCTGCGTGGGTAGAGCTTCAAATGTTCTGTTTTTTTGATCATGCTTTCATCCAGCAAACTTGGTTTCCTCTGTCTGCTTATTCACATTCGCAAGATGAATCAAAGCTTTCAAAATTTAGATATTAAATAAGAACCAGGTCAGAGATAAGCAGTGAAAGACAACAAAGAGAGCAGTGACTTTGACTACATTCCCCAGAGGTTAATCAAATGCTTTTTGCACCTGGTATGAGAGGCTTGGCGAATTACCTGCAAAGGAGTGTTTAAAAAAAAAATAGTTAGATTATTGAGTGGGGGAAAAAAAAGGCTTGACCATAGCGTCACCTGTAAAAGAACAGTTTAAGCAGAAAAAAGAAAGGGCAAGTTGTGGAGAAAGACAGAGGATGGAAAATATGAGAAAAGATGAAACACATTTGAAGGTGTAAAAAAAAGAAAAGATGTGGTCGGGGGAATGAGACTGATACGTGCACATGTGCATGCCTGGGGATGTGTGTGTATGTAAAACAGGAAGAGGGGTTATTTAGAGGTGTCAGAATTATATAATATAATGTTTTTAGAGATCTGCTATGTGAGAAAGAAAGAAAGAAAGAAAGAAAGAAAGAAAGAAAAAGAGTTTCAGGTCTCTTTGCAATAATTAAAGTGCCTTGCTCAGCTGGAGAGCACACTGCATGTGTGTGACTGCATGCATGCCTGCATGTGTGTGTGTGTGTGTTTGTTTGTTGCGTATATGTGTTTATACATGTGTGTGTTTGCCAGAGCAGGTCTGGTTCCCATTAGACTAAAGGTCCAGGAATCGGTATGCTTTGAGAAGGCAGGCTGATCCCTTAGGAGAGAAGAAACAGGCTAAAGTCACTCCACCCAGTTTGAAAGGGTTGATAGAAAGTCAGCTGGAAAAGCTCACGCTCTTCTCCTTGTTTGCTTGGAAAGATGTGAGTCCCAAACTCAGAGTGTTTATGTATGTGCACTGTTTGGATTAGGACAGAACCAGAGTCACCTAAAGAGGATATGTGCTCTGATGGATGTGCCATTCCCCTCCGAACCTTTGCACCACCGTTAATTGCATGTAATGTTGTGTTTAATGTGCGAGTACAGACAGGCTTTTGAGTCACATGGGCTTGGTGCTTACAAAGCAGTTACCAATTAGCCTGAAGCGCAGACACGCATCTATTAATCACACTGCCTTGAGGCGATTAAAGAAAACAGTACAGATCATAATAAAAGTGCAGAAGTAATGTCATTTAGCCATACTTATCCATGGTATATATTTAGTCCGTTTAGTCTAAGAGCTTGCTCGCCCCTCCTTCTTGTCAGTGCTCTGAGACAGACCAGAGCCTTAGTAGGAACTGTTTCTCTCTCGCTCTCTCTCTCTCTCTCTCTCTCTCTCTTTCTCTCCTTCTCTTTTTTGATTGCAGGCAGTAAAGTGTGAATAGCACTGTGACTTGCAAGCATGCTGGCTCTAATGGCGAATGTTTGAAGTAGCTGAATACTGACACCACCGTAACCATAAAAACCTCTCAGCACGATCTGAGATGGTGCAAGCCGAGAGGACACCTGGGGAAAGCTCTCTGGGAGCGTCTAATGCATTATCCCTCGCCCTCCCCACCACCGCCACCACTTGCAGCATTGTGCAGAAAGAGAGAGCGAGAAAGATGGAGGGACTCTCTGTCTCCGTTCACTCGACCCAAGGGGCAGCTGATTTATAGAACTCGAGTACTCCACTCCAGCTTTCCTGGAATCTCAAGCTTTTTCAAGGAGTGTTAGGAACTGGAGAGGGACTCGTTGGGAGACTATGGACTGAGGTCTCGAGGACAGGGAAAGGGCCATATTTCACTGCAGCCATTAAATCAATTGGCTTCTAGATGTACCAAGAGTTGGAGTTCTGTTGAACTGCACGATAGCTTCATGCGTTTTAGTTACATGCCCAGGTTCTGTCGAAAGATTCATTTTCCTCACTGGGTTAAGCTCTGGAGAGTTAAAAGAGTGTTACTTGATAGCAGAGGGCCTGAGTGCAAACTCATGCCTCTGGCATTGACCCACGGCACAGCAGGAGCCTGGAGGGGGTCAAGCAGACCTCTTTAGTCTGGATAGCTTGTGTGTTTAGAGACAGATTAAAGATTCCCTTGGCTTAGAGTCCGTTATTTCTAGAGCTCTCGAGTCGAGGAGATAAGAACGAGAGACGGCTTTAGCTAGATGATGCAATAAAGTGTTCAATAGGGAACCAATTAATGGCATGACGGCGATCACATGACTTCGGCTGTTTCTTTTGTAATTAAGTTTAAAAGTAATTGTCAACACTCACAGCACAAGACTCCATCGTTAATGACTAACCCTCACAGGTTTTCCAGTGCTTTACTGTTTCATCATCGAGTGTTGGTCCATTAGGTGCAATCTGCTTTCAGTTAGCACCCCCACAGACCAGCGTGTCAGGACTCATGTGAGCTGATGATTAAAAGCATCTTCCTCTCTCTCTCTCTCTCTCTCTCTCTCTCTTTCTCTCTCTTTCTCTCTCTCTCTCTCTCTCTCTCTCTGTCTTGCACCCTGGCCTTTTGTTCAGTTATGTTCATTGCTTTCTAGAGCATTCTTTCTCGCAGCTGCCTCATTGCCTAACTTTGACTTTAAAAGATAAACTCTGGAATTTCTCCAGCTTAGCTCTTTGGTTCATAGCCACAATAAAAAAAAGATTTGTACTCTCAACAGTTTTCCACCCCAAGACTCACATAGACACACTACAAACTGCATACTTGCTTGTCGGGAAGACCCTGCACATGGTGAATCCGACAGCATTATAATGTCAAAAGCAGCTTTAATCCTTTGTTTTCCTGCACCTACCCTCAGGCCTCCAATAAGGGAAATTCCCATGATTCCTTGGGAGGCAATTTCTTAGTGCAATTTCTTAGCCTGGGGACAATTTCTCCCTTTCTCCCAATGAACTTAGGTAAGCAATGTCAATTGCGAGAGGCGTGTCACGAATTCCTGGGCCCCGTGGGCCTTCTTTGCATCCAGTGAAAATGCAAACGTTTTTGTTTCAGGGCTATCATGTAAAAAATGTATGTGCTTATATTTGTAAGGGAATTGGGAGACATGTCCCTGTAATGTTTCAAGGGAAGTTACTTGCTTTGCCTCTGGCTGAGTTTTTTTTTTTCTCTGCTAAACATTAAATATAGCGCTCCAATTGCTTTTTTTTATTATCAAATAGTTCTTAAACATGACAGTGCAGCAAGTATCATTGTCTTCTCACAGCTCCAAGGTCCCAGGTTTGATCCTGTGCTTAATTTACTGTCTGTGTGTGACGTTCCACATATTCCAGCCGCATGTAGGTTTCTTCCAGGTTCTCTGGTTTCCTTCTACTGCCCAAAACCATGTGAGTGGTAAATTGCCCTGGGTATGAAACAAGGTTTGCATGGAGTCCTGTAATGGACATACATCCCATGCATTACATTTCTGACATTTTTGGAGACATCCTTCTCTAGAGCAACTTACATTTTATCTTATTTTATACAACTGAGGGTTAAGGGCCTTGCTCAGGGGCCCAGCAGTGGCAACTTGGTGGACCTGGGATTAAAACTAACAACCTTCCAATCAGTAGTCCAACACCTTAACCACTAAGCTACCAGAGTGTATTCCTTTCTTATGCCTGAGGATCTCCCAGAACCCTGACCAGGAAAGAATAATTACTGAAAATGTAACATATGAATGAATGAATACTGTTATTGTATTATAAATAGTGTAGGTTTAGGTGAACTTTATTAAAAACAGTACACTTGTTATGGATAGTGCATATGTTTAGTGTAAACACTTTAGCTGTAACCATATGCTTATGACAACTTAAGGCCATTTAAATGGTAATGAAGCTAATAAAATCTTTAGAAAAGGATAGCTAATAATGTCTTCAAAATGTACAGTTACACTTCAGTAAAGATCAATTTTGAGAAGTATATTTTAGCTATACATATTTCCAGAGCCTAGATACTTAGAAGAAGATATTATTTATGCACTTAATTGTGGTTAGTTTTCTTTTTAATACACAACGGGAAGCTTATTCTCTTTCAGCTTAGTATCCTATTAATCTTGTACATGATAAACCTGTGGGGAAAAAAAACATTTATCCTCATTATATCGCCTAGTGGATATGCACAGCTGGATTCTGATCAGTGTTTTGAAAGCCCTAGTCATGCGTTATTTCTCCACTTTGATTGCACAGTTCAACGCACAAGACTTCCTGCAATCTTCATGCCATTTCAGCTGACAGACTAGCAAAGAACTCTGTACTCGTTCGTATCTTCCAAAAACCGCAGTCGCACAGACAAGGACGTTCGGGGCAGCCATCTCCGCTTGA
Source organism: Hemibagrus wyckioides (assembly GCF_019097595.1). Classification (NCBI taxonomy): domain Eukaryota; kingdom Metazoa; phylum Chordata; class Actinopteri; order Siluriformes; family Bagridae; genus Hemibagrus; species Hemibagrus wyckioides. Next base: position 14,784,208 of record NC_080733.1, read on the forward strand.
CACTGTGGCTCATAGCAAATCCTCAAGTGGACAGGCCAAAGGACGACCACATGCTTAAGCTATCCGTCATCGTCTGTCCAAGATGGCTAAATGTAGCTGCAGTCTTGAGTGAGGGGGAGAAAAGCACTCTGGTTAAACCACCAAGCTGTGTGCCTCGATTCTTTCTTGGCGCTTGTGTTTCTTGGCATGCCGTTTAACTCATTTCTGAGTGTCAAGCTGGTCAAAAGTGCCAAATGCTCGGATATTAAACTCTCGTCTCCATCACTGTCTATAATTCCTCCTTTAATCACTAGCATTATTGCCTTCTTGATTGGCTCTGACTACTGTGTTATTTCAGTTTTGATTGGCTGCAGCCGATGAGGTCATACTGCAGCTGTATCAACATTTACCGCAAACTTTTCCAGAACTCCTTCCACGCCCTATTATGCAGACTTCAGTGCCAGTATGACACCCCCTCTCCTTCCAGAGAACTACAAACCATATACAAATATGCGCTCTGCAGTCAAAATCAAGTGGCAAAAGAAACAGAAAATAGACCCGCATCAAAACAAACCTCTCTTTGGATGATAAGGCAAAAAAAATGATAAAAAAAAGGGAAATGGTATCACATTTTTGATCAGATGAAAATGGTGTCCAATGGTGTCATGGGGAAGCAGTGGGAAATTCGAGGAGGCACTCTATTGCAGAACAATGTGAGCAAATGTAAGTTTTAGTTCTCCACAGAGAGGATGCAATGGAAAATTCAACATGTGGTCATTTCAAACTTTTGCCTCCACAATATGAAGATTTCTAAATAACTCTTACTAACAGAAAATCACATGTTCTTCACGAGCTTGATCCCTTGATTCGTATATTAATTTTAGACACATTTTACACATCTAGCTCATGCGTTTTTCTTTACCAAAGGTTTATTTTTCACATTTAGGAGCATGTACAGGCATGTGGTTTAACCTTTTTTTTAAAAAAATACTGTAGGTCACACATTTTTACTGTATGAATTTGATTTTTTTTAATTGATTAATTTAATAAATTTAATAAATTAATGTAACAAATAATTAATTTAATTTATTAAAATAATTTAAAAGTTATATCATTCTAAAATTAATAATAATAATAATTTTAAAATAATAATAATAATAATAATTTTAAAATTATGTAATTAATTAAATTAATTTAAAAAATAATTTATTTTTTATTTAATAAATTAATTTTATTTTATTTTATTTTTATTTTTATTTTTTTTAAATACTGTAGGTCACACATTTTTACTGTATGAATTTGGTTTCTATTTGCATGTAGGCCATGTGGTTTTTATTTTTTTTGCATGTGGTTAAGTGTGTACTGTTGGCATACAACGTTTTTTTTTTTTTTCCAGTTGATCATATATTATCTACATAATCAAACATGAAATGATTTTCATGTGAGCCAAACATGCAGTAATATGTCAAAACAAACACTTGAGCTGTAACTGATGTTTTTCATTGGAAATACTGTACATTTTGCGTCACACAGGCAGATTGGTGTTTCCCAATAAAAAAAAACAATTGCAATGTCTTTGTGGGAACTTACATGTTCTCACATTTATAAGTTGACAGGAAATACAGTTGATGACACTGAAGGACCTCACACTCTCATTTCCCTGTCTGGTTGTCTGGCTCCTGGCTGTGTGTGTTACAAAAGTGTGACATTTAGAGCCTCTTTGCTATACAGTCACCTCCTGCCTCAGTCCCTTTATTTATTATTTTATGATACTAACAAGACGGTTAAGCTAAGTCTGTTTTTCAGAAAACAGGAGTTGCAGTGCTCTTAGGATCATCACATCTGCTGCCAAAATATAATAAGGCTTAATTTGTAGACACTTCCCTCTTCACCTTATCATTAATTTCCTTTCCCTCCCTTAAGAGCCATGGACCACTGGGTGACATCAGGCAGCCATCTGGTTTCTCCCCCTCCATGCAACGTATGGGGCCTTTTCACTCTCTGTGTTCATCAATCTTCACACCGCTATTCCATGTGTGCTCTTCGTGCATGCATGTACGCAGCAGGAGGCGAGAGACGGCTTACGCTAACAGGTGGACACATGAAAGCCCCCGCTGAAGGACGACTATATCCCCTGTTATCAGATGACCCCCATATTGACCTCTGAATGATCACTCTGCCCCAAAAGAATGCAAGGAGTAACTGATAAAACACACACGAGTGCTCGTATGAACACATAAGCCTTCCTTCGTGTGCTCACGAGCACGTAGTTTTTGAAAGCGTGAGATTATAGGAAAAAAAAATAAAAAGAGATCATTCCACCATGACCACTTTCACACAGCGTTCCTGCTAAATACGTTCACATGAGAAAACAGCACCAGTCTCTGTAGACTTCAATAGTCGCATGCATGATCTGTTCTACTAAAGCCTGTTTCACCCTCGGTTGATCTACTTCACTGCACTTCCTCCTGTCCTCTCTTACCACCATGTGCACACTTGTCCTTCCGCCTCTTCGCACCACATCCTTCGTCCGTTCCTCCCTCCATCACTCCTCCTTTCCTCCTGACTCTCCTTAAGCTCTGTGACAATTTGTGTCGAGATTTTGTCTAATATCCGTACGTGCTGCTTTAATGCGCTGAAACATCTGTGAATGATTTACCTAAAAGCATAATCGCTCACACACACACACACACACACAAATCCATGGTGGAGAAAGTCCATGTGATTGAATAAAAAATAAAGACAAGTGTACTGGACAGTTTCTGATATCTTGGTGGGATTTGACCTTTCATTCATTGTCTGTACCGCTTATCTGATCTATACTCGGGTCACGGGGAGCCTGTGCCTATCTCATGCATCACGGCAGGATACACCCTGGACGGCGTGCCAACCCATTGCAGGGCGCACACACACACTCACACACGACGGACAATTTAGAGACTTCAATCAGCCTAGAAGCATGTCTTTGGACTGTGGGAGGAAACCGGAGCACCCGGAGAAAACCAACCAAGCACGTGGAGAACATGCAAACTCCACACACACAGGAGGTGTGAGTTAGTTTGAACATGCTAGCCACTAAGCCACCGTGCCGCCTTTGACCTGTCATGACCTGTCACATTACCACCTAGGTGAAAAAGGCCTATCAGCATCTTTACCACCTTAGATGATTTCAAGGGACTTTAAACTGCTTTCAAGGGACTTTAAACTGCTTTCAAGGGACTTTAACACCTGATTCAGGGAGAGAATACACTGATCAGGCATAACATTCTGAGCGGTGATAGGTGAAGTAAATAACACTGATGATCTCCTCATCATGGCACCTGTTAGTGGGTGGGATATATTAGGCAGCAGGTGAACATTTTATCCTCAAAGTTGATGTGTTAGAAGCAGGAAAAATGGACAAGTGTAAGGATTTGAGCGAGTTTGACGAAGGACCAAATTGTGATGGCTAGACCACTGGATCAGAGCATCTCCAAAACTGCAGCTCTTGTGGGGTGTTCCCGGTCTGCAGTGGTCAGTATCTATCAAAAGTGGTCCAAGGAATGAACAGTAGTGAACCTGCAACAGGGTTATGGCCAGCCAAGGCTCATTGATGCACGTGGGGAGTGAAGGCTGGCCCGTGTGATCCGATCCAACAGACGAGCTACTGTTGCTCAAATTGCTGGAGAAGTTAATGCTGGTTCTGATAGAAAGGTATCAGAATACACAGTGCATGATGGGTCAGGGCTGTTTTGGCAGCAAAAAGGGGACTAACACAATATTAGGCAGGGGTCATAATGTTATGCCTGATCGGTGTATGTCTGTACTGAGCTCCCTGATCTACTGCAAGTAGTGGACCAAGGCCAGGAAGATAGTGACAGACCTCAGCCATCCGAACAACGGTTTCTCTCTTTCTCTCTTCTGCTCCCTAAAAGCCTACACAGAAAAAATGAGGATGAGCTTCTACCCACAGACCATTCGATCTCTCAACCAGGAGACCACCTACAAAGCTTGGACTTGTTGCACAACCTTTACCCAATTTTGCACAGCATGTGTCACATAACAGTTGCACTGTACGTACTTGACATGTATATATTTTCTCTTTTCTATGCAAATTTATTTATATTTCACAGTCAAAAAGAAAAAGCATTTCACTGCACATATATGACCACTCAAATCTGAATCTTAATTAAACTTGTCTTAAAGGTCTTGTTTTCATTATGTTCTATGACAGTGCTGTTGTATCTGTGGTACTGATTGGTGTAGATTAATTTTCAGCAGCAGGAGCAGCAGCAGCTCTGCCATTACTTCCTTCTTTCATTGAAATGCTGGTTTTCGTGACAGAACTGCAAAACTGAACAGATTTTTGAAAGAAAACATTTTCTTAGGAGACGTTATCTCTGAGGAGAACATTTATTTTTTAAAGCACTTTGTACCAATCAGTGTTTTTTTTATCGCCATGGGAAACTCTTTAAAAGAGAGAGGAGTTTATCCTTTGTGGCTTCTCAGTAACATGAAAGCTGCATTTATTTTCATATTATTGACTTGAAGAGAAGCTGGCAAGGGAACAACTATTTATAGATGTTATAAGGAAACTGGAACAAGAAATAACTTGTTTTGCAAACAATGCACAGCATTAAATGTACAGCATTCAACTAGAAACGTATGAAAGTGGTTCATTAACATGTAAACACTGACAATTTTCCATTATTGATTTTAGAGTGACTCAGTAACTGCTTGATGTCAGATGCATCACACCAACCTGTGGTTTTATTATCTTCCTATAAAAGCACATCCCTAAGTGTTAACGTTCTGTGAGCTATTGTGCTGTAAGACACATTTCCCTGCATTATAATAAATATTGCATTATATTATTTTGATGAATAATTAATGAGTCTTGTTTAGCTTATGTGTAACAAATCTGGTTACAATTTTAATCACTGAAATGCAATGTCTGTGGAACTGTACAAGAGGGATTTAACACCAAAACATCGCTCAGTATTCGCTCAGGTGTTTTCATGATAATTGAGAGTACCCATACGGACTTTGAGGACAACAGCGTCCTAATCAAAACACAAAATAACATTCTACATATGCTGTACCTCTATCATTGAGCATTTGAAGGCTTCGGCATGGAGGAGTGGGTGTTAAATCAGATGTTGACCTCATTTACGAGTTGCTCAGGAGTTGCTCTGGTTACACTCCCACAACTCCAACTGACTGTATATGACTTTAGAAAGGATATTTTTCATAATCACACTCTTTATTATAATTTATAAGCACACCCTCTGGTGTCACCCAAATGAGGATGAGGTTCCCTTTTGAGTCTGGTTCCTCTTAAGGTTTCTTCCTCTTACCATATAAGGGAGATTTTCCTCGCCACAGTCGCCTCGGGGTTGCTCATTAGGGATTAGGGATTCATGCAAAATAAGTAAATAAATAAATAAATATAAGGCTAATATTAATCTTGAACTTTTTGTACTCTATTTCGTATGTTCTGCGAAGCTGCTTTGAGACAACGTCCATTGTTAAATGTGCCATATAAATAAAATTTGATTGAATCGAATAGAATAGGGTGCCAAAATTCATTCAAATCGTTTTTATCCTCGTGAAACCATTCAGCATGCCTTGTGGATTGGGGCAGAGTCATCCCGGAAAAGACCACGCCCCATTACGAGAAAAATATTTAATTATGTGATAAAGGAAATCAGACAGAAGAATCAGTGCTGTATTGATTTGCAGAGACATTTCTCTCTAATGGGACATGTGGAACCAAAACATACCCATCATAATAAATAAATGCCCTCTGCTGATGCTGTTCAGTGTTTCAGCGTTTGGCTCAGGGGTCAGCCATTATGAAAATCCATGGGAAAGAAGTCTGACATGACCAATTTGAAGCTGTCCTAATCCTGTTTTACTAAAACAACCTGTACACCCACACATGAAGACTGAACGCAGGTACTGGTCTTTGATCTGACACCAGTCACACGATTAACGTCTGCCAGTGTTAGGTTTCCAAGTCAGTCAGGATGGCTGCCATATGGTTTAAGGTCAAAACAACAGATTTCGAATTTGCCCCCTTCAGAGTTTTCCAAGATTAAATATCAGCAGCAGCAGTGATGGAGTCACTTCACCCCGCCCATATGTCTATTTTCCATACACCCATTTATCTTTCAGCGAGACAAGGGGTCACGTCGGCATTTGGTAGAAGAGAGAGACGTTGTCTTCATTAAACCCATGAATGAAATCTCGACTTAAAGGAGCCGATTGCATGTCAGTGGGAACTCAGATTTCCAACTCGTGCTAAAACACGTTACAGGTCAGGCTCGGATTGCTGCGTAAATTACTTCACCGTAATAGATATTGATATGCAATGGAGCAAAGAAGGATGCACGCGTTAAGACATGTTTGGTTAGGGACTTTTCAAATCTGCTCTGTAAATAAAAGCCTAATCTCCAGGAAGTCACAGAACTCATGTCCTTCTGCCCATCCTGTGTCTCATTAAGGAGTGCACTTTGGGGTCTCAAGCTACCCTCTATCTTTCACACACACACACACACATACACATTCTCTGCCTGAACAGGAGATTTGGGGTTTTCAGAAGGAAACCCAACACTAAGAACACACATACATAGCAATCAGAACGAAGACACAAATACACACATTAGAGCATGGGAAAAGCTGTTCTCTGCCCTCACAGTAATAATTTGGGAACACTAAAGCCCCGTGAGAGGGACGAACCTCTAAAAATGCCAATAATTTAGCCACAATTCTCTTAAGAGACACTCGAATCTAAACCTAAGCAGACTCGTGAAGAACTGATAAACATCTTCGCTTGCACTTGTTGACAAATACATGTCCAGTCAGAGGTCACAGAACTAGCCGGGGATGAGAACGTCCAGATGACACTTCATTCGAGAAAAGCCGGGCTTCAGGCGAGGAGGGAAAGAGGCGCTAATTAGGTAAAGCGCTGTAGGTGTGGATGGGGTCACCTCTGGAAAATTACCTGTGAGTTTTTCAGGATATGTGGCAGGACCAACACTTAAGCCACTAATGGATGATTAGTGAGGAACAGAGATCAGCCATCTTGACTCCAGACACCTTTCAGGAAAGGGTGAGAAGACTGGAATAACACTACAACAACTTCATAACACCTCCTCCTCCAGCCGCACCACCTCCAGCGTCATTACTACCATCATCACCAGCATCAACCCTCTCACCAAACAAAGCAGTCGCTTCAGCTGACTGAACATTCACTGTAGATTCATATCAAGCCCATGATGGGAGTGGTAAAGTGAGCTTTAAAGACACTAGGCTGTTTAAAAATACTGTGCAGAAAAACTAATGGCTGCGGTGCAAAACTATTGGCACCCTTCAAAGAAAATCATGCAATGAATTTCTCAACCAATCATGCAATTTTTTCAACCTCTTTAAAATCCCAGTTAATTCATTAATTATTCATCTCAAACCAGATCATTCATTAACAACGGAGGATCTGATAACAAGTCTGAAATCACTTCCAGCACGCATTATTTTCTTGTTACAACATCTTTATTAGAAATTCCAAACAAAATGAAGGTAGAAATATTTACATGCATTTCCTAATGTAAAAAAAACAGTTAAAATAGTAAATATTTCAGATAAAATATGAATGTTTTTTTCCACAGAAAGCTTTGCCTTTACATAAATATTAACAATGCTGCTTATAAAATGTCAAGCTTGAAACGTTTCGTTGCATAGACTATTTGTTTTGATATTTATTTTACATTAAAAGCAGCAATAAAAGTACCAGAAGCTTACACTTTTATTCCTAGAAGTAGAAATAGTGTGTAGATTTCACACCAAAACCAGAACCGGAGTTGGAGCACGTCAGTGACATTTGTACATAGTAACGTGGCAAAGGGGTGAACAGACATGTAAATGGCATTTTAGCCTCATGGATAGGGCGTGTCCACTGTGCAGGCGTAAATTATAACTGAAAAACAAACACTGGGATCATGTGACACATACGCACCTCTGCTGCTTGTAACAGGACAAATGAACATGAACCGTCCAGGTCTTTGTTTAAACTTGTATTAAATTCATGGGTATGAAGTAATCCTTCAAAAACATCTTTTCATATATTTATACACTGAGAAAAATGTGACTTCTGAAAGCTCGACGGAAAAAAGTCACGCCTCTTAATCATTCAGATAATTTAAGGAAAATACGTCAATAATACATAATAAATAAATAACAAACCGCCTTCGATTAAAGCACATGATAGCCAAGCACATGATATTACAGAAATCGCAAAACATTCTAATAATATATTTGTACGACAAAAGAGGAACAGTTTGTGCTTGTGCTCTACTTTCTTCTGAGAGGAAATGATCAGTTGATGTTCGTTCTGTTCTGCTTTTTTAAAAATGTACCATTTAGCAAACGACAGAATTCTATCTGGAGATTTATCAGGTCTGAAAGTATGTACAGTATATCTTCATTCCATTATGAGTTAGAATCTTCATTTCCCAAAAAAAATTGTCAAACGTTTCTTTCTAGTGTGTTGAACTGGATATATGGATTTTTTTTTTAATTCAGAAAAGAGTATAATCCACTGTTTAAAATGTTTGAGGAATAGTTTAGGTTTGTACACTTTAAGAAAAAGCAGTTCAGCTGAGGAGGATGGGAGAATGCTTATACAGAGCATGAGAAAATCACGGGTCAAGTGATATAGGATTCCCAGAGTGTACACAAACTATACTAAAAGTAGGCACAGCCATTCTCATCTATTCTTGTCTGACTATTCTTGTCAGTAGAGTTAGATGGCTATAATATTCACCGAATTCTTACTGTTACTGTGAGTCATCTACACTGACCAGGCATAACATTATAACCACCTGCCTAATATAGTGTTGGTCCCCCTTTTGCGGTCAAAACCCGTCATGCATTGCATATTCTGACACCTTTCTATCAGAACCAGCATTAACTTCTTCAGCAATTTGAGATTGGATCACATGGGCCAGCCTTCGCTCCCCACGTGCATCAGTGAGCCTTGGCCACCCATGACCCTGTCGCCAGTTCACCACTGTTCCTTCCTTGGACCACTTTTGATAGATACTGACCACTGCAGACCGGGAACACTCCACAAGAGCTGCAGTTTTGGAGATGCTCTGATCCAGTCGTCTAGCTATAACGATTTGGGCCTTCATCAAACTCGCTCAAATCCTTACGCTTGTCCATTTTTCCTGCTTCTAACACATCAACTCAGGACAAAACATTCACTTGCCGCCTCTAATATATCCCACCCACTAACAGGTGTCATGATGAGGAGATATTATCATGTTATTCACTTCATATGTCAGTGTTCATAATGTTATGCCTGATCTGTGTATATCCTAAAAAGTAACTGAAATGTGTTTACAGAACCATTTCGTACCAGTTCACATAAAATGCTAAAAAGAACAATGGAAAAACAATCACTCGCAGTTCTGAAAAGTGTGAAAAAAGTAAGCTGCAGTATATTATATGCAAACATTGGCTACTTAGCTAGGCTAGCAATGTTTTTTAGTTTCAGTTAGAACAACCGAAGCGATGCAATTTCAATCAAAACTATGATGACAAAAGTGGAAGAAATGAAAAAATAAAAAAGCCAGTTCCTTTTTCTGTTTCAAGTGAATGTCTGGCTTAACAGTAAAGATATTGATACTGTTAGTTTCACTGAGTTATTACAAGATTTCATTTAGAGCAAATGCCCTGATCCTCATTTTTCTACAGCTAAGCAGCTGAGGTTTAACAAGCTTGCTCAAGGGCACAGTGGTGGCAACTCACAACCTCACAACCTTTTCAACAGAAGTGCAAAGTCTTATCCGTCAAGCTGATATCCTGCCTTCAAGCCTAGCTATTAGCTAATATCCAACACAGGTTTAAATGAATGCCATCCCAGATAGCAAAATAGGTCTGGCCCAGATCTGGCCCACACAATGCACTTACACTCGGCCCACATACCACAAAGAATGACGGCCCTTTGGTGGCCCATGTCTGGTTTGCCAGAGGCCACACCACATACCCGGGCCACATCTGGCATGCCATCATATAAACAGCCAGACCTGGTCCGCATCTGGTTGACATACCACTTGCCATGCCAGAACTCAGCCAGCAGTGCCGGCTTAATGCCAGATCTGGCCCAGACCCGTCTGCTATGTGGGATTTTTCCTGATGCTCTTATCTTATAGATGTGAAAAGACATTGCCTCAGGACAGTGTTACAGTAACTGTACAATACAGTTAGTGCTGGAAATATTTTACAGTACCTTTTTAAACATGTAAAGTGTCGTATTGTGTTATTGTAGAAATGACAGAAATTCTTTACAAATTCTTTCTTTTCATATTGCCTTCATTATGAACACAAAGTATTTATTAGGTACAATATCCCAAATCCCTTTTACTTACCATTCAGTATTGGTCCGTAGGATTGTCTGAGGCTTTGCTCCACCCACAAGCTGTCTGATGTACATTATACACATAGCGGGCCACGACTGTCAAACTCCTCTGAGAAAGTCCTCTAGACACCTTTACATCACTGTCCTTCTGTAAGCAAGGTGTAAGAAGGTGCTACTTTCTCAGCATCATTATTTTAGCCTCAGAAGCTTGGGAATTTTTTACAATCTACGTCATTGCATCTCAATCTAGTGTCTACTTCCTGTGAACTCAACAGATTATTGCTTACCACCAAGTGCCAAGAACCGGGATGGTATTTGTTGATCAGTACTATTTTTCTCTAAGTACTTTCATGCAAGGCATGAATTATATTGCAATATGTTCTGGAACATCTGTGAAAGAAGTTAGTTCCTCTTAGCACTGATCTTATAGCAGCTATAAATAGTTTCCTCATCCGCCTTCCATTTTCTTTCTGTCTTGAAGTTAAGACAAATAAATCAGACAGTCATATCTGTACTGACGTTTTTCCAAGGGAGAAAATATCGACCGTGAAAAAAGGGCTGGCGCTGGAGACTCCTTCCAGAAAAAGTCACCCTTGCAGTAAATACACAAACAATACAAATACAAAACAAATCAGTTCATATTGAGAGACAAATCTCTGTATAGGTTGTTACTATAGTAAAACTAATATATCAGAACATGCACATGAATATGACCTGGTGATTTGCCATGTAAACATTCATTAAAAAAATTCTCATAGAATGTCATAGAATTGCTTTTATGGAAAATGAATCCATTTTCAATTAAATTTCAAGAATTCAATACCGCTTTGGTAGAAATATCTATATGTCAGCATACATTTCCTAAATTCTCTATGCCCTAAACATAGCGTCTAATTCTGATGAGGTGATAGAAAAAAATCTGTTTTGCATTAAAAAAAAAAGAAAGAAAGAGAAGTATATGACATGGGTGTGTAGACCAAAGCAGACTGGTGTTTTGAAACTGAAGCCTGATAGTTCTGTTTTGACCAAGCCACCTCTAAAACTGGCAACATCGGATATTGAAACACCTATACGGGTTATTTCCCTGCTTTACAAAGACCCATGCAACGCCTGCCACAATATACATGAAGAGTCAGTGCCATTTAGAGGATGGCATGACAAAGAAAGATCAAGCCACATAAAACAAGGCCATGTGCTGTTAGAGGAAACCTGGTGGTGGAAACCAAGCTGCGGCAGACCAACCAACCTTCATAGCAGCCCCTCACTGTCAAGGTGGCATCTTTTCTGGAATTTCCAACATGTACATTACAGAAAATACCTCTAAGTGGAAATATGTTTCCTGTACAGCGCACCCAGTACATTAGGGACCTTCCTCCCTAAGATTGAAACGACCGGTCCTCAAAACAGCTGCCAGATGTGTGGGTGTCCCAGAAGTCCTAACACATTCTCACAGACAATGCCGTGCCTGTGGGAGACGCGCTAGCAGGAAGTGAGGTCATGCTTCCTGACCTCTTCTTCAAGTTTGAATGCAAAGCAAACCCACAGCAGGATGGACCGTTTGGTCGTAACGGTTACTTGTGGCAGTTCTGGATCTACCTAAAACAAGTCACGCTGCTTCACGCTCCACATGAGTGAAAAGGAACCCTGACATGATCTTTAATTCTTGCTTAGTCATAGCTATGACATCATCTCTATTGAGAGTTATGTTTTAACCAGAATGAGTGCTCAACCCACAGACGCACACCCCGACCAACTTACACTTAATTGTCCTGGTGCACTTGTCATTTCACATGATATTCAGATCACGATCACGAGTCAAACTGAGACCGATATTTTAAGGTACTCAAACCAGAACATGCATCTGACTTATATTAACAGAGCCTTGTCACGACTGCGAGGTTAGATTTTATAGCGCGCTGTCAAGGTTCATAGCCTGCGTCTTCTTGACAGAGCACGATGTAACACAACCCTAATGAGAAACAAGCCCGGACCGACCTGAGCACACCTCAGGCCAAGCGAAGAGAAAAGAAAAGGAAAAAAAGAAAAAAAAAAGAAAACACAAAGGATTACAGCGATTACATAAAGATAGCAAAGTGGCAGATATAAAAACACAAACACTGACGCGAAAACATATGAACACGTGTGTACATACCTTACAAAAACACAGAGAGATCAATTTGTCTTTTTTTTATTTGTCAAAACTGAACTTATAACAAGTTCACGTGGGTGGATTTGGTTTAATTTCATACGAATGAAAACATAATGAAGTTACTGTCCCCATCCCTAAACCTAACCTCAAAAATTCTAACTTCTCATTTGAATAGTGAAAATTATCAATGCGCTTTGTGCATGTCAACACAAGTTTGCTCTGTGGATCTCTTTTTGGGACAGTCCCCAGCAGAAAGACATAATCTAAAATGACATCATTCAACATAAGTAAGAAGGTCATTAAAGATGAAGATAATAAAGCTGAAACCTTTGCTGAAAATGTTGTTGTTTATTTCATTTATGTTGCAATCATTTGTTCCCTAATCAAAGTCCCCAAGCCTTCCAGTTTAGCTGGTGCTTTTTTTGTGTGTTTAATTATGAGAAGCTGGTATTGGCGTGTAGAAAACCACAAACACTGAAAGAGAAATTAAAGGATATGTACACCAGAGACAAGAGACAGTGATTAACTGACTTAAAGCATCTTATTTACAGAGCCAAACCCAGAATAACAAATATAAATGTGATTTAAAGACAAAGATAAATAGATAATGTTCATTCATTCAACCGTCTGTAGTAATTGCTTTATCCTGTTCAGGATCATGTCGGATACGGAGCTTATCCCAGGAACTCTAGATGTGAGAGGGTAATGTGTCAGAGCCATTCCCCCTACCTGGATGTTTTTGGACAGAGGAATCTGGAAAACCTGAAGGAAAATCCACAAGAACATAAGAAACTCCAAACAGACAGACAAGTGTTATGAAACGCGTGTATAAATTTACATGAAGGAAACTTTTAAATGGAGAGAAAAAGCAGTTGCTCATTTTCAGTTATGGTTTTATCCTGCTCAGGATTGTGATGATTATGGAGTCTACTGGACGTGAGGTGGGAGTACACACCGGATGGGATGCCAGTTCATCACAGGTCACTACACTCACTCACACACACACACACACACATTTATTCCATGAATCAACGTTCTGGCATGTTTTTGGGAGGTGGGAGGAAACCGAAGCACCCAGAGGAAACCCACACATGAATGTGGAGACATTATGTACAGAAAGTCCAGGATACCTGGAGTGGTCAGGCAGATATTATGTAGAGTTGTATAATATCATTTCTGGCTTAAGTGCTCTAAAGGTTATGTTGTGGTCATCTGAGGCAGATGTTCATAGCTGAATCTATGCACTCCTTATTTTATCCAGATGCGATGATCTACCAAAAGAACACCAGTGTTCAGGCTGAACAGGAGCTCTTTCTTGTGTTGCTTTGTGTTTCAGTGGTTTTTGAGCTTTCTTTATTTTCTTCTTCACACAGCTGTCAACTTCTTAAGAATCTAATTTGAACGTGTAAGAACTTTGAGTGAGGAAGCGAGGTAAGGGAGGAAGTGAGGAGGAGGTGCTGGTGGAGGAGGAGAGGAACAAAAAAAAAAAACAGAAAGAAGAAAAACATCTGGAGCTCATTTGGACCCTGGGGGGAAAAAGAGAGAAAAGAAAAAAAAAAAAAAAAACCAACAATAAAATACGTTTTGGAAAACAACATTTTTTAACCTTTTATTTGGTTCATTATATACAACATATTCTAATAGCATAAATATTGGCAGCCTGTGGTTATGTGTCTGAATTGTCTGAACATAGACAGCTCAGGTAGCAGAATGGAGGTGTGTGTGTGGGGCGTGTACTTGTGTATGTGTGTGTGTATGTGCGCGCGCGCGCGCGTGTGTGTGTGTGTTTGCGCCTCCCTCATGTTAGCCGTTCTCTAAGTAGACTGCAGTAAAGCTCTCACTCTCCGGCTCCGTGGAGTTTCACCTAAGAAAATCTGTTTTACACGCGGAATGGTCACTTTTTGTATTTAAAGAAAGGACTATATGCAATGTTTTCAAAGGGATTTTGTTTCTTTGCACACATTTTACTCCAGATCTGCTGTTATAACCGCTGACGGCTGGTCCTGTAGTTGTTTTAAACCCCAGTGCTCGTCTGAGCTGAACTTTTTGTAGTCTTATTGGGGTTTTTTTTGTATGATTCATTGACTGAGTCGTTGTCGGGAATCAGGAAATCACTTGGACTGAAATCACTCGCTGACTGAATCTTGTAGATGAGGAGTGTGTAACGTTTCATCAGCTCGCGCTGTTCTTCTCCTCGCCGGGCATCTCACATGGGGTAAGTGTTTATATATAATATAATATAATATAATATAATATAATATAATATAATATAATATAATATAATATAATATAATATAATAAAGTGTTAGAATAAAATAACATCACGCACGTAAGCTTGATCATGAATCATTAATGAAAAACAATATTTCGATCGATCCAAGGGGTTTCAATGTTGACAAACATCTGCGATGTGGAAAAATATCCTCCGTCTTTGTGTACACAGTGTTCGTCCGCCTCTTTCATTAGAATATATAATATACACATTAATAATTGATACAGATGATTGTTATTTGTAGAGAATAAGACATTCATAAATATATGTGTACACACACGCACACACATCTGTGTTTTATTTTAACCGGTCTGTTAGACTGTTTAAGTTCAGTCTGTCACTTGTATTTATTATAACGAGCGCGCGCGTTTTTATGTCTGCTCGCGTGAACGCGCCGTTTTAATAATGTGTAACGCGCCTGCAGTGAAACATCAACCGTGTTAGGGGGTTTCTTTCTTATGTTCTTTTACCACACACTGGTTATTCTAGTCACTTATTTGTCAACAGGAGGGACAGTGCTTGCACACGCGCGCACACACACACACACATAGCAGGGTGCTGCTCTACATTATGCAGTGTATGAATGACGCCCCCCTTCATCCCTGCATTGGGAGTTTCGGGGGATTTTCTCATCCGCAATGGTTGCATTGTTCCTAAAGGATGTATTAATAAGACAAAGGATCTATTCTACCTTTGTGTTAGGGTTAGAATGTGCTCTCGGTGTGCCCCAATGCCCCCAAAGATATTTTTATGCATGCAACAAATGTTAAATGTTGTTTTTAGGCATGTAGAAATCCAGTAGTTTTGGAAAAGCTGGGAGATCAGGGTGTGGGCTGATCCTTGATACCGATCTAAATCTGAGACCTTAATAATGTAATATGTTTTACTACACATTTAGATTTGGCTGATGCTTTTACCCGAAATTACTCAGCGGCTGACGTTTAAGGGTCTTGCTCAAGGATCCAGTATCACCACTTCCACCACTTCTTGTAATTTGGCAGAATGGATTTGCATAAGCTCCCTGACGGCATGCCTTAAGTCATGTGGGATTTTTGCAAGACCCACGTCATAAAATATCCTCAAAGCAAAGAAAATCAGATCCGATACCCGATCCAGTGTTTCAGCATCAGGTCAGTAGGCTGCATCCTTACTTTTTGTCTACTTTCCCAAGGAGCATACAAAGCAGCAACAAAACCACACCTTTATGCTCCATGAATGTTGATTACAGAAGTGATACAGACTCTGACAGGTCCTCGGTGTGCTGTTTTGACAGGGACAACAATTGAATATTGTGTAATGAGACGGTGGAATGTTCATGTACCTCTGAGAGCTCAGGTGTCTCCATCTTCCTTTTCACCCCTGCTTATTTCTGTGTAAACTATGTGTTGACACAGTTGAGTACTGAAACACAGGGCTGGATGAAAATACTTTCAAGAGCTGGACAAAACACGTGACCTTGGATACACAGTGTTAATCCTTCTCCACTGGTACCCCGGCATGTCAGGGAGCAGAAGGGTGCGAGAGGGCAGAGGAAGAGAGGGGGAGGTGTTTTTCTGGTACGAGATTCCTCTCTTTAGTTTACAGATAAGCTGATATGGAGGAGGAAATACTCATTGCATTGCTGAAAGGTGTTCATCCATCATTCTAAGCATTACAGGCTCCGGTGGAGAATGTGTTTGTGTATGTGCGAAGTTGTACAGCGTTGTATTTCTCACTATTACTTCTTCTATAAAGATCTGCAGCTGATTTTTTCTTTTTTTAAACAATACACTCTAAGAGATGTAGAGAAGAGCAAACACTGAGATGTGATGATAAGAGCCGTTCAAAAGGCCAGCAGGACAAGAGAGGACAGATTGAAGTAAGGCAGAAATATCAGGTGTTGAATGAGGCTCTATTGATGGCCAGAGTGTCGTATTTAGGTGTCAGCAGGTCATTCTTTGGTGTATTCTTCAGCTTAATATCTCAGGTCTACTGTCTGTGTTTGCTTATGTCACTCCATGCTTCATTAGCGATAAATAAAGCCACCAGTGCCGTCTGTGTTGGCTGCAGACAACGTTCTTTACACTCACATTCACAGCCTTTGTTGACAGAGAAGCCCAGCTGTGGATTACACTGTGGTGTGCCCTGTACCCAAACTCCCAACACCCATAATTCTATAGACTTATTATACTAAACCATCTGGGTTTTCAGACAGAGGGCCCTTATTTCAAAGTCACATATAACATCCTTCATGATACTACAGCATCAGAATGAGTGTGTGACTCAGTGTTATATCATAACATCCTGACCTCTCCAGCTGTTCTCACACTCTTAGATGAACTCTAAGAACACTTATGGGGTTCAGATGATCTTTTGAAAGCTCTATTTAAAAAAGCTATACCAGTGTTGTCTATTAGAATTAGTAGAACACATTTAGTGAGCTTAGCTATTTTAATAGCTTTTTTATGGTTTTTCTAAAGGGTTTGGCTTCCTACAGGGAAAGGTTGTAGAATTTTCCCCCAAAACCTCTAAGTTCCACCAAAGGAACAAATTGAAGAACACTTAAAAGTAAGAAAATTCCTTTGGGAATTTGGGTTCATTCAATACTTTGTTGAAACCTAAAGTCTTTGTGTAACATTGTCCGGCATAAAACATCTAAAGTTTTCACCAAAGTTTCTCTAAAGTTTCCACCAAAGAAACAGTGTGAACAATGTGAACAATTCAGGGTTCTTAGCTTTACTCGTATCCCTGTTCGATAAGAAAACACTCTTGTCAGGTTCTACATGGAACCCCTAAGAATTCCAAAAGGACAAACTGACAAAGGGTTCTTTATATAACCTGTGTTGAAAAATGGATTTTTAGAATAGTTGAGCTACCTACACTGGGTTTACTTTTATCCCTAATAAGGAATTATTTTGTTGTAGGGCTCGAGGTGAAACCCTTGAGGATTCTTCCACAGGAAAAAAAAATAAAGACTGCAACTAAATGCGAATTTGTAAAGTAATACACAATTAAACTGTTAACGTTTACTTGCTGCAACAGTTTAATTGTGTATTACTTCACAAATTCGCACATGCTTTAAGTACTTAAAATGTAGAAGTAGCCTTTACTAGATAAAGCATTCGACTGCGATGAAAAATCATTAGGATGTAGTGATTTCAAGGCGATTAGCATGTCGAGATTTGAAAAACAACAACGAAACAGTAGCTGCTTTACTATTTACTGGCACGTTTGTGGAAAAAACACATTTTATCTGACAATGAGGTGTTCTTTGGATTGATCCTCTAAAGGAAACTGAGAGGTTTATTTTTGTTTGCCTTCTGTTCTTTTGTATACTGTTCCTTTGTCATGTAACAGCTCTTACGCTAAGTAAATATGTCATAACAAATGTGAAGAATGCTTACAGCTCTCATCCTTATCAAGGTCACGGACGTTGTGTTTCCTGTAGATTTTAATCGCGATGCTATTTGGCTGCAGTCGGCAAATAAAATCTTACACCATTGCAGAAAGTTTAGAAATCTGATTAATAGGCCTTAATAGGGCAAACTCATCATCAAGCAACACTCATGACTAGCAATAAACCTTAGTCATTGTTGCACATCATGCATGATAAATGAAGCATCTTGTTATCACTCTGACACTAATTCCGGCTACGAGGTTTATATCAATGCGCTCGTTTCTATAGTAACAACCCTCTCGCAGAACTTGTATGCTAGATGCTCCACATGAACGTGTTTGAAGACTGCGTTATTGTTGGTGAAGAGGAGGTTAATTTTTGGAAAGGAGTCGTTAGTGTCTGTATGATTAGAGGAAAAAATAGTGGATGTTGAGGAAACGAACGTTTCTAGATACTGTAATGAAAGTGATAAAAATTAAATGTAACTGTAACAGGAGAAAAAGTCTGATTTATAGTTTTAGGAATAAATAAATATTATGATTATGATGTAAGAATAATAAAACCTCTTGATGTCTGGGTGGTAACAGTAAAGATGTTGATTATTACAACAGCATGCCGTGTCTTGTTCTATTTCATGACATAACTGAGCCCTAATGATCAATTTATGAACTACTTGTTGTAAGTGGCTCTTAAACCTAAATAATTTTAGCACTTCTCACCCTGACATACGGGTGTAGTTCACACCTTCTTTGGTTAGTAATTAAGGATTTCTTGTTAAGGATTTCCCTGAATTTGTGTCACTGGGTCAACACCAGGCTTGAGATAACCGTGTTTGATTAAGGTAAATACATGTAAATAAGAAAAATGATTAACCAGGAGTAAACAGTACGGCAAATATTTGTCGGTTACTCGCTGTGCGTGACTTGTGTGTAGTCAGTTTCCGAGAATGAGGCTATACATTTAACTTAAACTGAAAACGTTACAGATTTCTGACACTTTCAGTCTGGTCACAGTCTGAATTACTGAAAGTGATTCTAAAAGACCACAAGTGTTTATTAACCTGCGTTTCAACTATTTCCTGAAAGCCCATGCATGGTTCAAGAGGGAAATTCGATTCTCGTGATCAGGTTTGTCCGAAGTCACGTAATGTAACCGAACCGCTTATTTTCGTGAAAAAAAATCCCTTCAACCAGTGCATGAGAAAGGAAGCTAAATAAACAGGCGAATAAATAAACATGCATACAAGTGAACGGAAGGATAAACAAATGTAGGAGGCGTGCAGTGGTGGGAACTGGAAGTGTGGGATTCTTGGGCTCGGCCACACGAGAGGTTAAGGGCGTGGCCATTTATCAGGGGGCGGAGCCAGTCACCCCCCTTCCTCTCCTCAGTCTCTCTTTCTCTCTCCCTCCCTCCCTCCCTCCCTCCCTCTCTCTGTGCGACTGTCTTGCAGAGTTCAGGCCCAAAAATCTCAGCCAGTCCTATGAGAATTTTGGAAACAAAAGAACGTCATAAATCCTGAATGTGATGGAAAAAGTTTTTTTTTCCAAGCACAGGGATAACCTCTTACTGTCTAAAGAAGTTTATGTTTGTTACTAGTGCGCATAATGCAGTAAGACCGGTCCAGTACACAAAGATAAATGATATACTGTGAAGCTGCAGCAACCTGTAAAAGCATAGCAGCGCTAAGATTCATTACACCGCAAGGGACCATCTCTGACAGCACCAGTGAATGTTTTTGCATGGTATTAATTGTCAGCAATGGTGCAAGAACCATTAGGCTTTGATGGTTTTGAGTCAGCATGCATGTCTGGACTAAGAAACACTTTTTTCCCTGGGTGTGGCAGCTGCAGCGAAATAAACGCCTTCTGTTTCGCGAGGCTGCTGCTCAGCAAGTTACAACTCACAGCCGGCAGCGTGGCGCTCTCAAACTCCTGTGCCAAGAAATGGGTGTGTTCCAGAAACGCCAGAAACAGCCTCACCTCAAGCACCGTTCTCCCACAAAAGCACACTCGCTGTCCCGTCTCTCCCTATCAGTCTCCCGCTGTCTGTCTGACGCGTCTGTCTTATAAACAGTAGCATGCGCTCATTTAGCAAGGGGACCATTGAAAACACATCCCTAAATTTATGCTGTATACAGTACAGACACCCAGGACAATTTGTCTGGCTTCCGCAGACAGATGTAACCCAGGCTCCATGGGGAAAACTTTCTAAATATTTACTGAGCGGGGATCCGGCTAAGGAAAAACTTTCGCCATTTTAGGATAGGACACATCTTCGACTCATGAGAAAAAGGGGAGAGCCTTCATTGGTCCCGCTTTCAAAGGTCCCGATGTCTCTGCTGTTCACAGCATTAATACAGTAGTTCAATTATTTGTGGTGAAAAAAATCGACTTTGGTCCATGTAACTCATATTAACTTCCTGCCACAGTTCTATTTGTAACCTTCACTGATAGTGAGGCGCTTGTTGTAGGGTCCAACATTCCTTTATGGATGCCTCTAAAGGAAAAAACAAAAGATTTATTTTTGTCCTAAGAATGTTAGACAGATGATTTGTTAAGGCTTCTTCCTTCTTGTTAAGAGCCCTTCCTTTGGATAAGAAAGGGTTCTTAGAAATGTAAAGAGTTTTATAGTTTGAAAAAGAAACATTTGCTTTGGACTTCTACATGCAACCCTTAAGGATTCCTCCAAGGGAACAAACTGAAGAACGCTTTATTGAACAATGGTTCCTTAAGGGTCCTTTTGAGAGGTTCTATATCGAACCCCGTCTGTTAGGGTTTGTTATGTGGCTCTTTATTACACAAGAATAATCAAACAAGGTTATAAATGTTAATATAATCATTTACAATGAATATAGTGTATATATAGTGGATATATTAGTGTCTTATGGGTTCTTTTTTTAGTTTTTCTCACTATTGTAGAGTTTTACTTACAAGTAACCTGGAGAACTCATAAAATCCATAAATTAAACCCCTTTTTCCCCCTAGGACCGCTGTAGTCTTTTTTGTTAAAGGTTCGACGAACAGGGATTCTGCTGACTGATAGAGAACCACTTTGTTATGTGGTTCTAAATAAAACATCTAAGAGCTTCTCTTAAGGAAACTGGAGCAAACTGAAGAAGTCATAAGGATTTTAGACCAAAAATGCCAGAGACAGCTTGTCCAACGTGGGTTCTTTGGATAAATTCTTAGAAATATGAATGTGTTCTACTTGTATCTGTTTGATGCCATCTTTTTATGGTTTTTCAGTTGATAAGCGTGTTGAAATCAAAGGCTTTCTGATGTCTAGTACAAAATAACGGATTGACCTTCTGGTAAATTTCGCAACTGGAAAGCCTCATTTTATGCCACACAGATGGACTCGAGTATTATGCTTCTTCACTTTGTGGATTTTCTTTTTTTAATGAGTCATCAGAACTGAATGCCAAGTGCTTGCAGTTCTCTTTTTTAACGTTAAAATGCTACCAACATTCAACGGTTTGTGTTGAAAAGTTAAACGTCATGCATTGTGACAACTTGCCATCTGTGTGACCACAGCTTTGCAGTTTGAGGGAAGGAAAAACAGGTGCAATCTTTAGACTAGCATAAAAAATATGTTTTGCGCCTGGTTCTCTCCCACGCTGAGATAATGATCTCTACTTTCCTGGCCACAAAGAGGCTTGGAGTTGGTGAAGCATAAATGAATAAAGCATCTTCTGATGAATTTGTGGGTCTAGCATATGCTCTAGCTGACCCTGGCGTTTGTGGTTTTAGCCTGTTTGCAGCTTCGAAGCTCAGCTGCAGCGGTTTGAGTGCGGAAAAAGGCCTGAGCAGGTAAAGTGGAAAAGGGGGCACATGTGGGTCTGCATGTGCCCCTCCTCCCATCTTCTCGGAGCATTGTTTCTGCTCTCTGCTTTTGTTTGTGCAGCTGAAGAAGCTAGTGCAGATCCCTCCTGTTGGGATGCAGAAAGAGAAGAAAAAGTTGGATGTTTCATGAAACGTTCCTGAGTCGGGGGTTTTTTCCAGAGCAGAGACTTTCTTTCTGATGTGTCTCTGTCGAACCCGGTCCTTTCAGTTCAGCCCTCTGTGATGGGATTAGACCCATCCGCATGGTAATGAGAAGTCATGAATGTCCATGAGGGGCAGTTGAAGATGGATCCTGTGCTTTTTAACATGAGAATGCCCGGACTCTCGGTTTTGTGCTCTTCTGAGACATTGTTGCCGTTGACTTGTGTGGCCTAATCGTTGCATAGTCGCGTGTTGAAACAGGAGATTGTAGATTACGCAATGTATTTTGTGGGGCCTTAGCAAAAGGCAGATGTGACTACAATGGATTTGCATAAAATCGTTTTAATGCTTTTGAATAAACTGTTCCAGTGTGGAAATAACCACACCTGTAGATTAATACGAGTAATGACTTTTTATTTAACTGTCTTCCTAGGCTCAAGTATTTTGCCAGTAAATGAACTGAAGGTTTTATATATACATGTGTAGATTTGTGTGTGTGTGTGTGTGCATATATGTAGGTATGTGTGTGTGTGTCTGTCTGTCTGTGTGTCTGTGAAAGCTTTTCTTGTGATTGCAATGCACACCAAAGTTTGCAGTGGCAAACACATGGGTCACTGATAAGATGTTCGCACAGTGATAAGAACCAAAAATACACACGTGCATCGATGTGAACGAGTTTAGACAATAGGATTCTGCTGCTTCTTAAACAGACAGCGAGCCATTCGTTAAAATTCCAACATTTTAAAGCTCCTTTTTAAAATTCCAGCAGGTTCATTTGCTCACATATTTAGTGAGTCACACTCAGTGAAAACTCCCAGGACCTGTTGATGGGTCCAGAATTAACATTCTTCCTATTACTTTAACTGCTGTTGCGAAATAATTTGCAGCAGGGGTTCTGCAGCCAGGGGCCCCCTGAACTGTAAAATAAATTCCACAGACCCCCTTAGTACAGATTTAATTCATTTAATGTGTACAATTAGTATATTTGTTCCCATCTATTAGTGGAACAGAGCTTTCAGACCCTGACAAAACACATTAAAGCCATCATTATTTGTAGGTCATCTGGTTTCAATGAAGAAAACATATTCAGTCAAATAGACTATAAAATGTAAGAAGTCAATAATAAATATAATAACACTGATAAGGTGGGTCCACTACTTCTTTTGGTTCCATTGGTTTTAATTCCTGATTATGTCCGGGTTTGCTCTGCTTAGCTCTTCATCAGTTTTCTATTCATACCCGAATGTTCCCAGTTGTGAGGTCCATTTAATTTATTTAGCCCAACGTTTGTTTCCATGTGGCTATGTTTCCTGTTTATTCCCTTATAATGTTGCCCACATGTGAATTGACCCCAGCTATGGACTGCTTATGATTTGCTAATGAATTATTTAAAGAATGCAGCTCTGCATCCTGCCTCTGATCACACGTTATACTAGTTTGTGAATAAACAGATTTGAGGTCAGTATTTGAATAATGCGAGCTTCTCAGAGCTGATATTTTTTGCACAGATGCTAAAATAAATCCTCTTTTTCCGATTATACAGTTACACTCTCTTTCTCAGTAGACTAGTTTCTTCACCGGTATCACTCAGCTGATTATCAGCTGACTTTTTTAAAGCACTGTAGAGATAAGATCTGCAGACCGAGATCTGCATGGTTCTCAGTCTACTGTCTTATTATTCTCTTTGTGTTGAAACCGGTCTTGGTAAAGCAGGACTGTCTGAATTTGATCTGTTTTCAGATCCATAGTATGAACTGAATCCTGCTCTAACCACACCCTGTGCAATAGTTAAAGGCAATCATGGGAACTTTTCTCAGGAAGGACACAATAGTTCCCAAATCCTTTAAGTTTCTTCTGGGGAGCAGGGTCTGTATCGATCACTAACAACATGAAGATGGGTCTGGGCGTACGTCATTAAAGCTGTTTAAAGCCCGCTCCCTTTTTTGAGGTAAAACATCGAAGATGTTAATGACGAACATTAAACAGAACATCTGAGCTAAACGCAGCTTTCCAGGATCTGTGGATCAGGAACCTGATAAATTGCCAGAAGACTGAGATATCTGAGATATTGTGGAAATGTTTTTTCAACGTTTGTTTAATAACCTTTCACTCTCTGAATGAAAGCAGCTGTGAGATAAGTTTACGGATTCGTCAAAAATACTCATTATACCAAATTTCTGTTGAATTCTTAATTTTGATTGGACAGAAATCAGCAGTTTCTATTAATCCGCTTTACTTAATCCCTCCTACAGAGACTGTAGGGTGCAATATGGTGAGGTTTTCTGTGAGCATTTGTTCTCACGTCTTTGTGCTTTGAAACTTTGTCCATCACAGGAAACTGCACGTTGTGTATATTTGTGTTTTTGGCGGCTTTAGTGAGAAGGTCGATGTTTAAACTGTTTCACTGGAATATCATTGTTGATTTTTTTTTGTGTCTGTGTTATTAAGAATACATGTCACAACAAGCAAAGGAAAAAAAACAAAAAAACTTAGGAGCTCGATTATCGAGAGATAAACGAGTGCTGTTTTAGTTTTGCATCAATTCTCAGCGATGTATGAGAGATATAGTGCATGTTATCAGGCACTCTGTAGAAATAGGTGCTTTTATACTATGTGGGTGCCTGTATGTGTCCTCTTCCTCTCTCTCTCTCACTGATAAAGCAGGTGAAATTGATAAAGCATGAATAGAGTGAGGTTAGAAAATGTGGAACTAGTGTATAGCTGTCAAACAAGCATGGCCCCTTATTAACGGATGTGCTGGTGCCTGTGGGGGTGTGTGAGTGTGAGAAAGTTACAGTTGAGGGAAACTTTAAAAGTTGTGCTCTGTGCTAGTACTCCATATATCAGGGTCTTAGGGTCAAACCACCAAGATGCAGTAGTATGACTGTGAACTTTCAGTGCTTGTTGGCTGAAGGAAACAGCTCTCAGCGTCTGATAACTGTACTGGCACTGAAGAAAAGCGACCCTTGTCTTGTCTAGACATACTCAAATCGAGACATGGAATAGGGAAGTCATGTGACTTTAGCAGCTAATGGGTTGTGTTGGGTGAAGGACTCGCACCGAGATATGTTTAGAACGGATCGGCTGGCGACTTTGATCTCAGAAATGAGGTTTGTGTGTGTGTGTGTGTGTGTGTGTGTGTAGTGGAGACTAGATGTGGTCCTCATAAGCAGATAAAAGCGAATGAAGAACTACATTGACTGCCTATTGGAGGAATTAGCCGCTGTCCATCGTTACACACCCATACCCCTTTGTTCCTGTCTCTTCACACCCACATGCTAAGAATAGGCAAAAACATAACAACAACAATGAACAAACCACAAAAAAAAAAAAAAACACAAGTGGGTGACCAAGTGTACATGCATTCGAGTGCAAAAGTTTGTACGCCTCTTGGATTTCACAAATATGTTCTGCAAAATATTGAAGGTATATCTGCATGCCTCAGTTTTCTGACTGTGATGCAAATGTACTTTATTAATTCTCTATTATCTCAGCCATTTGTCTTCATAACGGCCATTCTCAGACCACTTTCACGTCCTCTAAAAAGCTTTCAAATCCTCTTTGTTGTAATATTCAGCCTCCAGACCTTTATTTCTAATACTAATGGGACACATGGAGGATTTTTACTCGGTCATGAAATCATCGTAGGTGCAGACTTTTGCAATCAACTGTATAAGACAATGCCATCAATAGCAACATATTCACCACTAGGTCTAGGATGAAATTGTGGCTAAACTGTAATTTCCACCTCTTCCCCTGAAAAAGATGAAGAGTATCATCAACAGTAAAAAAAAAAAATTGATAATATTAAGCAATACTTTACATGAAGCAGCACTTTATTGTGTGCATATGTTTTGCTTTTGTGTGTGTGCTTGAGACAATTCTTTAAATGTGCTATCACTAAGCTAAACTGTGAATTGTGGGGGGTGGGATGGGGTGGGGGGTGTTAATATTTTTTTTCTTTGAGTCTGAGTTTCTGATCAATTCTTTTCAGCGTGTACAAGTGTGTATTCATGTGAGATTGTCAGAATATGTGTTCCTATGCATGGATTCTCACACCTCCTTTAAGTGTGAGAAACCAGTGTGTGTGTATGTGTGTATGTGTGTGTGTGTGTGTGTGTGTGTGTGTGTTCGAGCTCATCTCTTTACCCTATGTGTATTATCAGCGTGTGTGGTAGCTCTCAGCCATGCCTTCCTGATAAGAGACGAGAAAAATGAAGAGAAGAGTAAAGCTGTCTTTTGTCAGCGGTGCTGTTTTGCGACAGTTTCCATATCAACACTTTCTCTCCATCTTTCCAACTCTCTTCATCTTCCTGCACACGAGTTATATCGGGATGTTTTATATCGTTATATCGTTTATACACAATACTATAAAAATTCGTAGGAAAATGCTGCAAGATAACTCTTGAATAAAGTACTTCAAGTGCAAAACAAAAAACGATAAACAACGTTCCAGTAAACCGGGTGCACCACAATACAGGAAACACACAGGAGAGCAGCAATACATACACAACATGCTCGGCGGGAGCCGGATAAAAATATAGAGCACGCTGATTATCTCAACATATACAGAATAATCTGATTATCTCAGCATGTACAGAATAATCAGATAAACGAAAAAATAAAATAAAAACAATGATAAGTCAGATTTCATAATAACAAACTTCAAGCTATGGCCTGTTAGATAAAGAAAAGCAGAAGAATACTAGATTCAGCTGATTAGCAGTGAATATGAAGAATAGCCGGATTACTGAAGACCCAGTGATGGCGTTAATTGGATATCAGGTTTGGTAATATGGCGTTTGAACCGAATTTTTTAAAAACACTGCGTTTAGGTGCAGTTACCTTATTTGCTTTTATGCAAAGTGATTTACAGCTAAGACACAGGATGCAACTGAGCAGACAGGATGCTCAAAAGTGGTTGTGTAGAGGTGCTGGGATTTGAACTTGTGACGTTCCGTAGCCCAATGTTTTAACCGCTGTCTTACTGCATGCACTTATAGAATGTGATAGTAAGTTTGATTTTTCATTTTGTGTACCGCTCCAGCTTGTTTGCAGTTTCCTGATTTCGATCCCTCAATTACAAATACGTGCGCTAGTGTGCGCTTGCCTTCTTAAACACAATCTCAAATATTTGCAGGTTTCTGATCTAATCATACACAAGGTTCTAGTAATCTCCACCGCTGTGGTTAACTGCTACGTGCTAAGAAGCTTCCAGAAGTAGAATAACTGGGACGTCTTTAAATCTGTAAGTTGGTTTACTGGTGGTTCGTTATATTTTTGCTGAATCTGCCATAATCTGCTATTTGAAATAGTTTCTATAGTCCTTAAGTAGACCTTAAATAACCGGCTATGTTTGTGCAAGAGGTGCGTGATAACAATAATGTTGAAATATGAAATAATGTACATTATGAGAACATCCCTCTCAAACCCCAGCTTTACTGTAATATTAAGTAACTACTTTTAAACATGTAGTTTGAGAAGGAAGTGGAAGGAAAGGTGGTGTAGTATGAGCCTTAGTTCTTAAACACAGCACCTCAACACTGCAATCATGAGCAGATATGTTTTTCTCAGTATGTGAACCTCTGTGGGTAATCTGCAACCCATCCCTACAGGATGTCTGATTTGCAGAGGAGCTTTGAGATTTTTTAAAATTACTGCAGATTCGGGCCGAGACGTGTCACGTGACGTCCTCACAAAGCCGCCTTCCGTTCACGTGAGTTGAACATGAGTACAGCTATCATAGAAAGTCATGACATGTCTTCAATTGTACGGGTTTAAAAGAAGAAGCCAAAGAAACCTCAGCATGCCAAGGTGTCTATCCACATGGATGTTGAGATATTCATTGTATTTAATTTTTTTATTTAATATTTATATTTATATTTATTTTCTTGTTGGGCATTTGTTGTTGAATACTTTTCCACGCTGAAATATTTACATAAAAATCATATCATATTTTTTTATCGCCACACTTTTTCTCGAATCGGTTGAACGCTATTAAACCTCAGTGTCGGTAAACAGCTAAATATTTACTGTGTATGATGAGAAAACCTTTAATAAGATCTATAAACTTTTACAAGCCAGATTTATAGCTTTTGTTAGAGAGGCTGGTACAGTTTGTTGCTAAACAGGTCCGAGATCTGCCTGCTGTCACAGGAAGAGGTGTTTAACATTGCAAACATACAACCATTAACTTTAAGTGTTTTTCTAATAAAACGCTCAAAACGTTCAGATGTAATGCTGATTTATTTATTGACTATATGTTGCTGCGAAATTTCTATCCCCATTGGGGAACCAACATATGGAAGTGGAAGCATCCAATCCCATTGCACTGATTTATATTCTCACGTTGATTCAAAGACTCTTTTTGAGTCCTACACAGACTTATGTTGAGTCTAGGTATCACGCCACAGAGTGTCTAGCATCTAGCGCTCTTTAGCCGACTAGGAAAAGCAGAATATATCAGATTACCAGAATACATGCACTGAATAACCTGATTACTGAACTAAAATCCAGGTGTCTTGAAATCCAGTAATGTCCTAAATTGGATATCAGATGTCTCAGGGTGTTGTTTAATGAGCGTTTGACCAATGGCAACTGCTGAAATCAGATATCTAGGCCTAATGTATTATTAGTGAGCATTTAAATGCACTTGCTGATGGCTGACCGCGGCCCCAGTATGGCGTCAGTCAGGCAGAAGTGAAAGAGCACTCACTGCAAACCTTTACACTATCTGAACTCTTCTCATCCAGCCTGATATAAATAGGCAAAGGTTAAGGGTCACGGCAGAAAGCTGCTTCCTTTAGTCTATTACAAGGCCAGTCCCTGTACCGCCATCATGTTGAGATGGTGTGCGTGTGAGTAAGTGTGAGTGCGTGCGTGCATGGATAATGAACGAACAGAGATATGCAGCAGTTTCTGCTCTGCTAAGTGTGCTAGACGAATACAGCGGATGGGAAAGAGACACTAAGCTAAACAACTCATTCTGTGGCCAATGTGCTGTGCGTGTTATGCATTTCTTTCCCTGCACACGTCCTGTCTGTATAATTTCTCACCTTTGTGCTAGTGATTTTATGTACATACATTTTTTTTCTCAACCCAGACTCAAGATTTCTTTTGATAAGTGACCCAGAATAACCTTTACCACCATTTACCATGGGTTTATGTGTACAAGGTGCATATGATGAAGCACAGAAATATAAATTTATACTGTAAGCTATGAAAACTATGAGGATAAATATAAAGATAGAAAATAATAATAAAGACGTTAACTGTGTAAGAGTGCAGGATGTGCAGAAGTTAATCAGTGCAAATACTGACATATATATATATATATATATATATATATATATATATATATATATATATATTTCATATGATATAAGAACGTGCAGTATAGCAGTGTGAGTTGCGTGTGTTAATGTAACATAACTGAAACAGCAAAGTCTAAGGAGGTGGATAAGAGACCATGGCGTGTCCTGGTGGATATTGTTGGTTTTTTATTATATTATTAATATAATACTGGCTTCTTTATTATATTTGTGTTCCTGTCTGTTATCACTAAGCAGAGTCTCTGCTCTTAGCAACTGAATTATTAATTTTATTAGAAATAACATTAAAATCACATCTCACAATAGATTTATATATGTATATGTATATGTATATGTATATATATATATATATATAGATAGATAGATAGATAGATAGATAGATAGATAGATAGATAGATAGATAGATAGATAGATATATATATATAGATATATATACTACACTGAGCATTTTCAGCATCCCTTGTATGTGTAGAAACTACAGGGTGAAGCTGCGACTCAACCACAAGATTGCGACTTATAATGAGCCACATTTGGTCTGTGTGTGTTTAGAAAGAAATGACAATCGTGTAGAAGATGCATTGTAAATAAACTTTACTGAAAAGTGTTCATTTCATGTGTGAGACTTTTGGGAAACTCTGTATATGTGAGGTTAAATATAGAAAAGGGTGTAAGGATGATCCCATTTAACACATTTTCTGTATATGATTTATAGAATTTCCTTCTGGATTAATGAAAGTTTATCTTATCTTATTTTATCCTATCTGGATGAGATGAATGGATCAGAGCATCTCCAGAACTGCAGCTCTTATGGGGTGTTCCCGGTCTGCAGTGGTCAGTATCTATCAAAAGTGGTCCAAGGAAGGAACAGTGATGAACCGGTGACAGGGTCATGGGCGGCCAAGGTTCATTGATGCACATGAGGAGCGAAGGCTGGACCGTGTGATCCGATCCAACAGACGAGCTACTGTTGCTCAAATTGCTGAAGAAGTTAATGCTGGTTCTGATAGAAAGGTGTCAGAATACACAGTGCATGACGGGTCAGGGTTCTGTTTTGGCAGCAAAAGGGGGACCAAAACAATATTAGGCAGGTGGTCATAATGTTATGCCTGGCCGATGCATAATTTTATGCCATGTCTGTGTTGTCTCTTACAGGAGTAAACACATCATAAAACGGCTAATTATGATGCTGAAGACAAACTTTGCATATTGCACTTGCTACACAATGAGACATTGCATTATGTATGAAGGAATAAAACACTTGATATACAGTACTCAACAACGGGTTGGTGTGATGGAAAGTCCGATGGAAAGTCGAGTTGCTGTAACCACATTAATCTGATGTTGATTTATTTCCAGCACAGGACATCCTGAAGTGCTTTGTTTCTCTTACACTACAGCAACTGGCCATTGATTACATTTACATTCATTAAAGAAAACGCCATCAGCATGCTTTTTAAAATCAGTTTAGCGATACATTTCAAGTTCGTTCCTGTTATCACTTACATGCTAACAGCTATTCACTGTTGTTCCAATTTAATTCTCGAGTTACAAAGAAACCATAAAGCACAATATCCTGAAGAAAACCTACGTTACACTACAAAGTACTGGCACTGTGTGTGTGTGTGTGTGTGTGTGTGTGTGAAGTAGCAGCTACCTACTATACAAGCAGTTCTTTCTTAGAGCAACTTGTTAAATTTCTTTTTCTCAGATGTGAGAATTCAACAGCGCTGTCATATGAAATTGCTGAATTTGTAAAGCTGTGATAAACAACTGGCCTACATTATTTGTTTTATGCCTAATCTCTGTTTTACGCCGAATCAAAGCCCAGACAAAACCTCTGAGATAGCCCATAGGTCATTAGGTCATCAATATTTGATATGGATATATATATATAATTTTTTGTGATGCATTAGAAAGTATTAGTGGCAGGTCAGTAGAGAGGTGTGAATGAATGACAGAGACCTGATAGTGTGATAATGTTTAGCCTTGGAGCATGAGAGAGAGCACTACGGTCTATCAGCTCAGCTGAGGTCATACAAACTCACCCATGACTCCCTCTGTAGCCTTGTCCTTCACATGGAATTTTTTTGCTTCTCTTACCCTGCCCCCTCTATCACTCTCCTTCTGTCTGTCTCTCTCTCTCTCTTACTTACTCTGACTTTCTATTTTCTCTATCTCTTCTTATCTGTCTCTGTCTTTCTCTAGCTTTCTCTCTTTCTATCCTTCTCTCTCTTACTTGCTCTCATTTTCTATTTTCCCTATCTCTGTCTCAGTTTCAGTTCCTGTCTCTCTCTCTCTCTCTCTCTCTCTCTCTCTCTCTCTCTTTCTCTCTGTCTGTCTCTCTCTCTCTCACACACACACACACACACACACACACTTGCTTCCTCCCTCTTTCTCTCTCTCTCTCTCTCTCTCTCTCTCTCCCTGAGCTCCCTTATCACTTACATGACGTAACTCCAAATCTCCAATCAAAGTACCTTTGACAGTGTACAGTACAGCAGACAATGAGAGCTCGACAAATTTGTAGCTGCTTCAAGCTGCTGGTCTTTTACCTTCTCTTCGAGATTAAAGATTCAAAGAACTTTATTAATCCCAGTGGGAAACTCCTTTGCCATGTTACAGTTGCTCCAATAAAAATATAAGAGAGAAAGAAAGAAATATATACATTGTTATATAAACCGTAAAATAGAATAAACAAATAAATACAAATACTGTACATATAACAGTGTTGTACTATAGTATTGCACACAAGGATTGTGAATTGGTGATGATTTTAACAGGTGATAATGGTAAAGTTGTATTGTACATGATAGATAATGGTGAAATTGTAATGTGCATGAAAGGTCTATAATTACTATAGCACCCATTATTAATTATTGCGCATGAAATTGCACATCAAAATGTCCCAACACTTAAAGGGAGGAATTGTACAGTTTAATTGCCACAGGGATGAAAGATTTCCTAAAGTGCTCAGTGCCACACTTGGCAGTGATCAGTCTCTGGCTGGATATGCTCTTCTGGTCAACCAGCACACTGTGTAGTGGATGAGAAGGGTTCTGTAACATAGTCCCTTGTTAGCCAGTCAGGACATAAATCTCAGGTTCAAGGTGTGAAATAGTTTTTCCGTATGAGATTTGTGGCTGCTCATTCTTTAACATGTCTTGCTGCATATTTGATGTCAGTCATGCTGAGCTTTGTGGCTTTCCAAAGCAATGGGGTGAAAAAGATAAGGGTAACTATAGTATTGAAGTGGGGTTAAGATTGACTTTTCACACAGTAAAGAGCTGAAACAGCACACACAAACAGGCGCATTAGCGTGAGAGAAGTCATTACACAACCGCATGGCTGAGTAGGAGGAAGGACCGACTGAAACATATGCGTGTACACACAAGCAAAAACCCACGCATTTATGCTGCCACAAGTAAGTTCACACTTATTTGTACTTTCAGATTTAAATATTCAAAGGAGAAAAACACTTCTCACACACATTGCATTGACTTTTACTTTAGAATCGAAACAGCAAGTCTTGTCCTAATGTTGTCTGAGTAAATAAGTAAATATCCTTTGTAAAAATATGATTTATGGTTTATCTTTTTCAACATAATGGATTAAACGCCTTAAAAGTGATCACTGTTAGCCGTTAACTTCCAACATGCATTTTTCTTGCAGTTTCATTGAGGATATTGTGCATATACCCCATGTCCAGAGCACATACAGTGAAATCTAGTGTACTTTAAAAAATATCTAATTTTCAAAGCACGTTATTGCCATGATTGTAAGCATACAATACTAGCAAAGCATCAAAATAAAAAGGAAAGGGGGAATCTTCAGTGCTTTATCCTCGTCAGGGTCACAGACCATTAATGTTTGGGACAACAGTTCATCGAAGCGCTCCATCCAGACACACATTTACACCTAGGGGCAATTTAACAAAGTCAGTTTACCTAAAGGCATGTTTTTGGTAGGTGGTGAAAACGCATACAGAAAGTGCAGATGTCTGCACAGGCAGTAATCTGATGATACTATGATAACGCTTTCTTGTGAATTTCTAAATGTGGCTTTACTCTTTTACATTTGTATATGTGAAAAGTTATATGGGTTGGAGTTAGGGTGCGGGGTTAGTGACTGTACCTTTCCTTATAACTTCACTTGTGTGAAATTGAACAATAAACAACCAGATTGTTCATGTTCTTTCAAATTCATATGAATTTCTCAACAAGATAAGACTGGATTTATTTATTTATTTATTTATTTATTTATTTATTTATTGACATGACCAGTGTTACTATAATAATCGAATGCATTTTTTTAAAAACACATTTAATACATTTCACAGATTTAAACGCAGCTTCGGATTTTATCCAAGGCTTTCGTGGACTTGTTATTTCATCATAGCTATTCCAGTGAGTTATAATTAATTGTTGCTTAACAAGATCTGAATCAGCATGTGGTCAGGAAAAGTGCAGTAATGGTTAAATTTTTTATGCACATCCGTATGGGTAATAGACATTGTTCGATGCGGCCGATATAACCAACAGCTTGCGGCGGCTTTTACTTTTTACGGAAGGCTGCACATATGCTTCAGGTTCACATTCACTCACGAAGGAGCTAATTAGGGCTTATCAGGTGTTGCTGGGAAACACGTACCCAAAGCCTTTGTGCAGTTGTCAGGAGACTGTGTGTAAAGCAGCATCCATATTGAGGCCCTTGTTTCAGGTTTCACAACTTGACATGTTTTGTGTGAGGTAGCTGTGCATTACGTAATATGGTGCCAGTTTGAGATTCTCAATTCTCAAAAATCAGTAGCACAGGGAACAGACCACAGAAGTCTACCATGATGTGGTTTTTCTACCTGCTAATGTTTTTGTCTGTTTTTTTTCTTCTTCTGAAATTTGTTTCCTGTCCCATACCTGGAAGAGAGCACCCTCTTCTTTCTCTCACTCTCCCACTCTCTCTCTCTCTCTCTCTCTCTCTCTCTGTGCAGTCGAACAGGATGTTAGTTCAGTCAGCACGCTCACTTCCTTTGGCCTTTATATAGAAATAAGCGGCAGGTTTAGCTCACGCACACAAAGCCGCGATCAAGACTGCACTTTTGCAAATCTCAGAAGGAAAATGGAAAACGAATAAATCATTTCTTTGCAAGAAAAGGGTGCATTACTGTAACTTAACTGCATACAAGAATGTTGTTACGTTAAAAAGGGATAATATTGGCAAACGCATGCATAAGCACACGTTGCAGTGTGTTCTGTGTAGAGACAAGTGTGTAACAGGTACAGGTCCAAAACACCATTCAGGGAGAAATGTTAGGATTTGGATCATTAAATGAGATAAATATGAAAATCATTTATAGATATATTTAAATGTCTAAAAGAAAACCTACAAGGATGGGGAAAGAAATAGCTACGGTGTGTGTGTGTGTGTGTGTGTGAAGTATATATTGTGTAGAAATATATATACGGTCTGGGGTCTGCATTTAAGGCAAGAGATGTCAGCAGCCCCACACCCAAACCAGCCCATCAGGTTTCACACTCTGTCAAAGCTCTAAGTCGTGTCTCCACAGTAATGTCAAGGCCACAAGCTTGTGGTTACGGTTCACTGAACCTAGAGTATATCTAGAGGCCAGGGAAATGAGAGCGAAACATTTCCAAATATAATACTTGAAAGATCTCAACAGCACTGGTTTTCATATGTAAAAAAAACAACAACATAAAACAAGGTTGCCTAGCAACACCATACCCAAGCTAGAAAACTGCTTGTATATCACATCCTTTTTTTTTTTTTTTTTGTATGATCAGCACCCACCAGCGGTTATGAGAAACAAAAACCCCAATCCGCTGACCTGATTATATATATCCAAAATATTGACCTAAAATTCAAACCACAATTCGACAAGATATACTATCGGCCTGGTTATATTAGACTAAAGAATATGGTGAACATTATATACTGTAGATTACTGAAACATGGATCAGCTGAAAATGGATTCAATTAGATTTGTAAATAGTTCAATTACGTGAAAATTCGAATGACCGAATGCCAATAATACTGGTGATAATTTCATGATGTTATAGTGGAGCTTCGTGTTACCCGTGACTAGGACTAAAAGACAGATGAAGCACAAGTGTTTTGAACTTAAAGTGAAGAATTGACAGATGCGTCTTTATCCGTTCATCTCTGTCTCATCACCAAAACCTTGTTGTTGTTGTTTTTTAATTTGCCACGTGATCAGTGTGGTAATCAGATTAAAAAGGGAACATAAAATGGAAAACCTTCTCTCTAACCCTGTAGGTATTTTATTTTGTTTTTTTCCTTGAATGAGCTGCTTTCAGTGACATCATTTACATAGACGCAAGGCATGAACAAAGACACAACAGAGGATTGGCTATAGAAGTTATCTTATAAATTTTTATTCAGTTTACTGAAGGACTTCAATGAATTTTTTTTGCTTTTCATATCATTTTACCTCACAATTTAGAGTATTCTCAGTCTGTGAACCAGCATCTAGATGTATTTACTGATAGAGATTTCAAAACACGTCCGTAAGTCGCTCTGGATAAAGGCGTCTGCCGAATGCCATTAATGTAAATGTAAATGGGAATGCCTGCCACTTAACAACACATAGATATATAAAAAATGTCTCTAATGACAGTGGTTATGTGGATTCTGTATACTGCCATAAAGTGCACACATTAATCTTCATTAATCTAAATCTGGTTGTAAGAACTGACCCTGAACTGAAATGCTAAAAGTGAACCTGAACTCAGTTTCAAACCTAATAAAGCAATATATAAACCCAACTTATTGTACATCCTGATAAATTTAATACATTATATAGTATCCCATTGCAATATGACCAGTTTTTTTCCCTCTTTTTATATTTAATTTAGACTTCATTACTGTAAGTTGCTTAAACCGATGTCTAGCAAATTGCTTTATTTTCCCACTTCGTGCCCTTTATTAAAGTTTTTACTACTTTAACTAATGTTAAAAGCGGATGTGTAAAAGTCATCAGTGCATCACCACTCTGAGGAATACAACGCTCCTTATTGTATTTTTTGGTCCTAATGACTTTTTAGTGATAATTCGATTGTGGGATTGAGATCCGTTTACAAAAGTGTTTATATCGAGCCATGCTGGGTGCAGAAGTAGACCATTGTTCATTGTTCGATCTTGAGGAAATGGCTGTAGTGACTCTGGGCTGCAGATGTGCGACAGACCCGAATGCAGCTGCACCTTTGTGTCTGTTTGTCAATGCTTGAACCATGTGTCATAGTCTGCTTACTTAAGTGTGTGTGTGTGTGTGTTTGACAGGTTAGCATTCATGTTAGTATGTGATATGTGCACATGTACAATGTGTACAATGTTTGTATGAGACAGGTTAGCATTCGTGTCGGTATGCGACGTGTGCATGTGTGCAATGTGTGTGTGTGTGTGTGTTATGCAGATGTCTCAGATTCCTGTCATTGTGTGAAGATGCCATTCTGCCTCATAGAGTCATCTCTGCAGCATTGCTCAGCTCAGTAACGCTCTGCTGTGCATGCACGAGCATTGACTTATACTGAAAAAGATGTTGCACTACACCGAAGCAATGCTGAATTTTCATAACCGATTACGTCAGAAGGTCTTGATTAAAGTCTTACAACAGCAGCTTTGACAGTAGTTTCCAACAGCACAGGTTTCTATAGTAACAGCT
Organism: Hemibagrus wyckioides; assembly: GCF_019097595.1. NCBI lineage: Eukaryota > Metazoa > Chordata > Actinopteri > Siluriformes > Bagridae > Hemibagrus > Hemibagrus wyckioides. The sequence goes on from NC_080733.1 coordinate 14,821,390, forward strand.
AAAACAGAGACGTGTTGAGCCAAAGCGCCACTTAAACCTGCTCAAAAATGTGTGTAATTGCTAATCTGTGGATCTTTATAAGATCATTTATGAAAGACGTCTCCGGAGATGTCCAGTGCTTTGTTACAGTCCACGGTAAAAGAGTAACTTTGTTTTCCAACACAAGAACTTTTTTAGGACAGAGGACTTTCTGGTTTCTTAAGGTTACATAACAAGCTGCATTTTTTTTGTCTTGAGACAGAAAAACTCAAGGAATGCCATTTATAGCTGCTATAATGTCAGTCATAAATTTCACAGATGTTCTGTAACTAAAAGTGAATAAAAACTGTCAATCTTTAAAAAAATATGTATATATTGCTATGGTGTAAGGAATAAAACTTTCAGGATGTGATGTTTTTGGGAAATATTCCACTTCAGAGTGGTATCAGTAACTCAGCCTGATTACACCAGCTATATCTTCAATAAAATAGCAGATGTTGTAATATTTGAGGAAATTCCGTTCGACATTGTACGCTGTGAAAGCGTGTGACGTATCAATGCTTCTAAAGAAATTCTTGTTGACCATGAATTATACATCGGTACAGAGTTTGCTCTTGATTTATTCATTTTGCCTGTGAAGAACTGATTTAATGAAAAGTATGCTGTCTTTGGGAAGTGTGCACTCATGTGAAGAGAAGTGAGACGAGAACTGACGATAGCACTGTTTCATTTTAATTAGTCAGACTATTTACTACTCTCCACTTGGGTCTGAATGAATCACTGACCGTGAAGAGCTATTTTAGGTTTCTTTTTGAGTAACTTCACATTATTTCATTAATTATAAATACATAAATCTCTGTATAAACATTTTCTGGCTGAAATCGAAACTGTTATTCAAGACCTAACCCCCCCCCCAAATAAATAAATAAATAAACAGATAAATAAATAAAAGGATTTTCTTTTTTTTTTCGAAATCTATTAGGCTGAATAAAAGCAAAGAAAGAAATTAAAAAATATAAATGAGAAAAAAAAATACATTATTCATAGTCAGTCCTTTCAATTGGACAAAATTAAATTAAATTAAATTAAATTAAATAAGCTTTTTATTCTACAATTTTTTTAAACCTTTTAAATATTTTTTAATTATTTGACTATTTTATGTAGGAAAATTTTTTCCTTACAGTTCCAAAAGTACCGCTCTTGCCCATTTTTGGCTCAGCGCTTGAGCATCCCTCATATAAATTAGATTATACGTTATTAACAGGATGTTTGATACCAGGCAGGCATGTGATTATGACCTATTTTCTAATTATTTTCATCATGGAAAGTAGAGATGGGAAGTTCCATCTGCTGATCCACCCCCACATATCTGTCACAATGATCAGGTAATGAGCCGTTATTTTTATTTGCTATTTGGAAAAGAAATATTCAAATGGTTAACTTTGATATTCAAATCCAGTGGCTAACACGAGGGGGAAGTTGATTGCGCAGATACGCTAACAACGTTTGCTCAAATGATAGATAGATAGATAGATACGGGCTAGATTAGATAGCAGACCAATAAAATACTAGATAACAGCAGTGTTTCGTAGGCTAAAGCTAAGGAGTTAAGATAGGGACCGTGGTACTGTTAATTTGTTGTTCACTTATTTGTCGTGTTCGCTGTGGGAAATGAGCATTAAAGTGACAGAGAGGCGAGATGTGGATGGCGTCAGCAAACAATTGGGGGGGGGGGGGTGTTCAGGATGAAACCAGATTAGGTCTACTGATGGAGGAAAACCTGAAGTTTCTAGCATCCTGTGTTAGGTGTCTCGTTTCTGTCTGTCACCTTGTTTCTGTACTCATTTCCAGAGAAATGGGGATTTCAGAGAAGAGGAAAGTTTGCTATCTATCAGTATGTTTATCTCTATGACTACAGCCATTATTCATCTCGTTTTTTCAACACAAAGTGGCTGGGTTTTTTTTTGGTTTTTTTTGACACGCCATTTTTTCACACTTTCGCCACAGATTTGAACTTCATACATAAGTCAGCTTTGATTTCCCTACTCTACCTACAACATGTGGGAGGGACTGAAGAAAAATCTGTGACGAGTAATGTAGTATATGCAAGTGTGTGTGTGTGTGTGTGTGTGTAGCATGGGTTTTGGCATGGTAAATGTTTTCTCAAAGGGGAAATTCCAGAGCTCCGCTGGAGCTATTTTTTGAATCTCCAACATGTGTGTGATCCACACAAGTCTGCAACAAATGAAATAAAAAAAAAAATCCATCATACTGTTAACATCATGTCTGTTAGACCCAATACATTTACAGCTTCAAGCAGGATGAAATGTGAAAATGCTTTTAAACAATATCTCAAAGCATTGGTTTATTTGGAAACCTTTCAGATATGATCCTATATAGAAAGAAATAAAATCAATAGTATCCTGGTGTGTTGTGGGGCCTGATGAAAATGGAGTTACTGTTACCGCCTCAAAGTTGATAATACAGCATGTTCTGATGTGTTTTATTCCTCTTTCACCACAAGTTTGTATCCTTTTAATGATATGGAACAACCATGACGCAATGTCACTTCTGTTATCAGTTGATGTGGGGGATGTGGTAGCTTAATGGTGCGGGTGCTTGACCACTGCTCTGAAGGTTGTGGGTTTGAATCCCAGGTCCACGAAACTGCCGCCGCTGAGCAAAGCCCTAACCCTCAGTTGTAAAAAATGAGATAAATTGTTAGTCCTTCTGGATAAGGGCTTCTGCCAAATGCCAGAAATATAAATGTAAATCATTTCTGGTAGCAGCTACACTCACTTGCCAGTCATTTCTTTCAGCTTGTCATGTTACAGAGCAACTGCAAAATAGTGCTCTGTCCTAAAAACTTACCAGCTGTTACCGGCACTAACAGTACTCCTTCCGAAAATGTTAAACAAATGACTTCTTACAATAAAGTTCATGTCATTGATTATACTTATTTCTTTCTTAATTAACAGTGTGCTTTTTATCTATTTATTTTTACTGTTAGATTTAATTGGGGTGTCTGAAATAATGTGGTTTAAATAATGTTTCATTTGCTGCTATATGTTTATTCACTGTCTGTACTCTTGTGTTACTCTGCAGGCAACCCAGAGGAACCTCCTGGGCCACTGAGACGTGACTCCAGTCTCGGTGCAGTCTCCTGGAAACAAAATCTTAGACCTACAACTGGGTGAACATCAGCAGAGACGATGGCAACCCAAGGGAGATGTATTAATGACCTTACAAAGAGCAAGTACTCTCAGTACTACAACAAAAACATCATCACATTGCACTATTCCTGTGCCAAGAATTTGAGCGAGCAGGAATTGAGAAGCCGCTCAGACTCAAAAGATGGGCTCAGCATGCTCAACATCATCTTCATCATCATCTGCAGCATCATCATTCTGGAAAACCTCCTGGTGCTCATTGCTGTTTTCCGAAACAAAAAGTTCCACTCAGCCATGTTCTTCTTCATTGGGAATCTAGCGTTCTCGGATCTGCTGGCTGGCTCGGCTTACATCGCCAATATATTTCTATCAGGCCCAAAGACTTTTCAGCTAAAGCCTGTGCAATGGTTCATAAGAGAAGGGACTGTTTTCATTGCATTGTCTGCATCTGTGTTCAGTCTGCTCGCCATTGCCATAGAGCGTTACATTGCCATAACTAAAGTCAAGGTTTATGGCTCGAATAAGACCTGCCGCATGTTCCTGCTTATCGGAGCATGCTGGGTCACCTCGATCCTCCTTGGAGGACTTCCCATTTTAGGCTGGAACTGCATCAACAATCTGGGTGAGTGCTCGGCCGTCCTGCCTCTCAACTCTAGGCGCTACATCTGCTTTGTGGTGACCATTTTCAGTGTCATCCTGCTCTCCATCGTCATCCTGTATGTCCGTATCTACCTAATCGTCCGTTCTAGCCACCAGGAAACCACTAACTCGGCTTCCTACGCCCTGCTCAAGACCGTCACTATCGTCCTGGGCGTTTTTATTGTGTGCTGGCTGCCGGCCTTCAGCATCCTGCTCCTTGATACCTCATGCAGGATGTCATCCTGTCCCATCCTCAACAACGCTGACATCTTCTTCGGGATCGCCACCTTGAACTCGGCACTGAACCCGCTGATCTACACGCTGCGCAGTAAGGACATGCGGCGGGAGTTCCTGCGGGTGCTGTGCTGCTGGGGGCTTCTCCAGAGCGGCCGGCCGGCAGAACGCTGCTTAATGCAGCTCAAGAGCTCGAGCTCGATGGACCACTGCACCAGTAAACATGAACATCAGACCACTCCCATCATGCAGGACTGTACCACTTGTGTTTGAGCTTAGGTAAAGTGCCCATGCTGCATCAGTAACGGCCTGTGTGGCTTTAGGTCTGGAAGGAAGTTGAGGTGTTTGTGTTTTCAGACTAGGCACGCAAGCTAAAAATCATTCTGCCATAGCCGAAAGTGGTGACAGAGGTTTTGCATGTGACTTTTTGCAAAGCGCTCAAACCTGTTTGAGTATTTAACCACTTTTTATTGACTCTTAGGAGCAAAAAGCAAGTATTGCAATTGTGGCATGGACACTGTCATGTATTGTTTTTTTGTTTATTTTTTTATTTTTGTCAAAGATTTATGATTTCCACCGAATGATTTTGATACCGTTTTTATTCACCATGTCATATTTAGCTGTTTGGCATTGACCAAAAAAAAATTTTGTTTTGTTTTGTTTCTAAGTCTAAGATAATGCACTTTCAAGCATATCTGTGATTGTATGTATTTGTGACTGACTTGTGAGTCAGTCGAACTAACAAAGGCAACGTTGCATGAACATGAAAAAGGTGAGTCTTGACTTGACTTAGCAGACCTGATACACAAAGAGAAGGGAGGTACTGAACAGTTACACTCCACAGTGCACTCCTCATGAGCCATGGGTGCAAAACCATGTTATATATTCCATTATATTCCCTTTAATTAACTACAATAAAAGAAAAAAAAAAATACAACGTACTACATTTCATTATATTGCATGGCGTAACCTGTGTAAAAACTAATCTATGGTGTATTCATGTACAATTTCATCATTAACCTTTTCCTCTCTCAGCCTCTCTGGCCTTTGCTTATGTTTGTCTGTGTATGTGTGTGTGTACGTGTGTGTGTATATGTCTGTATATTTGTTTTTTTTTTGTTTGTTTTTTTATCGATTAAGTGTTTCCTTTATGGAAGACACAAACAGAAAGTACATTTCCTTAAGTGAAATGGCACTGACATGTTTCACCCAGTCTGCAGTAATCCCCTGGACCTGTCTTGACAACGTTGTAGCGTCGCTGCAGCAGCGTGTGCTTTCTGTTCTTGTGCTCTCCTGAAACTGAATGTATGCATGAAGTGTTTGGAGCGAAATGCTTCTCCTTGTGACAGTATTACCGAACACTGATTGTTTTTGTCTTGTTGAGTATTGAGCTGTCGGAGACAATAAAGAGGAATAGGGTCACTGTGAAGTCTTGAAAGTGATCACCATATCGTAACTCTCTGATGACATACAATGGGTTTGCTGAAACGGAAACTCATGACGTTGGGATGAATTAAATAAGCAGGTCACCTCTTTTTGTGTGTGTGTGTGTATGTGTGTCATGGCCTCTAAACGCACACACTTCAGGCAGATGAGGGGGAGGAGGCTCTGCTCTTATGTCAAAGGTCAGAGGCTAATTACTCTTTCTCAAACCACACTTCCTGCGATGATAGGAAGTTCAGTGTTTCCTAAGGTACTTCCTGTTGTTCAGGACTGACCTCACCTTTCATTCTCATTCTCACATACCACTCAAGCAAGCAAACAAATATTTGATCCCAAAATGTCTTGCTGTCTTTTCCTTTGTTAACAATCAGAGAAAGCACTTTGGCAGCTCTTCCAAAATCATTCAAAAAAAAAATTTTGTGGCTTTTTATTTACCTTTTTTTAAATAAATAAATAAAAAATGAAGACTGCAAGCATGCCTTATGTGTAAAATAACCCTGTGCAAAAAAAAAAAAAAAAGTTTTGTATTATGCATTTATGACAATGTATGTGTTGTATTTATGTCTAAAATGTGTATATGTATGAAATGTCTTGTGTGCAATAGCATTGTGTGTCTAGTAGCAAGCTACCTGTGTTAAATCGGTACAATTCTAAACACTAATATTGGTACATAAACGTTTTTTGTTCATTACTTTTATATGAAATAAATTAGATACAAATGCAAATGCATATTCAAGTCTCTTTTATTTTTTACTTCGTATAATAAGGTAGTTCTTACAAATTGTTGTTTTATGACGTTGCTAGTCGATTTTTGGGTACTTTCCTGCCAAAATGGCTCTTTCATAATCTAACAGCTTTATTTGGGCCTTTGTTTATTTTATGGAGAATCGACCAAAAAGGTGTTTTTTACTCTGACATGGTAGACATGAGAGAGTTGCCCTTACACGAACTATAGCTTTACTGGAAATTAAATTATACCCAACATGCACCAACAAGGATTAGGCCAGGCTCGCTAGGACATGAAAAGACATTTGCCTGGAACTATTGGCTCTGCCTATTTACACACCACTGCCTGCCAGTTACAGGGGTGTATCAGCTTGTTATAATACACAGGCCTGGCACTGAAGTGAGGTAAGAGGGTGATGCGAGGTAAAAGATAATGGATTTATAAACAACATTGGACTTCACAGGTCAACCTCAGGTGGGGATTTTCGGCTCTGAAGGACAGTTTAGACTTTGGAGGAATAATAACACAGCCTTGTTGAACATAAATGTACAAAATATGATTAAAAGATTTACTTTAGTTATAAATCTTATTTTTCATATATTTTGCATTTCAAACAATACTTGAATTTGTACATTCAAAACTATTCATGCATGTTGCACTGCGTTTCTAAATGCTCCGATTTCACAAGCGCTGTTTTGTATTTTGTTTCTCTTTTGCCTGTTTCGCTTCAGTCATCATATTCACATCTCTACACTGAAGTCTATGTATGAGGTCATCACACAGTGCTGGTTTTTTTTCTGCAGCACGGCTTTAAAGCTGCAGTTTATAATGTTTAAACACTTGACAAAGCACTTTGCACAGCTGAGGCAGGCACATTTTGCCCAGAAACCTTGATGATAACTCATAGCAAAGGCGGTTGAAGAGTTTTTTTCGCCACCAAACTTTTGAATAATGTGTATGGGAAACTCGAACCTAGATTAAAAAATAAACACGTGTTAAACAAAAAGACTTGTTATTACAAGACTTGGAATGTGTTTTGTTAAAAGGACTTTTTCTGAGTCACTGAAATTCCCAAAGATTATTGCTTAATTCATTACTGATTTGATTGAATGTGTTTGGTCATTAAATGCCTTGATGTTATGACCTTCCAATCGTTTATATATTTAAAAAAGCAAAATGAGAAGATCTATGTATGTTCAATTATAATGTAAGATATAAATTAGTTTAATATATATATATAATATAATATAATATATATTTCAATTTGCATATATCATTTGAATGTTTTTGTCATAGCACACTATACAAGATTCAAGAGACCGTATTTTCTAGTGTTAGTAGTGTAATTTGCAATAAAAAGCCTATGGGCCACCCTCTGTTAATGAGTTCAACATAGAACCATTTTTGGCACAAACTGAAGAATTTCTAGAACCATCAGGGAACTAGAACAAACTTATATGTATATGTATATGTATATGTATATGTATATGTATATGTATATGTATATGTATATGTATATGTATATGTATATGTATATGTATATATACAGCTCTGGAAAAAAATAAGAGACCACTGCAAAATAATCATTTTCTTATGTTTTTTTCTTCCAGGTTCATGTATTGGTGAGATGAACAGTTTTGTTTCATTTTTTTGTGAACTGCTGACAATATTTCTCCTAAATTCCAAATATAACTATTGTTATTTAGAGTGTATATTTCAAGGAAATGACAACACATCAAAATAACCCAAGATCATGCAGTATTTACAGAGCTTTAATAACTCAAATAAAACAAAATGCAAATCATTTGTAAACAAATTGTGTTAATGCTTTGTCTAAATAACATTAAGAAATCAGTATTTGGTGGAATAACCCTGATCTTCATGTGTTTTGGCTCCATGCTCTCCACCAGTTTCTCACATTGCTGTTGGGGAACTTTATATCACTCTTTTTGCAAAAAAGCAAACAGTTCAGCTTTACTTGATGGTTTGTGACCATCCATATTCCTCTTGATGACATTCCAGAGGTTTTCAATAGGGTTCAAATCTGGAGATTGGGCAGTGGTCTCTTATTTTTTTCCAGAGCTGTATATATATTTATTTAATTTAATTATATATAATATATATATATATATATCTTATTATATTTTTTTACCTTAGGAAAAGCCTACTTATTCACAGTAATCTTTAGTAACCCCTTTCTCCTGGTCAGGGTTACAGTGAATCTAAAGCCTATCCAGGAAACACTGAGTCCAAGGCAGGACCAGGACCTTGAAAAGTTGCCAGTTTATCACACACATATTTTTTCAAGACACTGATTTACACTTATGAGCAAATGAAAGTAGCCAGTACTTTCTGGCAGTTATGGAGGAAACCGAAGAACCTAGAAGAAAAATACATGGACATGGACATGGAAGAACATGTGAAACTCTGCAGAGACAGTAACCTGAGCTCAGGATCGAACCTCAGCTACCGGGAGCCAGGATGAGAGGCACAGGCAATACCAGCTGCAATGAATGATTGGTTACTTAAAGAACCCTTGTGGAGCCTTTTTTTAATGAGTATACATATGTCATTCTTGTTTTGTAAATGTGTTTCAAACTAAAACAGATTTTAAAGGCTGCATTCAGATAGAAGTCTGGCCTGGTTTACTGTCAGACGATTTCTGAGTGGGAATTCAAGCAGCCCCATGGGAGACCACGCTGCTGGGAAAAAGGCCAGCAACTGTCAGCAGGAAATGACATCAGATTTAACAAACCACTGTACAACAGCTGCAATCTCAGAACTGAGCTAATAATCGGAATCTTGAACATACCACTTTATGTTTTATAAACTCCTGTTCCACCCACTACACAATTCTCAGACTTTATCCCGGGAACTCCATTTTTAGTAATTTAATCTTGATTGCATTTGACCCAGCTCAGGAAATATTTAATTATTGCTTGATGAGTGAAGTTGGAGTTAGACTGGAAACAAGAATACGTGCAAGACTTTTAAGATTGAATCTGAGCTTTCAGAAAACACTACCATCTTGTGGTTAGAGCTATAAAGGCCCATGGTAAAAGGCATTGTTTGTATTTGCTCACTTTTGAGACTATGGCTCCCTCTGTTCAACTAGCCATGTAGTGCAGGGTGAACAGGCGCCTTCTTAATAAATCAGGGGGTTTGTCAAACTGTGACAGAGACATGTGAGATAGATGCACTGTATTGACAAAAGTTTTGGGACGTCTGCCTTTACATGCACATGAACCTCAATGACATCCCATTCTTAATCTGTAGAGTTTAATATGGAGTTGGTCCACCCTTTGCAGCTATAACAACTTCAACTTTTCTGGGAAGGCTTTCCACAAGGTTTAGGAGTGTGTTTATGGGAATTTTTGACCATTCCTCTAGAAGAGCATTTTTGAGGTCAGGCACTGATGCTGGACGAGAAGGTCTGGTTCACAGTCTCTGTGCAGACCAGTCAAGTTCCTCTACACCAAATGCTCGCATCCATGTCTTTATGGACCTTGCTTTGTGCACTGGTCCGCAGTCATGTTGGAACAGGAAGGGGTCATCCGCAAACTGTTCCCAAAAGGTCTTGGTATGCTGAAGCATTAAAAAGGGGCCAAGCCCAGACTCTAAAAAATCCACCCCACACCATAATCCCCCCGCCACTTAACTTTATACTTGGCACAATGCAGCCAGACAAGCACCGTTCTCCTGGCAACCACCAAACCCAGACTCGTCCATTGGATTGCCAGACAGGAAAACGTGATTCGTCACATTAAAGAATACGTCTCCACTGCTCTAGAGTCCAGTGGCAGCATGCTTTACACCACTACATCTAACACTTTGCATTGCACTTGGTGATGTAAGGCTTGGATGCAGCGGCTCGGCCATGGAAACCATTCCATGAAGCTCTCTATGTGCTATTCTTAAGCTAATCTGTTGGCCACACAAAGTTTGGAGGTCTGTAGCTATTGACTCTGCAGAAAGTTGGCAACCTCTGCGCAATGTGCACCGCTCTGGGATTTTACATGACCTACCACTTCGTGGCTGAGTTGCTGTTGTTCCCACTTTGTTATAATACCACTAACAGTTGACCGTGGAATATTTAGTAGTGAGGAAATTTCAGGAATAGACTTATTACACTGATGGCAACCTATCACTGTACCATGCTTGAATTCACTGAGCTCCTGAGAGTGACCCATTCTTTAACAAATGTTTATAGAAGCAGTCTGCCTAGGTGATTTGATTGACCTGTGGTCATGGAACTGATGGGAACACCTGAATTCAAAGACGTGGAGGGGTGTCCCAAAACTAAAAAAAAATAAATAAGATAATAGGGAGACAGCAAAAAAAAAAATTCTTCTCCCAACAACAATCATCATCATCATCATCATCATCAGTAGTAGCAGTAGTAGTAGTAGTAGTGTAGTAGAAATTTGTTAATGATATTGTCATAGTACTGATGATGATAATGATAATGATGATGATCTCAGTAGGATTAACAGCTAACACTTTGCATTATCACTCCTGTGTAGTGGATGCACCGCAATCTCCAGCCATTCCTGGCACCAATCAAAGCGATACAAGTCGGGGTTGCCAGGTTTACGTTTCCGAACAAATCATTCCTATCCGAAAATAATGGGATAATAATACGGCCGCTGAATTTCGTCATGACTAACATTGTAAAATGTATAGTAAATTTAAATAAAACTTGGTCCGAGTAATTTTAATGTGACCATAATTAAAAAAAAATACGTTGTCTTTCTACTTTTTTCACCAGCGTCCAATATTGGCAATGATTTATTTTACATATATATAATAATTTACCATTATTATTTTATACTCATATAATCACGGATAAGTGTAACATGTGTAACACTTAAAATATGTCCTTAAAAACCCAACGTGTGACAGTAATTAAAACATTCTGATTCTATACATTTTTCGAGGATCTGGCAACACTCCAATACTATCCATCATATGGTGGCCTCTATGGTGAAACGTCACTTTGGACCATTCCATTACAAACAGAGGTGTTTTGAATAAAATGATCTGGGTAAAAGCATAGCGGTAAAAAGAAAACTGACATCTGTTTACGACGCATAAGTTACACATTAGTAATTTTATTTATGTACTACATTTCAAATGTAATTCGATAAACAGGTTGTTTATTTATTTGTTATTTAGCACTCCCGTTCACCCTATTCTTCGAACTCGTGGTACGTCTATATTACCCGCGCGAAAAGCGGCCCGCGCGCGCACGCTCACACACGGCTGCTCTGAAGTGTTTAAAGCCGCGTCCCGGTGCTGCGGTAAAGCCGTGCTGCTGCTGCTTCTCTTATCCCTGTCTGTTTTTATAAACCTGATCGATTTTAATCACTGTATTTTTTAAAAACAAATTCTCTTAGCCTGTACTTCCTTGTCGTTTTATCTGCTGAAATGCCTACCAGGACCTCGCTGTGTTTGCCGGAGGATGTGAAAGAACGGTATGTTAGCTTAAAAGAAAAAGACAGAACAAAATGGAGAATATGAAAACAGCGAAACTGTGTGTCTTTGAGTCTGTGACCGATCTGCAGCACACACAGTTAACTAGCAATTGCTGTAAATCACGCGGGGTTGTTTTTGTATAACGAAAAAATTAGCTGGCTAGCTAGCAGGCTTTGCTCTTCCTGCAGCACTGAGCTCGCGTTAGCTTGCTAGCTGGCTTCTTGTTTTGGTCTCCGTGTGTGTTAGCATGCTAGCTAACTTGGCTCACGCGCCCGCTGTCATCCAGCAGGCTGAATTTGGCGCCAAATAATAATGGCTGCTTACTGTTATTACCCCGCGTGTCAACTCCCCCATTTCATTTGGCCTATTGATTTGCCCTTAATAACTGCAAACTCTCCTGACACCCGATATTCAGAGCTAGTTGGCTTTTCGTGCACGAGCAGTCTCTTATTTTATCCCATGATGTTTGTTTTTATAGCTAGTAATGTTGGGAGTCAATTAGAAGGCATATGACGTGAGGCTGGGGCGGTATGACGGTTTGATATCATTATCGCGATACTTCATTTAAAACAAAGATAATTGACCAAACTTCTAAGCATAGCTCAGAGCGTATAAACTGTAGATGGTGTCTCCCATGTTCACTGTTATTTCTGCATCATCATATAGACTTAAAAGTAAGGTTTGAAAAGGAGAGATTGTTGACCAGACATGAATAACCATTCATCCAAGTACTAATGGATCCCTTTAAGAAAACATTTTAAATACTGTTAAATATTTTTTACACATTGTATGTGGCTCTAACATTGCCTCTCTTTTTCTAATACTTCTAGACTGCAGGCGCTGGATAAAGATGATAACAGTTTGTCAGATGAGGTACGTACGTAAGCCCTTGTGAATTTGAAGAGACATGACATTAAGCTGTCGTGTATAAATAATTTTTTCAGGTTGGGTATTGTCCCAAGAGAATTCCTAATTTTTTCATTTTAACAACCCTTCTTAATTAAGAACTACACCGATCCGGCTTAACATTGAGCACTGATCGGTGAAGTGAATAACACTGATTATCTCCATCATGACACCTGTTAGTTGGTGGAATATATTAGAGGCATCAAGTGAACATTTTGTCCTCAAAGTTGATGTGTTAGAAGCAGGAAAAATGGACAAGCGTAAGGATTTGAGAGTTTGACAAGGGCTAAATTGTGATGGCTAGACGACTGGATCAGAGCATCTCCAAAACTGCAGCTCTTGTGGGGTGTTCCCGGGCTGCAGTGGTCCGTATCTATCAAAAGTGGTCCAAGGAAGGAACAGTGGAGGACTGGCGACAGGGTCATGGCTAGCCAAGGCTCATTGATGCACGTGGGGAGCGAAGCCTGGCCCGTGTGATCCGATCCAACAGACGAGTTACTGTTGCTCAGGTGAAGTTAATGCTGGTTCTGATAGAAAGGTGTCAGAATACACAGTGCATGATCGGTCAGGGCTGTTTTGGCTGCAAAAGTGGGAGCAACACAATATTAGGCAGGTGGTCATAATGTTATGCCTGGTCGGTGTAAGATCTTATGAAACGTTGGCGTGATGGATAAATGTACATGTCCTCTTTAGGATTGTGTGAAGGAGAAGCTCAGGTTACTGCAGGACTTCTTGCGTGATGACACTCAGGTTCAGCTCAAAAACCTCGAGCTCAAGCTGAAAAACTCCGAACTTACCACGGTGAGTGGCGGCGCTTTTTATTTCTATATATATAAAAACACTGAACTGGTAAATGGAACCTCTTGCTTACACAATCGATATTCCATTTAGGAGGTATACACGTCTGAAGTGAAAGCTGTGCTGAAGAAGGTTTTAAGTTTGGGCAAGGAAGGTCATGGCGATGGGGCGGAGCAGAACGGGCACTCGAACGGCTTATCTGAAAATGGATCTCATAAAGATAACTGTGAAAAAGAAGGAGCCATGGAAGCTCAGGAGCAAGGAGAAACCATGAAGTCTCCCAGCACATCAAAGGGAAGGGGTGGCAGGCGCAGTAAAGCAGACTCCGAGCCGAAAAGTGAGTAATCGATTACGTTTTACTGCAGTCCGCTTGTCAAAGTTTTTTTTAAAACCCATCACCTTTTAATTTGTTTAACTTTTCTCTGATCCAACTGACAGAATCTCCTGTAAGCTCAAGGGTTACACGCAACTCTGGAAAACAACAAACGATTCTGTCAATGTTTTCAAGAGTGTAAGCACTAAAATCTCAAGTTAATTAAAATGAATAATTTCTTTTTTGTATCATGAAGTGACCAGTTTGAAATTTCTTCTCTAGGCCCAAGCGCAAGTCTGATGAGGTGAACGGTGAGGCTACAAATGGTGATGCAGAGGTTAACACTGAGGAAAATGATGCTGAGGAGGTAGACAACAGTGTTTTCTCTGCTTAAGTACCAAAATCTGATTTATTTATTTTTTTCAATTGTCTGTTTTTGTCTCTTTCTCTCTTTTAAATGAAGAGCCGTGAAGAAAAGCGTCTTAAAACGGAAGTGGAAGAGAAGTAGGTTTAAAATTAAGTGTACTTAATTCAAGGCTTTAAGGCGTTCAGCTGTGAGAAGTCGTCATTAATGCCAAGATTGTAAGAACGTCTTTTTACTTCTCAGACAAACCACTGAAAACTCCAATGCTGAGAAGACCAAGCCTGTGAACACAGCCAAGGTGATGCTTTTCATTTCACTTTAACTTTACCTGACCTCTGTCCAGCATGTGATCCCATCATTCACTGTCTCTCAAGCCTCTAATGTTCCTTTCTGTGATTTCAGACTCCTCCACCCAAGTGTCCTGACTGTAGGCAGTACCTGGATGACTCTGACCTCAAGTTTTTCCAGGGAGATCCTGATGATGCGGTAATAATTTACTCCTGTTCCTATGTTCATGCTGGGGGGATAAAATAAAATACTTGTTGTTTTTCCTACATGTATTAATCTCCCTTGTTTCTTATTGGTAGCTTGATGAACCAGAGATGTTAACAGATGAGCGTCTTTCATTGTTTGATTCAAATGAAGATGGATTTGAAAGTTATGAAGACTTGCCTCAACACAAAATTACAAATTTTAGGTAAGAGAAGGTGTTTTTGGTCAGATCTCTTCAAGTTCCCACTTTTCCATTTGCTACATTTTTTTTTTTATTATTTTGATTTTGTTCAGTGTCTATGACAAACGTGGCCACCTGTGTCCTTTTGATTCTGGACTCATCGAGAAGAATGTTGAATTGTACTTCAGTTGTGCAGTCAAGCCCATCTATGATGACAATCCTTGTATGGATGGTATGTTTGGCTGACCCAGCAATATTAAATGAGGTATATTTGTCGTCCTTTGTCTGAAATTTTAAATTTGTCCACAAGGTGGTGTACCTGCCAAAAAGCTGGGTCCAATCAATGCCTGGTGGATCACTGGCTTTGATGGAGGAGAGAAGGCTCTGATTGGCTTCACCACAGGTAGTATTACGTGTCATCATTTTAACTGTATTACAATCTGTGTTGTTGGCTGCTCATGGTTTCTATCTATTGCTCTCTACAGCATTTGCTGACTACATCCTAATGGAGCCAAGTGAGGAATACTCTCCAATCTTTGCGCTGATGCAGGAGAAGATCTACATGAGTAAGATTGTGGTTGAGTTTCTTCAGAAGAATCAAGATGCTACATATGAGGACCTCCTGAACAAAATTGAGGTTGGCATTCAAAGTCAAAGGTAATAGTCCATAGTTTAGCAGTTTTCTGAAAGTGTGCCGTTATCCCTTTACAGACCACAGTCCCCCCAGCTGGGCTGAACTTCAATCGCTTCACTGAAGACACACTCCTGCGGCATGCCCAGTTTGTTGTGGAGCAGGTGGAGAGCTACGATGAGGCCGGAGACTCTGACGAACAGCCCATCATTGTTACCCCATGCATGAGGGACCTAATCAAACTGGCTGGTGTCACCCTGGGCAAGAGGTAGGCTGGGGATCATGGGGTGTTGTAATGTGTTCGATTTAATGCTGGAAAAACTGCAGTTACCTGTGGGTGGTCAACTTTTAACCTTGTTTAGGATGAGAGGTGTGCTTATAGTGCAGAGGTTTGATTTTGTTAAAGGCCTCTTGGGTGTGTTGTGGGGGGGGTGTGGGTTTTCTCTTTTTTTCTGGAACAATTAAGAAACCAAGGAAAGTTTGGAAGTTGTGCGAGCTTTGCGGCTTTCCTTTTTTTGGCAGCTGTGTTGAGGAAGCTATATTTGTGCATTTTAGATTTAGGCTTAATCCTGACAGGTGTGAACTGGTTGCAGTAATTAGAAATTATAAAATGCACCTATAAAAATGTTTGTTAGATGTATATTTAAGATGCAGACCCAAAATACTGTAAATTGGTTAAGCTAGACCCATCAGAACCACAGAAGTTGGCCTTAAAAATGTGTACTATTGCATCTACCAGAAACATTCTTATAAATGTCTCGGTACATAGATGGTCATGTATTTTCTCCTTATTTTCAGTCTAAAGCTGATCTTTGTTCACTTATTGTCAGAAGCTGGCATGGCGTTAAAGAAATTGTTTATCTAATTTGATATGTGGGTTTGGGTTCTGTTTTACAAATGGTTTTGCTGCTGCTTGTGCCATGTTGTCTAATGCTTCTCTGGCATTCCCTAATGCAGCATGCTGCTGTACTGGTAGGTAAACTTTAATTTGCGCCTCTGGAGTATTTGATTTTTTATTTATTTTTTTTGTGGTTTTGATGCTGACTTGCAGTAGGAAACACTTGCCAGATCTAATGACTGGCAGTAAGGGATGGGTGATGTAGCAGTCGCACTGCTCAGGATGTACTCTTGGTCTAAGTAGTGTGTGTTATGGATAATTTGTTAAATATGGCTGAAAATCATCATCTAAATGACTTGGTGGATGAACGGTTCTTTAGAGCAGGGGTGTTTAATCTTTTCATCCCAAACAAGATTTAAAAACCCCTGCTGTAGGTTTGGAAACTTAAATTTAAGGTCTTGAATTTTAATAGTGATTTGTAAAAGCTTGCATCACCCTGCCCTGACTGAGCTCTGCATTTACTTTTTTTTTTTTTTTTTTTCCTCCTGTCATAAACTGCATGTCGTCTTCTCTGCTTCGCTATAGTAAATGATCTCGTCTTGTCATTCAGCTGTGTTTGTGTTACTAATGTGGTTCCCTTTTCTCCCATTTTACCCCCCCTCTTCCAGGCGAGCGGCCAGAAGACAAGCTATACGTCATCCAACAAAGATCGAGAAGGACGTCAAGGGGCCGACAAAAGCTACCACGACGAAACTTGTGTACCAGATCTTTGATGCCTTCTTTGCAGAGCAGATTGAACAGAATAATAAAGAGGGAGGAGTCAAGAGGCAGCGCTGTGGTGTTTGTGAGGTGAGCTTGAATTTGCGCTCAAGCCCGGAGTCAAGATTTTCGAGACCCTGTAGCATGCAGTTGCGTTGTGTGCATATGCACTAAAAACCATTTGGAATTTGGCTTAATCTGGGGGTTTGCCATGATCATTTGGTTTTAATGTGTGAATAAGTTTTTACTGTATTCCCCTCCAGGTGTGCCAAGCCCCTGATTGTGGTAAATGCTCTTCATGTAAGGACATGATCAAATTTGGAGGCAGTGGTCGCAGCAAGCAGGCCTGTCAAAAGAGGAGGTATACATGGCTTTCCTAGATTTTTTGTTACAACAGTGGAGTAAATAAGCTGTCCTCCACTGTTTAAGATTTGTGGTTATACCTTGTGGGGAAAAGTCGGCACAATTTGTGCCATGCTTAAACATGGGCTTATCTACAGTGAGTCCGTGTGTAACATTGTGGGTACCTTGCACTCTGTTCTCATACTTTCCACAGCCTGTTTTGGTTGTGAGTAATGCTAATGAACACCAGACACCATTCAGTTAAACAATCTGCTGTCTGTTGAAGGGAGAAAATGGTACAAACATTTTGTCTCCATTAAGTAACCTTTTTGCTCATAAATTTATCATCTAAGCACACTGCTTGTAAATGCAGCTAAACAGATGTACACTTTATTCAGATGCCCCAACATGGCAGTGAAGGAAGCGGAGGATGATGAAAATATTGATGAGGATGATGTCTTGACGCTTCTTAAAGATGCATCAAAGAAGATGTCTCAAGCTAAGAAAAAGCAGACTAAGAATAAGATCACCTGGGTGGGAGACCCCATTAAGGTATGTGCACATGTACACCTTGGCTGGTTTTTGCTACTTGAGGGTGGGGGGAATGTTAGGCTGCAGGACTGATTCATTATTAGGCAATAAACACACTATGTTGTGGTGTTGAATGATCCATTTAAATGTCCCCGCCCCCACAGACGGAAGGAAAACGTGACTACTATATGAAGGTACGTGTGGAAAATGAGGTGCTGGAAGTTGGAGACTGTGTGTCTGTCAGCCCAGATGACCCCTCTCATGCACTCTACCTCGCCAGGTAACTAGTGCTTTATCATTGCATAAAAGGCAATTTTACTTCCAAAATTTCCACATTTCTCAAACTGAAATTTTTTGGGAGGGATAGACTAAACTAATGCTGGATGTTTATCCTTTGAGTTGGCTGGATTGTAAAGTAAGAATTTGAAAATTTTACATATTTTGGATGGAGATTTGTTTCTCATGCATATGAATGTTGGATTCTTGATACTTAAGATTATTTATGAACATGGTTATGGTCAGGTTTTGGTTTTGGCCGGTCATTAAGTTTTACGTCTTACCATTTATTTCTTTAGGATTACAGCTTTATGGGAAGAGGATGAGAAGATGTTTCATGCGCACTGGTTCTGCCGTGGCACAGACACCGTTCTTGGAGAGTCCTCAGACCCTCTGGAGCTCTTCCTTGTGGATGAGTGTGAGGACATGCAGCTGAGCTTTGTGCTTGGCAAAGTTAATGTGCTATACAAGGCTCCTTCAGAGGACTGGTTCATGGAGGTGTGTGATTGCTCCTTGACTCTTTACTACACACAGCTGATGGATTTGCACTGGGTTTTAGGCCTAGTCCACATGTACATGGGTATTTTTAAAAACAGTGTTTTTAAAAAAAAAAAAAAACTGTCGAGCGTGCAAATCCAACAGGTGGCGATATAATCTCAACTGTAAAGCCATGTTGGCCAATCAGAAGCCTGAGACGCTGACTTCACAAGCAGTGTTGCCAGATTGGGTGGGTTATGCCCAATTGGGCTTCTTTTGGTCACGTCTCACCGGGAAAAAGTGCATTGGGTGGGGTGATGAAATCTGGGCTGGTTTTTGATGGAACTGGTGGATTTTTATTTTTGACTATAAACATTTTATTAATTTTCTATTCAAACGAATAAATAAAGTATGTTTTGTTGGTAATTTAATTGTATGGTTCAGTTTGGCCAATAAGGTTCAGAAGAGTCCTGTCCAGTCAGGCTTCAGTCTTGATTAGCGGGTTGTTGTAATCCATTATACTCGTTGACCCGATATCTTTGTTATTGTATTAGTTATAATGGTACGCAATATGGGCTGCGTTTTTTATTTAAATGGGCAAGTTTTAAGCTGTAGTTGTCTTCAGTCCAATCTGGCAACCCTGTTCACAAGCCAAAAATCTCTGGTTTCGCTCTCTACATAACACTGCAACCGGAGTTTTTAAAAAACTTCACCCTGGCAGGAGTTTTCAAAAATGTTCGGTTTCAGTGACCTGATCCGTTTGCATGTGGACGAACAGCCAAACCACAAAGCTGCGGTTTTAAAAATACCTGTGTTCATGTGGATAGGACCTTAGTATGCAGAAATTTAACTGCAGAATTTTGAAGTTAGACTTAATGTGCTTTCTGATATTACAGAGAAACAGAATAGAAATGAGTTTGATTTCAAGGATAGAGACAGTAAATGAATTTGTTCAGTCATGCATATTTAGTGTGGAGATTTGTACATGACTTTTTAAACTGGTCACCTTTTTCCCCTTCAGGGTGGTCTCATTGAGGACATAAAGGTCATTGATGATGATGGAAAAAGTTTCTTTTATCAGCTCTGGTATGATGGGGATTTTGCTCGTTTTGAGACGCCACCCAAGGTCATCACAGAGGAAGACTCCAAATACAAGTTTGTTTTGGATATTTATTAACAACTGAACAAAACTGGTCATGGTATGAATTTGTTTAGCTGGAATTTTTAAATGTAATTTTTGCTCATATTCTGCTTTATTGCTTGAATTCAGGTTCTGTGCCAGCTGCACTAGAAATAAAGAGCAACAGGAGCAGGAGATGCCTCGTGTATTTGATCCCCTTGAAGATGAGGAGAGTGACACTAAAATGTTGTATTCCCTGGCTTGCCTGAAGGGGGAGCAGTTCAGAGTGGGAGATGGTGTATACTTGCCACCTGAGGCTTTCAACTTTGGGTAAGTGAACAACGAAGGAAAAATGAGTTCACAAAGTTTATTTACAATTTTTTTTTTCACCAGATGTATATAGCAAGTTGTACAGGAGTCACATTTACTAATTTAAGCAAATTTTTTTACCGTATGTGTCTTGCACACCAGATTAAACTCATTTGTCAAATTAAACTGTGTCTTGACTAGACAACGTAATACTCTAGATGAAACTCTGTTGTACTATTGGACATGCAAAATTAACTTTTGGAATAGATGCAGGTTCTGATCTTCTGGCCAGAATTTCACTTGTCGATTAATCTGTATTTCAGGGTGAAATCTGCAAGCCCAGTGAAACGTCCTCATCGGAAAGAGGATGTGGATGAAGACCTTTATCCAGAATACTACAGGAAGTCCTCAGACTACATTAAGGGATCCAATCTGGATGCTCCAGAGCCATTCCGTATTGGACGCATTAAAGAAATTTTCTGTACGAAGCGCAGCAATGGCAAGCCAGATGTATCAGAAGTCAAACTGCGCATCTACAAATTTTACCGGCAAGTATTAATGAAACGTGATTAAAATGAGCTTTGGTCCATAAGTTTCATTCTGAGCAACTGATCACGATTTTCTAATTTGTAAGCTGCTATACATGTACATGAATTTTCAAGACTATTCTTTACAGACCAGAGAACACTCACAAGGGGCCAAAGGCTGGCTACCACACTGATGTAAACCTAGTTTACTGGAGTGATGAAGAGGTGTCTGTGAACATGGCAGATGTACTGGGTCGCTGTCGTGTGGAGTATGGTGAGGACCTGGTGGAGAGTGTGCAGGAGTACTCCAGTGGTGGACCCGATCGGTTTTACTTCCTAGAGGTAAAACTGGAAACAACTTGAGTGAATATTTCCAATAGCATTCAGCCATAACTTATCAGTTTTATTTTTTAATGAGCACTGTCTTTCCTTAATTTGAGTTGTTTAAAGTAATTGAAGGTTTTCAAATCTTATTCTATTAAAATATATTGCCGTCAAACACAAGGTCTTATTCATCACAGGCCTACAGTGCCAAATCAAAAACCTTTGAAGACCCACCAAACCATGCTCGCTCTGTTGTAAACAAAGGCAAAGGAAAAGGAAAGGGAAAAGGTATAGAGAGCTCACTTTTGAGTTATGTAATATTTCTACATCGTGTGCACACACTGTAGGTATTACTACTTTTTTCCATTTATGTTTAGGTAAAGGGAAAGGAAAAGCTTCCTTACAGGATGCCCAAGAGCAAGAGGCTCCAGAGCTTAAAGTCCCTAAACTGCGCACACTGGATGTATTCTCTGGCTGTGGTGGTCTGTCTGAAGGTTTTCATCAAGCAAGTAGGTCCTAGTCATCTGCAGTTCTCCCTATACAGGCATTTCTCCAATCTCCCTTTTGAATAAGCCAAATTTATGCTTTTTTTTTTTTTTTTTTTTTTTAAAAAAAAAAAGATATCTCTGAGACCCACTGGGCCATTGAGATGTGGGATCCTGCTGCTCAGGCCTTCAGGCTGAATAACCCAGGCACCACAGTGTTCACAGAGGACTGCAATGTTCTGCTCAAGCTGGTAATGTCTGGAGAGAAGACCAACTCCCTTGGCCAGAAACTCCCACAGAAGGGTGATGTGGAGATGCTGTGTGGAGGGCCGCCTTGCCAAGGCTTCAGTGGAATGAACCGCTTTAACTCGCGCACTTACTCAAAGTTTAAGAATTCCCTTGTTGTCTCTTATTTGAGGTCAGTATAAACATTGTCCACATGTTGTCCTGTGTCTGAAAATATATTGTATAAATTAACGTCCCTGAGTTTTTAAGAGTAAAATATTAACTTGCATTGTCGGTTTTGTTTTTAATATTTTGGGTTTTTATGATTATCAAAACCAATTTAAGGGTGTGTGAGGCTTAGCAATTTTAATCATTGCTCAACAGTAGGTAGCTACTATGTCATCAGATGCCAAAATCTGTTATAACCACAGTGCTTATTTTACTGCCTGTATTGTCAGACCAGACTAAAGTTATCTTGTTGGAAGTGAACTCGTTGGTAGCCGTTATTTTTGCATCACTACTTAAGTAGCAGTCAAGCTGGACTTGTGCCATACTGCCTTCTTGCTGTTTGGTCTACATCATAAAATGGAATGTCTCACACTCTTAGGGACCTCTTTCTCTGCCTGCAAGAATTTTCTTTTTGGCAACGTTTACACCTCTGCCTCATGCATGCATTTTCTGTTTAGTTACTGTGACTACTACAGGCCAAAGTTCTTCTTGCTGGAAAACGTCAGGAACTTTGTGTCCTTTAAGCGCTCCATGGTCTTAAAACTCACTCTGCGTTGCCTTGTGCGCATGGGCTACCAGTGCACATTTGGTGTACTACAAGTAAGTGTTTATGGTACTGATTAAATATACAGAATGAGAATTTGGTCCCTGTTTATTTTTAAGTGATTCACATTACTGTTACTTCATTTTTGTTTGTTTTTTGTAGGCGGGGCAGTATGGAGTGGCCCAGACACGACGCAGGGCAATTATACTGGCTGCTGCTCCGGGTGAAAAACTCCCACGCTACCCAGAACCACTGCATGTGTTTGCTCCAAGAGCATGCTCCCTCAGTGTGGTAGTTGATGACAAAAAATTCGTCTCCAATGTCACCAGGTAACTGCTCAAGCTTTTCTCTTTTTTTCTTCCCTTTTTCTTTCCTAGGTTTAATATTTGTCTTCTATTATTTTCTCAGAGGGAATGGTGGTATTTATCGAACCATTACAGTCCGGGACACCATGTCTGACCTCCCAGAGATCCGTAACGGAGCCTCTGCTCTGGAGATCTCCTACAATGGCGAGCCACAATCTTGGTTTCAGAGACACATTCGAGGTGCACAATACCAGCCCATTCTCAGGGACCATATTTGTAAGGTTAGTCTGTCTTTGTGGTTTTCTTAATGCCCATTGAGGGATGAAGGACTTTTAGGCCTTTTTATTTATTTTACTTTGAATCCAGATATTTAAAAAAGCACCACAGGTGTTGGATTTGTCAGTGGTTACTTGAAGAATCATGGAAATAAATTAAAGGTTACTACAAACTCCATGTAGGCAACAAGTTGCCACAAATACTTTTTTTCTGAAAGTGTTTATTCAAAAAAGTATAATGGCTGACTGGGAAATTTTTACTGCTTTCATTTCATGGTTTGTCTGTTCTCAAAGGAAAATCCTGGCTGTTAGTGGTAGTCATGTGCTACAGCTGGGTTTAAAACTGGTATGATTTTGGATCTTTTTCTTTCCAGCTTCATGGCTATAGGTGGTGTAGCTTCAATATAGTTCGGCTTTGGGATATTTACCAAAACTAGTCCTGTGCTTTGTATAACTCGGACATGTTTGTTTTACTGTGTCCTTTTTGATGCTTACAGGACATGAGTGCTCTGGTCGAAGCACGTATGCGTCACATCCCCCTGGCTCCAGGCTCTGATTGGAGAGACCTGCCTAACATTGAGGTGCGGCTACGGGACGGAACAACTACAAAGAAGCTTCGGTACACACACTCTGACAAGAAAAATGGCCGCAGTGGCACTGGTGCCCTGAGAGGCGTGTGTACTTGTGCTGAAGGTGTGTAGACACAAATGACACTTGTAGAGATGTGCAGAGATGCCAACAAACTTCATGACACCCGTTCTTTCATCCCCATAAGGTAAACCATGTGACCCAGCAGACAGGCAGTTCAACACACTGATCCCATGGTGTTTGCCTCACACGGGTAATCGTCATAACCACTGGGCTGGTTTGTACGGCAGGCTGGAGTGGGATGGCTTCTTCAGCACCACTGTTACGAACCCTGAGCCTATGGGCAAGCAGGTACAGCTCTGAACACCTAGGAAACCTGGACACTGTTCAGTACTCGTATTGAAAGTCTATAAAAATTAATGACAGATGGATTTGATTCAGTTGTATGGTACATTATTTTCTGTCAGTTTAATTGCTATGCATATTGTTGGTATTAAAATTTGGAGTTCTTTATGATGAAGTACAGTGCATACATGAATTTTCTGGAGCAAAAACCTCACTTCAATGATCTAGAAATGAATGTGCACAGAAGTGTGCAAAGTTCAGTAGTTTGTTCCTGATATTAGCTGCTTTAGGAAAACTTGCCTAGAAAGGCCATCAGATAATGCAAGATGCAGTCTTCGAGGTGATTTATAGTCAGAATCGGAGCAGGAGTAGGTATGTTTTTAAATCTGTATGATGTACTGTAGAAATCATTACACTGGTGATGAGAACCTGGACACTTATTCCACTCCTTACAGTTCACTTTCTTGATTTATTGAATCATATTATTCACATTGTGTGCATTTGACCTGCTCTTTCCAGTTTAATCCTCCTACACATGGACACCAGTTAACAATTCAACCAGTTATAATCCATGTTGGTTGATTGTCCTGCAAAGTAATTCCTAATTGTGTTTCAGGGGCGTGTGTTGCATCCAGAACAGCACCGTGTGGTCAGTGTTAGAGAATGTGCTCGCTCGCAAGGTTTCCCCGATACGTACCGCTTCTTCGGCAATATCCTGGACAAACACAGACAGGTATGGATCCTGCACCATGAGCTGCAATCAGACACTTCACTGGAAGTGTAGCAGCAAGCAAGTGTGCACACCACCTTATCTGTGCTAGTGATTGTTTATGTGCACCTTATCCTTTTAGCATAGTATGTAGACAGCAGAGTTTGACAGTTTTTAATTTAATATTGTACAGTTAAAATGTAGGGTTTTTTAATTTGTGATTTGGTGTTTACTCCCCACATCCCACCTACCTTTACTTTATTTTGCATTTGTTTTATTCATTTATTTAAATTTTCTACCTTTTGCTAGGTTGGAAATGCAGTGCCTCCACCTCTTTCCAAAGCCATCGGACTTGAAATCAAGAAATGTGTCCTGGAGAAGATCAAGGAAAATGCTACAGGTATGTTAATGTATAAATCTTGAATGAATCTGAGCCGCCCTTATGAAACTGGAGAATTAACTTTTATTCTCTACCCCCCCCCCCCCCAATTTAGAATCTGTGAAACAGGAGAAGATGGAGATGTGTGAGTAGTGCTCCTGAGTACTCTAATTCCACATGGAGGTTTCTCACCTCCCACTTATTCAGCTCATTCCATTAACCCATGTGCTGGTGTCGAGCCTGGCCACTCAGGTGGCCTCTCTATGGACGTGCGGTTTGTGCAGTGCCATTTAAAAGTGAGGTTTTATTCATTTTCTAAATGTAATTTTAATCGTGTATTTGCAATCTCCACTCTGAGGTGTGGAATAAATTCTATGTAGTTTTTATATGTTGTAATATTTCAAATAAAGCTCTTATCAACTGGATGTCTTATTTGTGTAAATGTGTTTAGTAAAATGGATTCTAGTGCATGTCATGCTACAATTATTTGAGTAGTTTTTTTTTTTTTTTTTTTTTTTTTTTTTTTTCTGGTACAAATTAGCAATAAAATGCTGTGTACTAAATGAAACAGCTTCTGCTAATGACTGAAGGTGGTCTGTTTTCAAACAGGTGTGGACAGTGATGCAAAAATTCATATCATATGCACTTGAATGAGGAACATCTGTACACCTGATCATTCATGCAGTTATTCAATCTTCTAATCTTGTTGCAGCAGATGAAATGAATGTTATCCAGATATGGGTTAGTTTTCACCTGCAGGGTTTTATGTAATACATTTTCACCCTTCTGTGTAAGCTCTTAACTGTTATGCAGAACAATCCAAATACTGAAACCAGTCCATCAGGCACCAAGTTGTTTGAACATTTTAAGTGATGCTCTCAATTGTGTGATTTGTGCTGATGCCGCATGATTGTACAGGCGTGCCTCATAATGTGGCTGTGTGTATAAGGTTAAGGTGTTGGACTATGGATCAGGAGGTTATGAGTTTGAATCCCAGCTCCAACAAGCTGCCACAGCAGGGCCCCTGAGAAAGGCCCTTAACCCTTAATTGCTCAGTTGTATAAAATAAGAGAAAGTCACTCTGAATAAGGGTGTCTGCCAAATGAAGTTTCTCAATTCAGTTTGGATGTGCAAATCTACAAAAGCTGTTTTTAATGTAGTTTATTTAACACATGCAATTAAACTATTACACTTAGATGCCAGTTTACATTTCTATTTGCTACTGGCTTACACTCTGTGGCCTGTTGAATGTTTCAAAACATAACTATCAAAGTTCCTGTTATGAAGCTGTTACCTTTAACTTTTATACTGACCTATTTTTCTCTTCTAATATGAAAATGCCACTTATCCCATTTCCAAGAAAGAGTCTCCTGTGTCTGTTTAAAAACATCTCCTTAACCAACACCTTCATTTAGATAAGAGGACTCAACATGACTACAGTGCACATCATTCACACCAGCCTCTGCCCACAGCGAGCACAGATGAACTTGTACTGAGAATTTCACACCATATCCGCTTTGCTTTCTGCATGTGTGTCTGCACTGAATGTTTCATTTTGACTGAACTTCCACTAACCGAACGCTAACCCCTAACCACACACCACACTCCTGCAGATAATTAATAGTAAAAGGGAGAGGGGGGGGGGGGACAAAAAACAAAATTAACTTATAATGCTATTGGAAATACTCTCTCATTTGGGCAACATGACATTTTTTTAAACAATGGACCTTTCTAAAATAGAAAATAACAGGGCTGTCTGGCTCACTTGCATGTTCAAATCATGTTCCCTTTTACCAAGTTCCTCTTTCTAAAAATAGTTGCATGTTTTTTTTTACCATAGACAATCAGTTCCTCCAGGCCACAACATGAAGAGAAAAAATTATACCAGTTATTTCCTTTAAGTGTTTATTCAGAAAGCCCCAGAAACCAGGGGGGGGGAGATAATCAAGAAGCAAATCACTCATCATGATGTTTATTCCATCAACAGTCACTCACTACTGCAACAAATGTGGTCTTCCAGTGGGACTATAAGAGGCACCTGCTCTCAGTTGTTGGATGGTCTGGAAAAGAAAAAGTATTTGTTTATTTATTAAATGCACAAGCAAGGACATAAAATGATCATTTGTGTCCTTCAGCGTCACTTACTTGGCCCATTCCACATTGAGGATAAGATGATCATAACCGAAGCCGGACACTCCTGCGATGGCTCTGGCCGCGTCCTCACGCCGGTGGAAACTGATGAAGGCAAAACCCTGCAGAGCAAAACCACACGCAGTTCTTTTAGGGTTACTTATACCTCTATATAGTGATGAGACGTTCGAGACAGGCACCTCAAAACTTAAATCATATTGAGACAACGCTTTTAAATTATGAGCAAGAAACAAGTCCGTCACCAGGAACCTCAGTCCCAATTGAGAGAAATTTCTAACACACGAGGGGAAGGAATAAATAAAAAGATCTAATCCCTACACTGCTGAACAAGTCCTGTTCCTTGATAAAAATAAAAAAAATCATCTTTAGCCTTTCATTCCTCACCATAATAAAAATGTCAGATCAGATTTCTCATTCTACAAGTACTTTCATCCCATATAGAAATTTACACACATGACACAGAAAATATTTTTCTTGCCTCTATGGTTTGCAAACACCCTGCAGTGTGCTGGACACATTAAATAGCAAACAGGATGCACCAAAAAAAAAGGGTGCCGCCTTCACACTACTTGCATTTCAGAAGTCGGAGACAGCAGATGTGTAGAGTTTGTTTTGCAGAATATGCATAACACTTCATGTGCAATAAAAGGTGTGGAGAAGGTGTGCTTTAAAGTCTTGTTAACGCAGGGTGTTGGCTCTCTGCAACCCACGCATTTGCAGAAAAGAGCTGCTAAATTTTAGAGCAGATATATCCCAGGATGGAGAAATTGCTTACCTTGGAGTAGTTATTTTTATAATACTGTTCACTCTTTGCACCAAATCAGGCATAACATTATGACCACCTATTTAATATTGCATTGGTCCCCCTTTTCCTGCCAAAACAGCCCTGACCCATCAAGAAGTGGACTCCACTAGATCCCTCAAGGTGTGCCGTGGAACCTGGCACCAAGATGTTAGCAGCAGATCCTTTTAAGACCTTTAAGTTGCAAGCTTGCAACTTAAGGACACTTTTGATAGATACTGACAAGATACCCCACAAGAGCTGCAGTTTTGGAGATGCTCTGATCCAGTGGTCTAGCCATCACAATTTGGCCCTTCGTCAAACTCGCTCAAATCCTTACACTTGCCCATTTTTCCTACATCTAACATCAACTTTGAGGACAAAATGTTCACTTGCTGTCTAATATATCCCACCCACTAACAGGTGCCATGATGAGGAGATCAGTGTTATTCATGTCACCTTATCAATAAGACTTACTTTAGACTGGCCCGTGTTCTTATCCTTGGCCAGGTAGATCCTAGAGATGGAGCCGAACGGCCTGAAGAGCTCCTGCAAATCTGTCTCCCTCGTGTCCTCAGACAGGTTGGTCACACGGATTGTAGCATTGTCATCAGCTGGACAGAAATAAAAACACATTAACCTTTTAGTTGATCGCTAAACGCAAAAGCGGAGTTAACACCAGGATTAAAGTTCTGGATCTTAACACACCTCTGCGGTTGGGCTGCATGGACTCTCCTCGGCGCGTGCCTCCGTCCCGCAGGCTGGGAGGGACGTACTTCCCGGTCTTGCTCTGGACTGGCTGAGCAGGCTCAGGCTCTGAACAATAGGCAGTGAAGATCCATGCTCAGATTAACTCCCATCAGTTTATAGTGCAGAACTGTTAGATTTTTATGACCTTTTGTGCAGTGACTGGAACTTTTTTTTTTTTTTTTTAATAGCGGGAAGTTCATGTAAATGCATTTTCCGGTTTTATAAAAAATACAATCGTTGAAAGCTACAGAAAAAAAGGAGAAAATGATGTAGTATTTCACCATCTCAGCAGTGTTGGGAAAGCTATATGTATAAAATATATATATATTCTTAATACCAACTCTAGAAAAAGAACAATACTATAAACAGTGACTACAGAAGGGACAGCTCCATTGTGCTGACCTGAAAGAGAAAATAACTTCATAACAGGCTAACCAAAACATATTTTAAACACATTACTACATGCATATCAAGCCCTGATATGACAGAAAAACTGTCAGGCTGCATTAGTAGAGAGTAGATTCCTTCTTTCTGACATACTGCAACCCCACCTGCAGCCTTCTCCTTCTCCCCAGTGGACAGGCCCAGCTGCTCAGCCAGCTCCTTCTGCATGGGACCCAGAGTGTCTTTATAGGGACAGCGGGTGGTCCAGTGATCCCCTTTACAAATACGGCAGGACACGATCTTCTGTCCTTTCAACTTGTTCATGGGATCTTCATCCTGGTCTTGAGAATTTAAGTCCTGATAAAGAGGGAAAGAAGCACATTAGGTTCTGATTTGCTTTACCAAAAAAACAAAAATCTGTCCATAAAACAACCCATCAATTTATCCATCTATTAATCTTTCTATTCATCAATTTGAACCATCAATCTATACATTCCCTCTATCCATCTTTAAATCCATCCATCAATCCACTAGTATACCAATAAATTCCTCCATCCAAACCATCAATCCCTTCAATACATCCACCCATTCGTCATTAAACCACCCATCCTTCCACTAATCCAATCAAACTATCAATCCCTTTTATACATCCACATCCATCATTAAACCCACTCATCCATCCAAACCATCAATCCCTTCTATACATCCACCCATCCTTCAATAAACCACCCATTCTTCCACTAATCCAATCAATACATTCTATACATCCACCCATCCTTCATTAAACCACCCATCGTTCCACTCATCCAATCAAACTACCAATGCATTCTATACATCCATTCACCCTTAAACCCACCCATCCTTCCACTCATCCAATCAAACTATCAATCCCTTTTATACATCCACATCCATCATTAAACCCACTCATCCATCCAAACCATCAATCCCTTCAATACATCCACCCATTCGTCATTAAACCACCCATCCTTCCACTAATCCAATCAAACTACCAATGCATTCTATACATCCATTCACCCTTAAACCCACCCATCCTTCCACTCATCCAATAAAACTATCAATACATTCTATATATCCATCCATCCATCCTTCATTAAACCACCCATCCTTCCACTCACCCAATCAAACTATCAATACATTCTATACATCCATCCATCCATGATAAAACCCACTCATCCTATAAAACTATCAATCAATCCATCTATTCAATAATCAATTAAATCATCAACCATCCAGCTCCTTTTATCTATGCATTCGACAGCAAGCTGTACATGGACAGTGTGATAAAGGTTCTGAACTTTCCGTGTCCATTTCCCCATCACATAACTGCATCAGTCATATACACGAGTTTTCTGAAACTTGTACAATGGTGACATTTCCATCTGTCCTTATATCAGACAACGAAAATAACTAATAAAATGTGTCATTGTGCTGTTCTATACCACATCATTCAGCGGATAAGTGTCAGAAGATTTAAATGACGTACCTCCTTACTGGAGATGAAGGTCATGAAGACATCGTCACTGACCGTGGTGGTGGCAACGTTAGGCCCTGGTGGGTCAAATTCGGAATTTCCAAATTTTTTCCAATTCTGCATAAAGGCAAGACAGAAATGAATTGTATATATTTTTTTTAAGATGCACATATAGATTTGTAAATTTTCCAAGCTAGAAAAACACGTGGATAATATACATATGTATACAAAACCAGCATACCTTTCTCCTAGCGACAGCCTTGGAGGCTTTCCTTGTCTCAATTTTGAAAGTTCGGACAATCTGAAGTGGAAAGACAAGTGTTAAAGCAGGTAAGAAGTGAATTTCTGATCTTGTAAAAATCAAAATCCTGTTTTAAAAACTGCTCTCACCTTGACCTTCTTGCCATCCTCATCTATCTTGTATTCTGTCACAGTCTTTATATTGCCTTTGACTGTCTCTTTTGGTGATGGAAGAGTGCCTTCAAAAGCAGAGAAGACTTTATTAGATTTATTTATTGAACTGAAAGACTGCTAGAGCATGGTTTTAAACATCCCCTGCACATTTTTTGCTTCTAACCCATTTGTTTCATCTCATCAGCTGATTCATATGTCTAAACAGTGTTAAAAGTTGTTTGTTTCCTCTCATACACTATATTTCCAAAAGTTTTGGGACAACCCTCCAAATCATTGAATTCAGGTGTTGTTTTTCAGGGGTTGGGGTCGGCCCTTTCATTCCAGTGAAAGGAACTCTTAATGTTTCAGCATACCAAGATATTTTGGACAATTTCATGCTCCCAACTTTGTGGAAACAGTTTGGGGATGACCCCTTCCTGTTCCAACATGGCTGTGCTACATGCCACAAAACAAGGTCCATGAGGACATGGATGAGGGAGTTTGGTGTGGAGGATCTTGACTGGCCTGTGTAGAGTCCTGACCTGAACCCCACAGAACACCTTTGTGATGAATTAGAACAGAGACTGTGAGTCATTCCAAAACTGAGACGTCTGTCTACCTGCACATGAATGTAATATGGAGTTGTCCCGCCCTTTGCAGCTTTAACAGCTTCAACTCTTCTGGGAAGGCTTTCCACAAGGTTTAGGAGTGTGTTTATGGGAATTTTTGTCCGTTCCTCTAGAAGTGCATTTGTGAGGTCAGGCACTGATGATGGGCGAGAGATCTCCACGCGAATTCATCCCAAAGGCGTTCTATCGGGTTAAGGTCAGGATTCTGTGCAGACCAGTCAAGTTCAAGGAATTCATTCTCTCATCATATGAAGGCACAGTCAGAGGCAAGAAAAGATAAACAAGTTCAAGTGTTTTACAAGTAAATGAGATGTGACTAGTAAGATGCAAGATTTGGTAGATGCACAGCTTGGGAAGTAGTTGTAACATGGCTGTAACACCAGCTGTAACATAGATGACATGTTATAGCGAGTGCATTAATATGAACATGTTATTTATACGATCAAACACTAATAATATTATTATTAGATAGATTATTAATAATTTCAATAAATTGAAATGTGTTAAAGTTTCCTTAATAGTTTATCATTTACGGAAGGAGTTAGTTAGTTGCGGTTTAAAGTTTAGGAAAGTTTCGAGGACAGAAAGAGAGAAAGAGTTACAGAAACAGAGAGAGACAGAGACCGAGAGAGAGAGAGACAGAGAGAAACAGAGAGAGACAGAGACCGAGAGAGAGAGAGAGAGAGAGAAACAGAGAGGCAAAGACAGAGAGAGAGAGAGAGAGAGAGAGAGAGATACAGAGAGAGAGAAGGGGGGGGGGGGGGTCTCCTTCACCCATATGGCAACCTGTATGACAAATATTAATCTATAAAGATTCATAGAGATTATTCAATAGCATTTGCACTTATGTAAGATCATCATAGATGAATACAAGCGTTAGCCTTCTATCTAGCATTAAATAATTAGCAATGAATAAGCAAGGTACTCTTAAATTGTATAAATAAAACAAAACAACCAAAATTTAAATTTATCAACCAGCTAGCCACAATGACACGCTTCTGTACTGTCCAGCTGATTTCCTTACATTTTATCCACCCGTATTCCATCAAAGCCCGCCCCTACGTTGTGATTGGTTATCACTCGAGATCCTGCGCTAAGATTGGCTATCGGATTATATTTCCAGCAGTCAGCCAATCCCCGTGCGAGTTGCAAAACACTGGCTAGCCAATCCTAACACTTGGGCGGTACAGATGTCGTTATAGCGGTGGGAAAACATTATCTTAGCGATGATGGGGACGCCAAAAGCTTGATTATAACGCTAGCTAACTAATGTTTTAGCATTCAGTTAAACTAATGTTAATATCTTTAACTTCCATTTTTAAGCGCCAGCGGTTGAACAAGGCCACGTATCTAATCGCGTTTTGACGCGTGGAAAGTCAATTCAGCCGCCTTGTCAGGTTCCGTCCCAAATGCAGATATAGTGCACTTCGCATTACGTTTGTCTGAGTGACCGTTATACCCTACATAGGACACCTACACAGGAAATGCGCAATAATTTGGGACAGTGTGTGGCCTCGCTTTTCCATGGCACACGCGTGTGCTAAGCTAGCTCATGCTAAACTTACCTTCGTCTCCCTCTTCTTCAACCTGGTCAGCCCAGCTTGGCTTCGAGCTAAGAAAGATATCTAAAGTTAGCTTGATGCGCCAGATTTAACATAAAAATCGTCTTTAATTTTAAACAGCGGTACTTACTCATCGTATTCAATCGACGGCATTCTGCCCCACCGCTGATAACAACCAGGCTAGCTCGGTAGAGAGAAGTTTCCCGGGAGCGAAGAAGAAAGAAATCTCGCGAGATATCCCCGTCAACGTGACGTCACAGTACTGGGCGTTTTGGCGTCAGATACACTACACTGACACAAGAGCTATTATTCATTATGTCATTATTCTTACATAAATCTATACATAAACTATCACAACTTAATTATTTTATTATTTCTATTCACAAATGTAATGTAATAAAGATATTAGAATTTATTTTAACTCTTTGTCCATTTCCTGTAACAGAAAAGCTGCCAAAACAAAGAGTATATGCTCACAATTTCATGTATTTATTTATTTATTTATTTACTTTTATTTATTTATTTATTTATTTACTTTTATTTATTTATTTATTCATATATGTTTATTTGCATACTTACTTTTTTAGTCTATTTTTTATTTTTTTATTTATTTGTTTGTTTTGTTTATTGTCACAGAATGATGTGGAGTTTTTGTCTACATCTGTTGCTCTGGCTTTTTGTTTTGGTTTTTTTTGGTTCCTATGTCATGTTAACCAAATAATAAATTAAAAAAAAATAAATAAAAAAGCTACACTACACTGAGAAAGCAAATATTTACAAAGAAACTGTATTGTTGTGATATAAATATCTTGATTTGCACACTTCCCATAGCACTGTCTTTATTGTATGTAATTATTTTCTAATAAAGTCGCATTAAACATAAAAAGTCCATCATCCTGGGACTTGTTTATTGCAGAAATGTAAAACCTTTTTTTAAAAATGTTTTTTAAATTGCATATTTTCTTTCTTTTTTTGTAAATGACGTTTTCTTTTTAAATTATACACAATATTAGTGTTAACTTTAATATTTTTATATTTTTAAAAAATATTCTTTCTTTCTTTCTTTTTAATTTTATTTATTTGTTTTATTATTTATTATTTAAAGTATTTTTTAAAGATATTGTTTGGCTTCACCAGTGACTCAACTGATGAATTTGACCAATATTATATGATTACATTTTTAATTGTGTTAGATGAATTTCATATTTATCAACTAACAATTATGCATCTGTATGCTGTAGCTTTAAGATATACTTTGACCCAGAATTATAGAATCATTTATTCTTCAATTGTATTAATGTTTAATGTGTTACTTAATATGTGGGGAATGTTAGGTCAGTTTCATCATAATGACAATATCTGAACAATGAGACTTGTTTATAGCACATATTTATTCTATTTGCAATTAACTGTATTTAATATATATGCGCAATGAGACCAGGGATCTAAATATCATATACAGTATAACCAACTAACATATGTTTATGGCTTAGTCAAGATAGCATTATCAATGGGGGAAAAAAGATGAAATACATTGCTTTATTTATACAGTTTTCATCATACATACTGAATAACATTCCATAGAAACAAGCTATTTTAAATTTAGGGTGAACCTGAGAGAATACAAAACAAATTGGTAGATTAAGTGGATTCCTTTGAGCTCCTTCTACAGCACATTGTCCTGATGCTGTCGAACACCGCCATGTAGAAGATGGGATGAAGACACATGTTCACGCAGGCTAATGCCTTTGACACTTGGTATCCATTACACACAGGATAATTAGTCATTTTTAAAGCCTTTAGACTAAAGTGCCATATTTGCAATATGTGATATGGTACAAAAGACACGGAGTACAGGATGCAGACTAAAGCCACCATAAGAGCCACTTTTTTCTTCTCCAGCGATGTGATGTTCTCATTTTTGAAAACCACCCATATTACACCAAAATAGGATGCAAATGTAACTAAAAATGGGATCAAGCAGCCTATAACAGCCATAAACACCCTATATACAAACTTCATATATTTTTGGCTTGAATCTGCGTATAAAGAACATCTCTCTTTCTCGGTACCCGAATAATAGAGGATCGGAGATGACAAGGCTGCCACCAAGATCCAAACAACCAAACTGGCGATCTTGGCATGTTTCGGTTTTACATAGTTGCGTGTGAAGAAGGGATGAACGATGGCCAGGTATCTGTTAGCACTGATGCACATGATGAAGTAAATGCTGACGTAGAGGTTACAGTTGAAGAGAAAGCGCTCTATTTTGCAGAGAGCATTACCAAATATCCAGACCCGTCCTTTTGAATAGTAGATGATGAGAAGTGGAAGAGTGAGGGCGTAAAGGATGTCGCTGATTACCAGGTTGCAGGAGAACACCACTCCGGTGTGCCAGTTCTTTCTCTCTTTAGTCACAAGCAGCCACAGTGCCAGTATGTTCCCCGCCAGTGCCACACACATCTCCACACCGTACATGGGAGGTAACACGTCCATTGAAAATGTACCGTTACAGCTGCTTCTATTCGTTGCCATTTTATGGTTTCTCCTGCAAAAATAGAAATGTAGGATGTATTCCTGCCACATACGATCCATATTGTATCATTTTGACAATCAGAATGTTCCAGTTATTTCAAATGATATGCCAAGACAAGTTTGCTAGCAAGCTATAGACTTTATACATTCAGAAAAATATTGGAATTATAATACAGCTGCTTCAAATCAGTTTGAACCAAACCATCATAGTCAATGTGATTAAATGACCTTCTGAGTGGCTTAACCCTCTAGACAGTGAATACACAAGAATTCACACACACACAAAAAAACAGAACACTAGTGATTAAAGAATTGACGAATCAGCTTCAGCGGTGTGGATGCAAGCTCCGCCCACTAACCCCCTATTTACGTTATGTTCTATGCATACTCCATGCCCACTTCTGTGCAATCCGATTCACAAATTGTAACTAAATCCCAGTACATTAATTTAGTGTTTATTTGCTGCAGTTATTTGCTATTTTTCTAATCTGCTTACATGATGTACTTATTGATGATGCTGAAAATACTGAAGTCATCACATTTAATCATGTTAATTAATCTGGAGCTCCATTAGTACTAGAAAAAAAAAATTATTACTTGCTTTTTGCATATTACAAATTGTTTAAAAATGATTTTAGTAACATTTCAACATTAGTTGTAGTTCATTATGTCTAATAAACTACAGTGGAGACAAACACACTTGACTTTAATGTCTATCAGTGCAGATGTATTGGCCAGACACTGAATCAGCCTTATAACTTTATGCATGTTGTTGAAGACGGCATGCTGCATTAGGTGTGTTACATTTGTCATTTAAGTGTATTAACATAGCACATACTGAAAAAATAGCTGTGGTTAGAAAACCCATGCACAAATATGGTAGTACAAAGTAGTTTCTATGTGAATTGAAGCCACTGGGCTACACAAGCTGGCTCTGTTGTAATCTTTAAGGAATGAGCATTCAGATTAAATACACTATATTGCCAAAGGTTTTGGGACACCCTTCCAAATAATTGAATTCAGATGTTGTTTCTCAGGGGTTGGGCTCGACCCCTTAGTTCCAGTGAAAGGAACTCTTAATGCTTCAGCATACCAAGACATTTTGGACAATTTCATGGTCCCGACTTTGTGGGGACAGTTTGGGGATGACCCCTTCCTGTTCCAACATGACTGTGGATGAGCGAGTCCTGACCTCAACCTGATAGAACATATGAACGGATAAGACCTTCTCGTCCAACATCGGTGCCTGACCTCACAAATGCGCTTCTAGAGGAATGGTCAAAAACACTCTCCTAAACCTTGTGGAAAGCCTTCCCAGAAGAGTTGAAGCTGTTAAAGCTGCAAAGGGCAGGCCAACTCCATATTACATTCATGTGCATGTAAAGGCAGACGTCCCAAACCTTTTTCCAATTTAGTGTATGTAAGAGTAATAAATCTGTCCAGTTGTTTGATGAAGAACAGATGTTTTTAAATCAGTCCCACAGCACTCATACAGTTGTGAGGCACCCCAAAATAACTACTTATAAATATACTTACATACATACACAATTACAGATTTAATTCATGAAGGTTTCCACTTCTAATTAAAAAAGCCTGAAAGGTCATCCTGTAAATAAGGCTGAAGAGTCCCAACAAAATACTACACGCTCTTTCTTTTTACCTCTTTGCCTACTTTAAAATTTTTTCCTTCTACTTTTTTATTTTGCACACTCCTCAGTGTTACTATGTAAAATGTAAGAAGGCTTGTGTTGTGAGAGATCCTGACCTCTCTCCAGTACACAAGCTACTTTTACTTTTAACGGCAAAAAACCGTTACTCACCGCTTCAAGTGAAATGCCTCAGCATCCGGAGCTTTGAAGCTTAACTGCAGAAATATTAATAAAACCCCAAAACGATCAAGAATGTACTTAGTTAATTACTCTAACAGTACTAAATAATGTCTAATAACTAGTCACATATTTATTAAACACGCTCCAATCTATGAATACACCTCTGTTTGCCGCGATGCCGTGTTCAGATCTCTCCGTCCACATAGCAGACCGGGTTGCCAGATCTGTGTGAATTCATCCCAGCCATTCAATAAAACCAAACCTGTGATAATACAATACACTATATTGCCAACGGTTTTCGGACAGGATGATTATGGGATCAGGCTTTTAATTAGAAGTGGAAATTAAATCTATTGCATCTGTTCTTTCTCAAACAACCAGACAGATGTATTACTCTTACATACACTATATTGCAAAAAGTTTTAAGACTTTACATGCACATGAAAGTAATATGGAGTTGTCCTGCCCTTTGCAGCTATAACAGCTTCAACTCTACTAGGAAGGCTTTCCACAAGGTTTAGGAGTGTGTTTATGGGAATTTTGGACTATTCCTCTAGAAGCGTATTTGTGAGATCAGGCACTGATGTTGAACGAGAAGGTCTGGCTCACAGTCTCCACTCTAATTCATCCCAAAGATGTTCTATCGGAAATTGTTCTATTGAATATTGTGGATATGATTCAATTTGCCTGGTCTCTTCAGCTTATAATCTCAAGTCAAGTCAAGAAGCTTTTATTGTTATTAAATTCTATTCTAACATAAATTTGTTCTAACAAGTTGAGGTCAGGACAGTGCAGGCCAGTCAAGATCCTCCACACCAAACTCACTCATCCATGTCTTTATGGACCTTGCTTTGTGCACTGGTGCACAGTCATGTTGGAACAGGAAGGGGTCTATCTATCTATCTATCTATCTATCTATCTATCTATCTATCTATCTATCTATCTATCTATCTATCTATCTATCTATCTATCTATCTATCTATCTATCTATCTATATGTATGTATGTATGAAAATATGAGAAAATAACATATTACATACACGTTACATGCTCTGGCCTTTATTTTTTACTGGCACACCCTTTCACTTGGTTATTACATTTTATTTTATTATATCCTCAGTAAACAGGTAAGTACATAACAAAACAAATTGGCAACGAAAACTCATACATACATACATTTAAAAATAAGGGAGGGATAGGTACTGACCTGGCAGCATTAAACCTGCAGCACTAAGGTCAGCTTTCAACACACACATACACACACACACACACACACACACAGCCAGAAACTGAAATGGGTGGAGGTTAAGCAGATGTCCAGTCTCAGATAACATACCACTGGAATTATAGTCTCTACCTCAGTTTCTTCCCAGTTATTTCCTTTTTACGCAAATTACAGCTTGCTGCAATTATTCCTGTTGCCCTAAGGTTACTTACCACACATTAATACAAAACACTCCATAAACCCTGTACTACACATTCAAAATCAAGAGCAAGTGTATAGCAATGATGACGTAGGCTTTTGTTAAAAGTGCTATATAAATTAATTTGATTCTGATTAATTTGGTTATTTCTGAGCTCCTCACTCACCAAAATGGCTCTTCCTGTGTGCGAGCTGACACTCCCTGATAGCTTCTTATATCTCAGATTATTTAAGTAAGATAGGAAACCATCTGTCTATCTTTTAACAGATATTTATACAGATAAACCTATATATACAGCATAGTTGGTTGAATGTTATGTTTGAAGCTAACGGCTAACAAAGCAGAGAGGGTTAAGGGCCGTTCTACTTCTTCCCTCATTTTTTTCCACCGCATAACTGTAGCATGCCGAGTTCTTAGCAAGGTTCATGAAGACTTGGATGAGAGAGTTTGATGTGGAGGAACTTGACTTGCCTGCACCTGACCTCAACCTGATAGAACACCTTTGGATGAATTAGAGTGGAGACTGTGAGTCATTCCAAAACTGGGACCTCTATTTTTACCTGCACATGAATGTAATATGGAGTTGTCCCGCCCTTTGCAGCTATAACAGCTTCAACTCTTCTGGGAAGGCTTTCCATAAGGTTTAGGAATGTGTTTATGGGAATTTTTGACCGTTCCTCTAGAAGCGTATTTGTGAGGTCAGGCACTGATGTTGGACTGGCTCGCAGTCTCCACTCTAATTCATCCCAAAGATGTTCTATCGGAAATTGTTCTATTGAATATTGTGGATACATATGATTAAATTTGCACAGTCTTTTCAGCTTATAATCTCAAGTCAAGTTAAGTCAAGTCAAGAAGCTTTTATTGTCATTAAAACCATATATATTTACATAGTGAAATGAGCCAACGTTTCTCCAGGACGCTGGTGCTACATAAACATACAACATATAGTTTAATCAAAAAAAACAAAAGAAGATCTAGATATTTAGCATCTTTTAGTTCAGGACCAGAGAAGTCTGTAAGAGGACAGCTAATGGAAATGTTTTTTAAACATGTGACTGTGATTCATATGTGAGGATGTTGCATCCTGTCATACAGGAAGCTGTGGGCATGAGATTTTGTTACAGTTTAGTAACATAAACCATGTGGTTAACACAGGTCATAAAGGTAATTTCACGCGCCCTCACTATGACATTTGGAGGGAATGTAATGAAGCATAGGGTTTACACTGGTTAAATAAGATTTAAAATGGTACTAGGTTTTATTATACCGCTGGAAAAAACACAATGGAAGTTGGTCTAATGATCTCCATTAAACATTAAAATCATAAAGCAGTGATGCAGAGGTGCCATCATTTACCAGTTATCTATAGCCTTTAGAGTCCCTGACCCCTTATTACAGCAATACCGAAGAGATCTGATAAAGACATGTTTCTGTTTTTTTTCAGATAAATCAGTCAACCTTAAAAGGGAAAAGAATGCATGATGTGAAAGCTTTTCTTCTGATGGAGTTGACTTTCACTTCTTTCTCACTTCACCTTGGTGAATTTTGATTTGGTTTCATGAGCCAGTAGGAAATAAAATGATGAGACTGTGGTCTCTTTGGTGGGTAAAAATGGGGAAAGAGCTCCTGAGAGGTGCAACGGAGAAGCGTTCACCCTCTTATCAGAAGATTACGGGTGGAAAAAGTGCGAAAATCGTAAGCAACAGAGTGCCAAAAGAGTGGGAAGGATATTAAACGTTATTCACAGAAACAGCAGCTAATCATGTGTGTCTGTGAGCTCATTTATGTGGAAGGACACTTTTCTTCAAGTGTGTTACATTGCTGTGTGCTGTAGCATGAGCAACTGTTTGAAAAATAAGCTCGGCAGAATGCCTTAATGTGTCCCAGCTGGTAGCTGTTGTGTGATTGGGGAGCGCTGGCTGATGGTTGGGAATTGGCAGGCGAACAAATTGTGAAGAAAATGGAGGAAAATACCACACAATAAGAAAGAAACAATAGCAATACCACAATTAATTGGCAGTCATATTGGATTTGGCCTTGTTTTTTTTTCTTTTACTCTTAACTTGCTGCAAACTTTTAAAACTTTATAATGTTATTTCTCTATGTTTCTATACTCCTGTAAAGCTGCTTTGAGACAATGTCCATCCTTAAAAGTGCTATACAAATAAATTGAATTGAATTGAACAACAACAAAAAAAGAAATATTGCCCTCCTATCCACACACGCTAGATACAGCCACACTATTTGAAGCCTGCTACACCCAAGGGAGAGGTTATAAAATTGATATAAGTGATACAATAAAAACATCACTAAACCCCAGACATAAAATACTCTCATAGATTTTCATAATCATGACTGTTGGCTTCATGTATGCATCAAGTTTTTCTTTTTCTTTCTCTTTTTTTTTTTTTGTGAGGCACAATTTAAATGTTCTTTCTTTTAAGTTTCTTAAAAATTCCTAAAGACAGTGTCTACCAAAGAGAATTCTCTAGACAATCAATTTTCAGTAAACATTAAAACATCTCTCAGGTACAAGTGATGTTGCTTTAAGCCTCAGGTACAAGTGATGTTGCTTCAAACCTTTTTCCTTTTGTAAACTACGCTGAAAAATCAATCAAGTATGAAATCTGATACTGATTTGAATCCAGACAAAGCATCTCCTACATTTCCCCAAGTATAACAGATAACTAAAATTACAATTACCTTGAAAATATCTCGATGTGATTGCTGAATTGGTCTCCTTGCTCAGCAGTAGCACTCTTACTCGACCCAAAGTCTTGTCACAAATTCTGTACAGACAGCCCATCTAGGTTTTCCTGTGTGACATCTATGACATCTCAACACATCTCATAGCCTTTGTTTGACTTTCATTTCCTCTATTCTTATTTGTTACCACGTGTGGTGCTCTTATTCTATTCCATTTCTTTTTCTATTCTTGGATTTCTAATATTAGACACAAAAGTATTTTAAAAAAGTGAAAATTATTATGATTAACAGTTTATGAAAAACTTATTGGAAAATTATTTAGTAGTGAAAATGCAAGTAATACGATTTTTTTGTATATCTTTAAGAATAATGTAGGCTGCTAAGGGAGGAAAGTTTCACTCGTCTAAATTATTTTGAAAACATCGCCATCAAGAGGTTGTATTCTGATAGTGCACCCACTGAGATGTAGATCCTGGTTCAGGTTTTATCTCAGCTGCGATTGGTCCTTCACCTTTTCTCCTTATTCTTCATCTTGTTCTTCTCTAAGGCCTGCTTTAATAGCTTATTCTGTGTTTCGTAGACTATGATCCTTTTTCCTGATCTTTTTCTCTTTTGAATTCATTGCTTGTCCTACCCCTTTAATCTCACCATCCTTCTTGATGCTTACATTTTACTTGTTTTTCCTACAAACCTCTCGCAAGCAAAGCTTCAGCACCCAATCTCCTCCTGCCAGCATGACTGAAGATTTGTTT
The DNA here is from genome assembly GCF_019097595.1 of Hemibagrus wyckioides. Taxonomy (NCBI): domain Eukaryota; kingdom Metazoa; phylum Chordata; class Actinopteri; order Siluriformes; family Bagridae; genus Hemibagrus; species Hemibagrus wyckioides. The sequence continues at coordinate 14,863,718 of NC_080733.1, forward strand.
TTCTTCCACTGAATTAAACTTTGCTTGCTCCAAAAACAAATCATCACCAGCAGTGGATGATGAGTAATCTGCTGTTCATGCATCCTGTGTTTCTGTGGTTGTAAAAATTGGATGAAGGTCTGCAGAAAGGGAAAGAAATAGATGCATCATTTAACAGCAGCAGGAAATTCAGTGTACTATAAATGCATGATTCAGAAGATACATCAGTGTGTAAACTTTGAACAATTAGTTCTTAGTCACCACCCTTTCCTCAGTTAATCAATCTAAAACCAGAGTAACCAGAGAATTAAACGGAAGTGGAGAATGGGTCTTTCCAAAGCAAAGACATTATCGCAAAGAGTTCTTTTTATACTGTTTTGCATCCATAAGATGTGGAAAATGGTTGAAGGGAATTTTGACAAAGAGTTGCAGTTATATGGGACAGTGAGACAGGTGGCAGCAGCTGTGTACATAATTTATGACCTGTGTAAATATATGAAGTTGACTTTTGTTTTAGCGGTTGTAGTCATTACTGGAGCTACCATAGCAGTTGTAAGTAAATAAGAACACTCAGAATGCATCCATTAGGCCCTTCATGTGTCTTTTATGTTACGTGTTGCCCAACAATTAAGTTTTCCAAAGACATGGGATTTAGGATGCTGAAAAGTCAGACTTTATTAAGAGACAATAAAGCCAAAACATCTGCAGATGATCTGACTCAAAGCAGTTGTTTAGCGGCTTCTTCTTAATCACCTTTTCAACCTGAAAACCTTTTTTCCCTCTCGGTCATATCTTGACCTCTTGCCACAATGTTTTCTCCATGTTTAACTTGTTAGACTCATGCTGATTTACAACACTATGAATAACTTCACCATTGCCTGGTCCCAAGCTCAGGATGTGAAAGGAGGAGGCCTAGCAAACAACTGTGTAAAATACTCTTACTACAGAAACAACGACTACATCATCAGAAATCCATTAAATCCAATGCAATGCCCACCCAGGACAGAAAGGCTGGAGAAGATCTGTCGACACCTAATGCTCCACCAGGAGTGAAGAGGCTTTAAGTGAGTAAGTAAGTTAGTTAAGGCACAATGAATTAGGCTTTGAAGTTCTGCAAATTGGCTTATCTCAGCCAAGGATGTTTTCCAGCATACATCTTCCATAGCCCATCTTTAAAATTGTTGTTAGGCCTAGCTTTGCTTGAGAGCACACTGGATATAGAACACACTGGATGTATGCACATTTACATTTGGCAGATACCCATATCCAGAGTAAAAGTGCTTAGAAGTCTCCATCAATGAATACATGATTTCTGATTCACTAGGACACAGACTAAGGAAATCATCAGTCCAAAATCTTCGCTAGGATGAAATACAGATATTTTTAAAATATATAAACAAACAGGAAAATAAGCACTAGTTAAAGTATTTCACAAAGGGGTAGGTCTTCAGTGTCATTTATAGGCAACTTCAGTGTAGCAGCTGTTATGACATCTGGGGGAGGTTTATTCCACCATCTTGGTGCTCAAACAGAGAAGAGTCTTGATGTGTACCTACCTTCTACCGTTAGAAAGGGTGAAACTGGGCGAGCAGTGCAAAAGATAAGAGCTTTGAGATAAGAGGCAGCTGGTTCATGTTTGGTTCTTGTAGACTCAGAGAGAGAATCACATAGAGAGCATCAGATATGGAGAACACCCAGGTTATATTTAAATAAAGATCACCATCAAAATGACAGTCATTATTGTCAAATTGGGCCAAGCAATTATAGGTAATGGTGTTGGATCAGGAGCAGCACTGGTCGGGGATCAAAATCAACAGTGTTGAAGTTCTTGAACCTACAATAGTCAGAAACATGTACAGTAACTAGTATTCATACTAGTTACATATACCGTAACTAGTAGGAAACATATAATGTTTCATACTAGTTGCATAATGTTATACACAGTGTCAGAAATAGCATATGTTAGAAAATATTCCATATTAGTTGCATTGTTACTGTTACAAAAGTCCTTCAAATAACCTATAAATGAAAACTAGACAGACAAGATGACAACTTTCAAACAACTGATCTTATATAGTAATAGGAAATATGCACTATGAAATAATGTCATGCTAAGATTCACACTTCACCATTTCTATTTAAACCAGTGGTTCGTCTGGGCATCTACAGTCTTTGTTGCTCAAGAATATGAATTAATGTTAACAGATTTCATCATTCGTTTATTTATTTATTCAGTAATTGCTTTATCTCAGTCAGGGTTGTGGTGGATCCGGAGCCTACTGGGTGGGACACCAGGGCAATATGCATTGCAATGCAAACCCATTTAGACAGACAGACAGACAGACAGATAGATAGATAGATAGATAGATAGATAGATAGATAGATAGATAGATAGATAGATAGATAGATAGATAGATAGATAGATAGATAGATAGATAGATAGATAGAAACAACACACAAACACAGAAATATAAAATTTAAAATACAACAAGTTAAATAAAACATAGTAGTGCAGATATGAAACACAGTTGTGGATTTACATCAGTATTTACGTCACAGTACACATGTGCAAACTGGCAGTGGATAATAAATATGCAGAAAATAAGAATATAATGATGTTAATAGTTTGTAGTAGTGCTGCGTGAAAGTGTTATCAGATGTCACACACAGGTACAATGTTGTACAATGTTACTGCAAATGGTTAGAATGACCATGAAAAGGAAACACAAAGAAAATCTCCACAGTCACAAAATATCATATCACAATATGTGAAAACATTTCACTGACACTTCAGTTTGTATCACATTATAAAGGTTTGCTGAGAAAAGAGGTGAGCAAAACAGTAGACATGAATACAATAAGTTCATACTTAAATTTATACGTAAATATAAACAAAAATAACTGATTGAAACATTACATACTTTAAAAAAGGTTACCTTTTACAGTTTTAAAGAGTTTAACAAAAATTCAGTTCCTTATTCTAATCCAAATCTCAAATTAGGGAAATTAGGGAGGCCAGATTAAGATAGTTTGGACATGTTCAGAGGAGGGAGAGTGAGTATATTGGTAGGAGAATGTTGGACATGGAGCTGCCAGGAAGGAGGCAAAGACGAAGGCCAAAGAGGAGGTATATGGATGGAATAAATGAGGATATGAAGCTAGTGGGTGCAAGTGTTGAGGATGCAGAAGATAGGGATAGGTGGAGAGAGATTATTCACTGTGGAGACCCCTGAAGGGAAAAGCCGAAAGAAGAAGAAGAAGAAATCATAATCCTAATCTCAGAATTGATCTGGAGGCCTTGAACCCCACTGAATCCACACTGTGCCACCACGTCACCCAAAGATTTAATCATCAGTTTCACTTAAAGTGCTGTGTTCAACAGGAAAACTGCATGTGTCGCTTATCATTTTACTCACTTATGAAATTCTTAAAGGTTAAAATGAAAACAGTTCACCTTTAGGGTCTAAGCTACACGTAAAAGAAAACAGGATATGCTATCATTTTATCATTCATCACTTTATCATGCTTTCCGTTTTACCACCAAAAGATTAACAGGAACAGGTATGATTATACCAAAGTAAGCTGTTACAAAACTAAGCCTTCCAGAACGTTCAGGACTACTGGTTAAAAATCTTCATAAAAATTCATTCGGGCTCCTTCTAAAGCATGTGATTCTGTCAAACACAGCCATGTGCAAGATGGGATGAAGGCACATGTTCAGGCAGGCTAGGGCCTTTGACGCTGGGTATCCGTTACACACGTAATAATTAGTCTTATTTTCCTCCTTCGCTTTAAAGTACCATATTTGCATAATGTGATAGGGCACAAAAGACACAGTGCACAGGGCGCAGACGAAGCCCACAATCAGAGACACTTTTTTTTTCTCCAGTGAAGTGATATTTGCATTTTTAAAAACCACCCATATTACACTGAAATATGATGCAAAAGTAACTACACATGGAACCAAACAACCCATAACAGCCAGAATCACCCTGAAGATAACCTTTTTAGATTTCTGGTTTGGATCTGTAAATAAGGAGCATCTTTCATTCTTGATGCCAGAATAGTAGAGGACTGGAGATGAAACGCTTGCCACAGAGATCCAGATGAACACACTGATGATCTTGGCATGTTTTAAGCAAATGTGATCAAGAGTAAAGAAGGGATGAACGATGGCCATGTATCGAGTGACACTGATGCACATGATGAAGTAAATGCTCACATAGAGGTTGCAGGTGAAAAGAAAGCGCTCTATTCTGCAAACAGCTTCACCAAAATCCCACTTCAATCCTTTGGAATAGTAGACGATGAAAAGAGGGAGGCTGAGGGCGTAAAAGATGTCGCTGATGATCAGGTTGCAGGAGAACACCACTCCCATATTCCAGTTCTTTCTCTCCTTATTCACAAGCAGCCACAGTGCCAGTATGTTCCCCGCCAGTGCCACACACGTCTCCACACCGTAGATGGGAGGTAACAGGTCTCTTTGAAATGAACTGTTACAGCTGCTGCTGTTCATGGTCCTCTTTGATTAGACTCCTGCAAAACATATCAATGACATACGGCTTGCAAAGACTTATTCCCTGTGGAATTTATCAGATTTTTCTGCATAACATATGATAAATACAAATATTCTTGTGTCACTTTGTCATTTGTAATTTTAATGCCAACTCACGTTTGCTTACAGTCAAAAATAATTAAACTGATCAGCAAGTATTTCAAAGAAAATCAAAAACCTGCAAGTATTGAGGCTCCCAGTTATATTGAGTGGCCTACAATATTAAAAGAGAACAAAAAACACCTCAGTTGAATTGTCTTTAAGTGATATAAAGACTGAGGGGTAATCTTAATTCATGAGAAGGTTAAAAGTAAGGTAATTGGATTTAATAAATTAGGAATAAGTTGCAAAATTATATTTATAGTACAATAAGCCACAACAGCTAGGCAGAGACTGGTGAGGGAAGCCACAGTTAGACCTGAAGGTATTATAGAGTACAGTGGCTGAAATTGGGGTGAAGGTGCAATAAACAAATATTTTAAAGCTCGACGTAACTGAGAACTTTATGGAAGTGTGGCTAAAAAGAAACTGTTGCTTAAGAAGAACTATATGAACACACTCTGCTTTTTTGTGTGATGAAACCAAGATTGAGATAGATAGATAGATAGATAGATAGATAGATAGATAGATAGATAGATAGATAGATAGATAGATAGATATTAATAGTATAATAGTAGATTATATATATAATAGTAGATTATATATTATAAATAGTAGAAATTGTGCAAATAAAAGTGCAGATAAATATGTAAATGTGTGCATCAATAAATAAGGCTATGTCAGTATGTGAGATACTGTATTTTACATTTAAAAGCACTAAAACTAACGTATAGCATATCTTAATTAACATGAGCCCTACAGTGAAACATGGTAGTGGCAACAGCATCATGCACTGGGGATGTGTTTTTATCCTCCAGACTGGGCTTTCTGTCAAAATGGTCCCAAACACAAGGCCAAAGCTATGCAGGAGTTGTTCAAAAAAAAAAAAAAAAAATTGAACTGAGGACAAGACAAAATCCAGATCTGAGTGGGAATATGTTTGAAAATTGTAGTCATCAAATAACAAAGAACCTGGAAGAAATCTGCGAAGAATAATTGACAAAAATCACAATCAAGCTGAAATGTACCCCAGCAGCCATAATGATGATATTGTATATCATGTTATTGCAGCAAAAGGTAGTTCTATCACATACTAGTCTGAAAGGGTAGAATACGGATCCAAGCATCAATTCTTAGCTTTTGCTATTATTTATGATCTTTTGACAATCCTTTGACAAATTACTTAAAGGGCACATTGGTATTGGATTAATCTGTGCTAGAGTTGTTCCAATTGCATTTAAAGGGGTTGAATACTTTTGCAAGACTAAAGAAATGGTATGAAGGGGCTCTAAAAAAATGACTAAAAAGTATAGTCATTTTTGTATTGATGCTAAATGGTTCCTGAACGTAACATATCAAGTGATAAGGTCTTACATCTAATATCTGACATCATGAGCAATACGTTAAGAAATAAACACTGCTTCAGACAGAGTTGACTTGTCCCAATATTTTAAGTAGATTTACCTTAAAAAAGATTTAAGCAGACATAAACCACATGAATCCCGAGCAGAAGTAAAGAAGCAACATTGTGTCTTGCGTATCTAAGGCTATTTTTGGAATTGTATATTTTATATTGTATTTGTATTTCATCTATTGCTTTGGCAATAGATAGTGTCAGAGGCACCAATAAAGGTGCTGCAATTTTCACCCCTTTGATACAGTGATATAAGTCACACCAGAGAACAAATATGTTGTTAATGCAATTCATGCAATTCCTCAGCTTAAATAAAAGCACAAAGGTAGGATACGCCACCAAGTATGTACTCATTTTTCTGTCAGTAATATAAATGTAAAAAAAAAATTCCTGCAGTGATACACATGGACTGGCTTTTAAATCATACATGTACTTACCTTCATTTTGTAACCACTATATAAAGAAAGCTTATTTATAATATCATTACCTGGTTCCTGTCAGCTGAACTGAAGACCGCAGATTCTCAAGGTTCCAGACTTCAACAAACACCGAACACGATTTATAAAGAGATTAATGATGAAGAAATATGCTCAGCATTATGTATGCTTCCCTCTTGCTGTATTTCTACTTTTCCTTTGGAGCTTATCATTTAAAGTTTTGAGCTTAGATTGCAATCTCTTGAAAATGCAAACTTATTCATCCAGTCCCCTTGAGCCATGCATTCTTTGACTACCTGCTTTGTCATGGCTGGGAAATACTTTTATATAGAAAAGTATTTGCATATTTGCATTATAAAGATACAGGGCTTCTAGTGTAATTGTGATATGCAGAGGGAGGTTCAGAGCAGTTCTCTTGGTCCTGGACTACTTGAAAATGATAGTGTTTTATAAGCTTTGTGCTTGGACTGTGTTTTGCTTCATTTACAAATCGTAATTTATCTAATACTGTATGCTTTATAAATGTCATCTTTCTAATTTCCAGCCTGTAAGAGTACAATCTTAAGATACAATTACATTTGTAAATGTTACTTAATAGTACTTATTAGTAAGCAATCTTTATCAAAATGGTTGATAGAATTACAATAATCAGACAGGAAAGCATATATATATATATATATATATATATATATATATATATATATATATATATATATATATATATATATATATATATATTTATTTATTTATAAGCATATATACAAGCTTTCCTGTCTGATTATTGTAATTCTATCAACCATGTTGATATATATATATATATATGTATGTCAAGAACAAAGACTGAATTGATTAATTCATGTTTATATTTACAGAAAACAGGAGATACAGCTTTTATCATACAGTTTTTACCTCAGTTTCAGTTTCACATCAATACAACCTATTTTAAGTAAAAACTGAACAGAGAGATAGATAGATAGATAGATAGATAGATAGATAGATAGATAGATAGATAGATAGATAGATAGATAGATAGATAGATAGATAGATAGATACTTTACTCATCCCAATGGGACATTTACAGCTTCCAGCAGTATCCGCAAGCACAGGTAATAAGGTAAGAAATAAAATATCATAGGAATATAACAAAAAATACTAAATACCCGAATTTAAAGGTACAGAAAAATAACAAAAAAGTATAACAAATAACAAAATGTAACAAAAAAATATAACAAATAACCTATAATAAAACAAATATAACAAAAATACTAAATACAAGCACTGGACTTAACAAAGAAAAAAAAAGGAATTTGAGCTTCTCCTTCAACTTACAGCATTTACTCTTAAATAATCAAATGTATCACTCAATATGTGCATTGAAAGCTTGAACGTTGACAAGCTAAAGAAAAACTGCTAAAGAACATTAGAATTGTACGGTTGAATTGAGTTCAAGTTTCAAACTCCATTTTTGAACACCACCTTCACAACAACACACTATTTTGAAGAAACTGTTCATGAGAGCATCACATTACTGGATCTACAAAAGGAGTCAGTTTAGAAGAGACAGATAGAAATGTATTGGCCATGCAGGCCATCAACACATTTGGTAACAATAGCAACTAGATAAAAAGAAAATTCCGCAAACTCACTATAAAATAAAATATGAAGGTGCAACATTGACCTTTTGATGCTGTGTATTATCAATTTTACTAACTACAGTAACATTCAAGCCCAAAACCTGGCTAACTCTGCCAGAAGCATAAGATTTGGCCAGAGATGAAAATTTCAACTGGATAATGACCTCAAACATACATCCAAATCAAAACAAAATGTTGTGAAACCTCAGACTTAGGATTTTAATTCAAGGTCTTTAAATGATTGTTCTCCTGTGATTTCTATGTTTGATAAGTTTGACTTCCGTTTGCAGCACACTGCCCTGATGCTGTCAAACACAGCCATGTACAGGATGGGATGAAGACACATGTTCAGGCAGGCTAATGCCTTTGACACTTGGTATCCATTACGCACAGAACAATTAGGTTTATTTCCTTCCTTCAGTTTAAAGTACCATATTTGCAGAATGTGATAGGGGACAAAAGACACTGCATACAGGATGCAGCCTAAACCCACAATCAGGGCCACTTTTTTCTTCTGTAGCGAGGTGATATTTGCATTTTTAAAAACAGCCATTATTACACCAAAATATGATGCAAACGTAACTACAAAAGGGACCAAACAACCCATAACGGCGATAAACACCCTGGTGTTAGACATGTTTGATATGTTTAGCTTTGCAGATAGGTAACACTTTTTGTTCTTTAGACCTGAAAAGTAGAAGATTGGAGATGAAATGCTTGCCACAAAGATCCAGATGAACACACTGATGATCTTAGCATGTTTCGGGCAAATGTGTGTGCGTGTGAAGATAGGATAAATGATGGCCAGGTATCGATGAACACTGATGCACATGATGAAGTAAATGCTGACGTAGAGGTTACAGGTAAAGAGAAAGCGCTCTATTTTGCAGAGAGCTTCACCAAATTCCCACTTCCCTTTTTTTGAATAGTAGATGACACGAAGAGAAAGAACGAGGGCGTAAAAGATGTCGCTGATGATCAGGTTGCAGGAGAACACCACTCCCATATGCCATTTCTTCTTCTCCTTATTCACAAGCAGCCATAGTGCCACTATGTTCCCCACCAGTGCCACACACATCTCCACACCGTAGATAGGAGCTAACAGTTCATTTGAAAATGTGCTGCTACAGCTGCTTCTGTTCATTTTACTGAGCCTCCTGAAAAGAGCAATGCAAATCAGCTGTATTAGAATACCTGGAACAGTACAGGACAGCATTTTTCAGCTAGGTTAAGAGTGAAATGTAAGAGTGAAGAAGATTCTATGTTTTTGTTAATTACATATATTTTGTATTTATTAAAGGTGTTTTATATCAATGGGAAGATTCTGAAGGACATTTATTTTCAGGTGACCTCTTGGGTCGAGGTAATTGGAAAAAAAAATAAAATAAAGAAGAGAAAAGTAATGAAGAGCTGCTTGATGTCCATGGTAGCGTCTGTGGTATTCATTATTATCAAGTCCCTTAACACACACACACACACACACCGCAACTATAACACAAGTCTTACCTCCAGACCCATTATTCAAACGTTAGATTTAGAAATCTTGAGACACAATTAAAACACATAATTAACTAATTAAGTTCCCTAACAGTATAATTCCATTGCAATTTATGGACTTTTTTGGGTTTATTCTAAATGTTTACATTTTTAAAGCAATTTTACATTCTTTATTCTTACATGTTAGGGTAATTTGTAATATTTCGATAGCCAAATACAAATGCTATGTCAGATAAGGAATATAACGCTTTGGCCATTCAGTTCCATGATGCTAACATGTAGTCTTGAGCTTCTTGAACTAAAATTGAGATACAGAGACTTTTTTTGCAAAACTATTCTTTTGAGAATAGTCTCATGCAAAACTATATGTGTATTATATAAGTTGCACTTGCCATCTGGTCTGCTATGATTGCAATTTTGCTGTAGTAGTGCTACTGTGGTCAACAAAATGAATGCGGAAGAAGGCTTTGACCACTGCAGCAGAACTGTAAAGAACAAATAACCACATCTATCTCTTATATATTGTTGAACCTACAAAGGAAATGTCTCGGAAATGGAGTTTAAACAAACATTGAATGATGTCAAAATAGCTGTTTTACAAGAATATTGAATATGAAGCAGGCTAATTATAGCTGATGAGCAACAGACATGCTTAATCACGAAAGAATGACCAGCTGTAGAGGTTCAAGGCTGACCTTTCTCTTCTTAGAAAAGGAGAAGTGCAAGAAAGGCAATTAGATCAATTAATCAAGTTAAACAAATAATAAAAAATCAGAATCAGATCTGTTATTAATTCTACAATTTATTGCATTACTGTTATTGAGTGTAGAAGAAAATTGTAATATGTACAAAATATGGGAGTTACTATAAAGTTACTATAAGATTTCCTGTAAGCTTAAATGCAGACAAACAATGAGGAAAATTTATTATTGTAGTATAAAGTAATACCTTACATACCTTGAATCTGCCTTGGTAAAATGTTGAGTTTGTCTGCCAACTCACTAGTAGTCTCTTTGTAGATGTGAGAAGATAGCCTCTGTCATCTATTTTCATGTTTGTGGGATCACCACATCTACACTGATCTTTAGTACCATTTCATTTCCTCTTTTTTTTTTTTTTTTACTACTGCAACTTGTATCTTATGCTGTATGCCTCTCTTTGTATAGTTAAGGTTTACTTAATAATTAGTTTTAAAATAGTGTGTCCATCAAGAATCTCCAGAACAGGTTTAATGTGCCTTTGCATGGGTTCCAAAAGTCTCTGGAACTGTACTAGCAGAGAAACACCATTCTTCTGAAAGATATTCCATAAGTTAAATGATTTATTCATTTATTCATCTTCAGGAACTGCTTTATCCTGGTGAGGTTGCTGTGAACCCTGAACCTATCCTGGAAATACTGTGTCTGGGACTGCATCCTGGATTGGAGACTGGAGTCAGTGATCAGACCAAAGTCTACACATGAAGGAACTGAAAGACCAATCAGAAATACTACTAGATATATCTACAAAGATTATGTGCTGTTTCTCTTGTTTTATTTTAGAATATGAAATATGGAAGATTTTTTAGACAGTTGAATCCACTCTAACTGGAACTCCAATGGCCTACACAGAGCCCTGACCTCAACCCCTTATTAAACACCTCTAGGATGAATTAGCGAGACCTTCTGATCCAACATTAGTGCCTGCCCTCACAAGTATTCTGGACTAAATGGGCACAAATATCAACAGACATGCTCCAAAATCTAGTAGAATGTCTTCCTGGATGAGTGTAGTCTATTAGAGCTGTACAGGAGGCACCTCTCTTCATATTAATGGCCATGGTTTTGGAATCTTATGTCCTATGAGCTCATCTAGGTGAGGGGTTTGGGTGTCCTCATACTTTTGTTTATACAGTGTACATACATACATACATACATGCATACACAGGTAAATTTGATCAAATTTGATCATACAGTATATATACACTGAACAAAATTATAAATGCAACACTTTTGTTTTTGCCCCCATTTTTCATGAGCTGAACTCAAAGATCTAAGACTTTTTCTATGTACACAAAAGGCCTATTTCTCTCAAATATTGTTCACAAATCTGTCTAAATCTGTGTTAGTGAGTACTTCTCCTTTGCCGAGATAATTCATCCACCTCACAGGTGTGGCATATCAAGATGCTGATTAGACAGCATGATTATTGCACAGGTGTGCCTTAGGCTGGCCACAATAAAAGGCCACTCTAAAATGTAGTTTTAAAATGCAGTTTTACTGTATTGGGGGGTCCAGGGGGGTCCGAAACTAGTCAGTATCTGGTGTGACCACCATCTGCCTCACGCAGTGCAACACATCTCCTTCACATAGAGTTGGTCAGGTTGTTGATTGTGGCCTGTGGAATGTTGGTCCACTCCTCTTCAATGGCTATGCGAAGTTGCTGGATATTGGCAGGAACTGGAACACGCTGTTGTATACGCCGATCCAGAGCATCCCAAACATGCAAGAACTGGGATGTTTTCAGCTTCCAGGAATTGTGTACAGATCCTTGCAACATGGGGCCGTGCATTATCATGCTGCAACATGAGGTCATGGTCGTGGATGAATGGCACAACAATGGGCCTCAGGATCTTGTCATGGTATCTCTGTGCATTCAAAATGCTATCAATAAAATGCACCTGTGTTCGTTGTCCATAACATACGCCTGCCCATACCATAACCCCACCGCCACCATGGGGCACTCGATCCACAACGTTGATATCAGCAAACCGCTCACCCACACGACACCATACACGCTGTCTGCCATCTGCCCTGTACAGTGAAAACCGGGATTCATCCGTGAAGAGAACACCTCTCCAAAGTGCCAGACACCATCGAATATGAGCATTTGCCCACTCAAATCAGTTATAACGACGAACTGCAGTCAGGTCGAGTCCCTGATGAGGACGATGAGGATGCAGAAATTCTTTGGTTATGCAAACCGATTGTTGCAGCAGCTGTCCAGGTGGCTGGTCTCAGATGATCTTGGAGGTGAAGATGCTGGATGTGGAGGTCCTGGGCTGGTGTGGATACACATGGTCTGCGGTTGTGAGGCCGATTGGATGTACTGCCAAATTCTCTGAAATGCCTTTGGAGATGGCTTATGGTAGAGAAATGAACATTCAATTCACGGGCAACAGCTCTGGTGGACATTCCTGCAGTCATCATGTGAATTGCACGCTCCCTCAAAACTTGCGACATCTGTGGCATTGTGCTGTGTGATAAAACTGCACATTTTAGAGTGGCCTTTTATTGTGGCCAGCTTAAGGCACACCTGTGCAATAATCATGCTGTCTAATCAGCATCTTGATATGCCACACCTTGTCACAGGCACGCCAGACCTGACCCCTCACCAGCGCACTCGCTCTCCCGAGTATTGATTTAGTTCACCTGCACCTCATTAGTTAATCACCTCCACTTCCCTATTTAAGAGCACTCTCTCCACTTCATCCCCATCTGGTCTTGCATAGACACTGACTCCACACCACGCTGACACTAGTTAGCATTAGCGCTATAGCTACCACTTCTGAGCCATTTCGCCCCGACTGCTACACTCTCCTCCTTTTTTCCCCTCCACGCTCGCTTCCCTCTCCGACACAACTCACCTCCGTGCACGTCATCTTCATCTCCCTCCAGCTCCGGTGTCCAGCTCCCTCCTAAAGCTGAGTATCCTCCACTCTCCCTTTCTTTTCCACCCGTTCTCAGTTTTAATAAACATACCCCTTCTGGGGTTTATACACTCCATTGCCTGTTCCTCTTTGGTGTTTTCTGACAGAAGACCAGACCACTGAACAGCATGGATCCAACAGCCTTGCACTTTCGCACTCTAGCTGCTGCAAGTGGGTGGGACGAGCACGCCCTGTTAACCACCTATCGTCAGGGACTCGAACCAGGGGTTCGTCTGCAGCTCGCCACCATAGATGACTCCATCGGGCTGGAAGCATTCATTCAGACAGCCATTTGAGTCTCTGAGCGAAGGAAGCACTGCCTGGTTGACCCGGGGTTGTCACCTTCACCAACTTTCCATCGCCGTCCCGAGGTCTCCCCCTCCTCCACCTCTCTAGAGAGAGACTCGGAGGCCATGCAGGTGGAACATTCAAGGTTGTCACCCTCTGAGAGACAACGCTGGCTGACCCAGGGCCTTTGCCTCTACTGCGGCCAACCAGGGCATGCACTGCCTGCATGTCCCTCATGCCCAGTATGCCCCACGGTGAGTACAATTACCTATTCTTCTAATCACTTAAAACCACTCACCACTCCTGTAGAACTGATTTGCGGTTCCTTTTCTGACCTTACCTCTACAATCCACGCCCATAGAAAGTCCACACCAACAACAACTTCTGTCCATTCCTACCCAATATTCGGACTACCAAGACGTGTTCTGTCCATGCAAGGCTTCCAAGCTTCCCCCGCATAGACCTTGGGATTGCTGTATTGATCTCCTTCCGGATGCCCCAGTGCCACGTCATCCGTTCATGGTCATTACCGATTATAAGAACCTGCAATACCTACGGGACGCCAAACGACTTAACCCCCGCCAAGCTTGGTGGGCCCTGTTTTTCACCAGATTTAACTTTAAGGTCACCTACTGCCCGGGGTCCAAGAACAGCAAAGCTGACACTCTCTCCCGCCTGTATTCCCCTGATACTCCCTCCAAACAGCCAGAACCCATAATACCACCAAGCGTGTTGGTCTCACCTATCCAGTGGAGCCTGGATGACAACATCACATCGGGCCACTGCATCCGAGCCGACTCCCCCAGAATGTCCGTCAGACCGCACGTATGTTCTGTCATCTATACCCCAATGTCTGATCCAGTCGGCTCACTCTTCCCCGGGCACGGGGCATCCAGGCATCAACCAGACTCTCTCATTCCTGCAGGAGTGATACTGGTGGCCTGGACTGGCCGGACATCAGAAGGTTCGTCAGGGGTTGTCAGGAGTGTGCTATGGCCAAGACCCCTTGTCATCTCCCATCAGGCATGATTTTCCCATTGCCCACTCCTCAATGCCCCTGGTCACACCTAGGAGTGGATTTTGTCACCGACCTGCCAGCCACAGAAGGTTACACCTGCATCCTGGTGGCAGTGGACTGGTTCTCCAAGGCCTGTCGCCTCATCCCTCTTAAAGGCCTCCCCACAGCCTTGGAAACCGCAGAAGGCCTGTTCCAGCACGTCTTTCAGAATTTCGGTATCCCCACAGACATTGTGTCTGACAGAGGACCTCAGTTTGTGTCTTGTGTCTGGAAGGCCTTCTTCCATTGCCTAGGTGTGACCGTTAGCCTGACTTCTGGATATCACCCTCAATCCAATGGCCAGACTGAGCGCAAAATCCAGGAGATCAGTCGCTACCTGCGTACCTTCTGCCACCACCAGCAACACTCTTGACATTGTTACCTCCCCTGGGCCGAGTATGCACAGAACTCACTGCGTCAGTCTACCACCGGCCTCACCTCCTTCCAGTGCATACTCAGATTCCAACCCCCGTTGTTTCCCTGGTCCGATGAGCCCTCCACAGTTCACTTGGTCCAACATTGGTTCCAGGAAAGTGAGAGAGTCGGGAACTCCACCCACCAGAGACTACAACAGGTCATCCAGCACCATAAGCGGGCAGTGGACACCCGGAGGGAGGAAGCACCAAAATACCAACCTGGACAGAAGGGGTATGGTCCGGAGGAAAGGTCATGGATCCCTCATGATGACATCTTGGACCCCAACCTCCTCGCGGACTTCCACACCCATCACCCAGAATACCCCGCTCCGTGTGCTAGAGGCTGCCCGCCGTGACACTGAAGACCTCGGTCCTCAGGAGCGGACCGTGGAGGGGGGGTTCTGTCACAGGCACGCCGGACCCGACCCCTCGCCAGCACACTCACTCTCCTGAGTATTGATTTTTTTCACCTGCACCTCATTAGTTAATCACCTCCACTCCCCTATTTAAGAGCACTCTCTCCACTTCATCCCCATCTGGTCTCGCGTAGACACTGACTCCATACCACGCTGACACTAGTTAGCATTAGCGCTATAGCTACCACTTCTGAGCCATTTCGCCCCGACTGCTACCCTCTCCTCCTTTTTTCCCCTCCACGCTCGCTTCCCTCTCCGACACAACTCACCTCCGTGCACGTCATCTTCATCTCCCTCCAGCTCCGGCGTCCAGCTCCCTCCTAAAGCTGAGTATCCTCCACTCTCCCTTTCTTTTCCACCCGTTCTCAGTTTTAATAAACATACCCCTTCCGGGGTTTATACACTCCATTGCCTGTTCCTCTCTGGTGTTTTCTGACACACCAGTGAGGTGGATGAATTATCTCGGCAAAGGAGAAGTGCTCACTAACACAGATTTAGACAGATTTGTGAACAACATTTGAGAGAAATAGGTCTTTTGTGTAAAAACAGACCTTTCAGCTCTTTCCGAGTTCAGCTCATGAAAAATGGGGGCAAAAACAAAAGTGTTGCATTTATAATTTTGTTCAGTGTATATGACTCACGTCTATGAAATATTTAATTTATTAACATTACTGAGATGTCTCTGGTTACCAGGGCCGTGCACAGACATTTTAAAGGGCAGTGGCCCAAAACAAAAAAGGGCAGTTACAAAGTACCCAAATAAAAGACAAGACACCAGGCACTATACAATAACAATTTTCTGTCTTTATTGTAGACATTTTAATGATAAATTATGAATGCACATCTCTGATAATACCATGAACTTTTTATGTGTTTTTCTTTGTCTCTCAGTATCTCTTAATTTCACAGCAAAACCTTTCTGTTTGGTACCATTTCCTGAAAGATTTTGATAACCTCATCTTTTATGATTGGGATGTCCTTTTAAAAGCTTTTTACAATCATAATCATATAAATAATAATATAAATATACGAGTTACATTTTGTGCTAATTTAATTAAATAACTTTTCTATTTAAATAATCCAATGTCCATCATCCAATCACACTCCAGGTGATGGTCAAACAGTTATCTTACCTGTAACTGCCTGCTCTGGCTGATGATAAGTGGGCTCTCCCTCACTCTCTGAGTCTCCCTATGCCTCATCTTGAATGAAGGCATTATAAATGCAATTTCATTATTACTGATACTACTTTACTGCTATACAACACACACACATGCAGGCACACACAGCTATGCTATATGCAACACGTTTATAATTACATTTATAATGATAAATTATGAGAACCATACTTCACAAGAATTGTGAAAAAAGTGTGACAAATTGCTTGCTAAATGTTTTGGAAAACAATTGACCTGCTGGCTTGCTGGAGGTCTGAAACCAGCTATGCAAGGTTACACTGCCTTTAGCAGTGTCTCTTCTCTCTTTCTCTCTCTGTCTCTGCCTTCTTTTTTGAGAAGGCATTGTCATTTTTCTGCAAAGTGTACAATAAATGGCATATATTGTTTATGTTCTTATTAAATCAGATCGCGTCCAATAATAATTTTATTGGACCTTCTAAAGATGTGAATATTTCGTAACACTGTAACTAACTGCACTAACAAAAGACCAAGAACAAAAACAATTCATTACCAACAGAACTATAAACAGTGTATCAAAATAATACTTTTAAAACAATTTTCGTATTTTATATACCTGTGGACTGGGCGAATCAAGTGACTGTGTGACTGACTGCTTGGGACTGACTGAGAAATAGCGGAGCGGAGTGCGTCGAGCGACTGTGAGAGATTGCGGCTGCTTGGGAGCGAGCAAGAAAAGTAAAACCCGGAGTGGAGTCGAAAATCTTTAGCATTCTCTAAGGGCACCTCGGCCTGTAAAGGCAAATGGGCAGTGGCTCAAGCCACACGGCCCCCACGTATATTCATGTATATATATGTCAAGAACAAAGACTGAATTGATTAATTCATATATTTATATTTGCAGAAAACATAAGATACAGCTTTTTACCTCAGTGGCAGTTTCACATCAATACAACCTATTTTAAGTCAAAACTGAACAGACAGACAGACAGACAGACAGATAGATAGATAGATAGATAGATAGATAGATAGATAGATAGATAGATAGATAGATAGATAGATAGATAGATAGATAGATAGATAGATAGATAGATAGATAGATAGATAGATAGATCCCAATGGGACATTTGCTGCTTCCAGCAATATCCACAAGCACAGGTAATAAGGTAAGAAATAAAATTTCATAGGAATATAACAAAAAATACTAAATACCCGAATTTAAAGGTACAGAAAAATAACAAAAAACATAACAAATAACAAAATATAACAAAAAAATATAACAAATAACCTATAATAAAACAAATATAACAAAAATACTAAATACAAGCCCTGGACTTAACAAAGAAAAAAAAGGAATCATAAGATGCATAAGATGCAGAAGCATAAGATTTGGCCAGAGATGAAAATTTCAACTGGATAATGACCTCAAACATACATCCAAATCAAAACAAAATGTTGTGAAACCTCAGACTTAGGATTTTAATTCAAGGTCTTTAAATGATTGTTCTCCTGTGATTTCTACGTTTGATAAGTTTGATTTCCATCTGCAGCACAATGCCCTGATGCTGTCAAACACAGCCATGTACAGGATGGGATGAAGACACATGTTCAGGCAGGCTAATGCCTTTGACACTTGGTATCCATTACGCACAGAACAATTAGTCTTATTATTTTGCCTCAGTTTAAAGTGCCATATTTGCAGAATGTGATAGGGGACAAAAGACACTGCATATAGGACACAGACTAAACCCACAATCAGGGCCACTTTTTTCTTCTGCAGTGGGGTGATATTTGCATTTTTAAAAACAGCCATTATTACACCAAAATATGATGCAAACGTAACTACAAAAGGGACCAAACAACCCAAAGCAGCCATAAACACCCTAGGGTTAGACATGTTTGATTTGCCTAGCTTTGCAAATAAGTAACATCTGGTCTGCTTCAGACCTGAATAATAGAAGATTGGGGATGAAATGCTTGCCACAAAGATCCAGACGAACAGGCTGATGATCTTAGCATGTTTTGGGCTAATGTATTTGCGTGTGAAGATAGGATGAACAATAGCCAGGTATCGATGAACGCTGATGCACATGATGAAGTAAATGCTGACGTAGAGGTTACAGGTGAAGAGAAAGTGCTCTATTTTGCAGAGAGCTTCACCAAATATCCAGTCCCCTCTTCGTGAATAGTAGTCAATAAGAAGAGGGAGAGTGAGGGCATAAAAGATGTCGCTGATGATCAGGTTGCAGGAGAACACCACTCCCATATGCCATTTCTTCTTCTCCTTATTCACAAGCAGCCACAGTGCCACTATGTTCCCCACCAGTGCCACACACATCTCCACACCGTAGATAGGAGCTAACAGCTCCTTTGTAAATGTGCTGTTACAGCTGCTTCTGTTCATTTTACTGAGCCTCCTGAAAAGAGCAATGCAAAGAAGCTGTATTAGAATAAAGTCGTAAGAGTGAAATGTAAGAATATTCTATGTTTTGTTAATTACATATATTTTGTATTTATATTGTATTTATTTAAGGTGTTTTATATCAATGGGAAGATTCTGAAGGACTTTTAATTTCAGGTGATCTCTTGGGTCGAGGTAATTGGAAAAAAAAATAAAATAAAGAAGAGAAAAGTAATGAAGAGCTGCTTGACATCCATGGTAGTGTCCGTGGTATTAACACACACACACACACACACACACACACACACACACACCACAACTATATTCTTTATTCTTACATGTTAGGGTAATTTGTAATATTTCGATAGCCAAATACAAATGCTATGTCAGATAAGGAAAATAACGCTTTGGCCATTCAGTTCCATGATGCTAACATGTAGTCTTGAGCTTCTTGAACTAAAATTGAGATACAGAGACTTTTTTGCAAAACTATTCTTTTGAGAATAGTCTCATGCAAAACTATATGTGTATTATATAAGTTGCACTTGCCATCTGGTCTGCTATGATTGCAATTTTGCTGTAGTAGTGCTACTGTGGTCAAAAAAACGAATGCGGAAGAAGGCTTTGACCACTGCAGCAGAACTGTAAAGAACAAATAACCACATCTATCTACTGTATATTGTTGAACCTAGAAATAAATGTCTCGGAAATGGAGTTTAAACAAACATCAAATGATGTTGAAATAGCTGTTTTACAAGAATATTGAATATGAAGCAGGCTAATTATAGCTGATGAGCAACAGACATGCTTAATCACAAAAGAATGACCAACTGTAGAGGTTCAAGGCTGACCTTTCTCTTCTTAGAAAAGGAGAAGTGCAAGAAAGGCAATTAGATCAATTAATCAAGTTAAACAAATAATAAAAAATCAGAATCAGATCTGTTATTAATTCTACAATTTATTGCATTACTGTTATTGAGTGTAGAAGAAAATTGTAATATGTACAAAATAAGGGAACAAAAACAAAACCTTAAAGTTACTATAAGATTTCCTGTAAGCTTAAATGCAGACAAACAATGAGGAAAAATATTACTGTAGTATAAAGTAATACCTTACATACCTTGAATCTGCCTTGGTAAAATGTTGAGTTTGTGTGCCAACTCACTAGTAGTCTCTTTGCAGATGTGAGCCTGTGTCATCTATTTTTATGTTTGTGAGATCACCACATCTACACTGATCTTTAGTACCATTTCATTTCCTCTTTTTTTTTTTACTACTGCAACTTGTATCTTATGCTGTATGCCTCTCTTTATATAGTTAAGGTTTACTTAATAATTAGTTTAAAAAATAGTGTCCATCAAGAATCTCCAGAACAGGTTTAATGTGCCTTTGCATGGGTTCCAAAAGTCTCTAGAACTGTACTAGCAGAGAAACACCATTCTTCTGAAAGATATTCCATAAGTTAAATGATTTATTCATTTATTCATCTTCAGGAACTGCTTTATCCTGCTGAGGTTGCAGTAAACTCTGAACCTATCCTGGAAATACTGTGTCTGGGACTGCATCCTGGATTGGAGACTGGAGTCAGTGATCAGACCAAAGTCTACACATGAAGGAACTGAAAGACCAATCAGAAATACTACTAGATATATCTACAAAGATTATGTGCTGTTTCT
The DNA here is from genome assembly GCF_019097595.1 of Hemibagrus wyckioides. Lineage (NCBI taxonomy): Eukaryota > Metazoa > Chordata > Actinopteri > Siluriformes > Bagridae > Hemibagrus > Hemibagrus wyckioides. Next base: position 14,884,411 of record NC_080733.1, read on the forward strand.
CTTGTTTTATTTAAGAATATGAAATATGGAAGATTTTTTAGACAGTTGAATCCACTCTAACTGGAACTCCAATGGCCTACACAGAGCCCTGACCTCAACCCCTTATTAAACACCTCTACGATGAATTAGCCAGACCATCTGATCCAACATTAGTGCCTGCCCTCACAAGTATTCTGGACTAAATGGGCACAAATATCAACAGACATGCTCCAAAATCTAGTAGAATGTCTTCCTGGATGAGTGTAGTCTATTAGAGCTATACAGGAGGCACCTCTCTTCATATTAATGGCCATGGTTTTAGATTCTTATGTCCAAAGAGCTCATCTAGGTGAGGTGGCCAGGTGTCCACATACTTTTGATCATACAGTGTACATACAGTGTTCATACATACATACATGCATACTTAGGTGCCCCATAAATTTTTATCATACTGTGTACATATATATAACACTTGCACACACACACACACACACACACACATGCATACATACACATATAAGTTCAGTAGATGGCAGCATGATGTATGTCTCAAGTTCAATACTTTTTTGCATTTTATTTTCAAAATTGACATTTGCTTTAGACCACGTTGTTGTAGGCATGTGATAGGAAATTAAGTTTTAGAGATTTCATAAATTTCTACCACCCTATATACACTATATTGCCAAAAGTATTCGCTCACCCATCCAAATAATCAGAATCAGGTGTTCCAATCACTTCCATGGCCACAGGTGTATAAAATCAAACACCTAGGCATGCAGACTGTTTTTACAAACATTTGTGAAAGAATGGGTCGCTCTCAGGAGCTCAGTGAATTCCAGCGTGGAACTGTGATAGGATGCCACCTGTGCAACAAATCCAGTCGTGAAATTTCCTCGCTCCTAAATATTCCACAGTCAACTGTCAGCTGTATTATAAGAACGTGGAAGTGTTTGGGAACGACAGCAACTCAGCCACGAAGTGGTAGGCCACGTAAACTGATGGAGCGGGGTCAGCGGATGCTGAGGCGCATAGTGAGAAGAGATCGCCAACTTTCTGCAGAGTCAATCGCTACAGGCCTCCAAACTTCATGTGGCCTTCAGATTAGCTCAAGAACAGTGCGCAGAGAGCTTCATGGAATGGGTTTCCATGGCCGAGCAGCTGCATCCAAGCCATACATCACCAAGTGCAATGCAAAGCGTCGGATGCAGTGGTGTAAAGCACGCCGCCACTGGACTCTAGAGCAGTGGAGACGCGTTCTCTGGAGTGACGAATCGCACTTCTCCATCTGGCAATCTGATGGACGAGTCTGGGTGTGGCGGTTGCCAGGAGAACGGTACTTGTCTGACTGCATTGTGCCAAGTGTAAAGTTTGGTGGAGGGGGGATTATGGTGTGGGGTTGTTTTTCAGGAGCTGGGCTTGGCCCCTTAGTTCCAGTGAAAGGAACTCTGAATGCTTCAGCATACCAAGACATTTTGGACAATTCCATGCTCCCAACTTTGTGGGAACAGTTTGGAGCTGGCCCCTTCCTCTTCCAACATGACTGTGCACCAGTGCACAAAGCAAGGTCCATAAAGACATGGATGACAGAGTCTGGTGTGGAGGAACTTGACTGGCCTGCACAGAGTCCTGACCTCAACCCGATCGAACACCTTTGGGATGAATTATAGCGGAGACTGAGAGCCAGACCTTCTCGTCCAACATCAGTGTGTGACCTCACAAATGCTCTTCTGGAAGAATGGTCAAAAATTCCCATAAACACACTCCTAAACCTTGTGGACAGCCTTCCCAGAAGAGTTGAAGCTGTTATAGCTGCAAAGGGTGGACCGACGTCATATTGAACCCTATGGATTAGGAATGGGATGTCACTTAAGTTCATATGCGAGTCAAGGCAGGTGAGCGAATACTTTTGGCAATATAGTGTGTATATATATATATATATATATATATATATATATATATATATGCCATTGGACCACTGGATCAGAGCATCTCCAAAACTCTTGCTCTCCCAGCTCTTGTGGGGTGTTCCTGGTCTGCAGTGGTCAGTATCTATCAAAAGTGGTCCAAGGAAGGAACAGTGGTGAACCAGCGACAGCGACACTGATGCACGTGGGGAGCGAAGGCTGGCCCGTGTGATCTGATCCAACAGATGAGCTACTGTTGCTCAAATTGCTGAAGTTCTGATAGAAATGTGTCAGAATACACAGTGTATGACGGGTCAGGGCTGTTTTAGCTGCAAAAGGGGGACCAACACAATATTAGGTAGGTGGTCATGTGCCATGTTATGCCTGAGCAGTATATATATATATATACACTACCAGTCAAAAGTTTGGACACATTTTCTAATTCCATGGTCTTTCCTGATGTTTATTTCTTTCTACATTGTAAAACAATGCTGAAGGCGGCCGAAATACACAATAATCTTGTCTGAACAGTTGATATTGAGATATGTCTGCTACTGATGCTCTGTAAAGTCTTCATAACGGCTCTAATCTGAGGTGCTGTTAATTGGTGATTTCTGAGGCTGGTCACTCTAAATGAACTTCTCCTCTGCAGCAGAGGTAAGTTTTGGTCTTGCTTTACTGGGATGGTCTTCATGTGAGCCAGTTTCATCATGGTGCTTGATGGGTTTTGCAAATGCACTGGACAATACTGTTCTTACAAGAACTATTCCAGAACACCTGACCTTCGTGTCTTAAAATAACATCTGACTGTTTTGTGTTGTTACATATGGATTACTTAAGTACATGTGTGTGTGTTATTTCATAGTTTTGAAATTTCCAGTATTCTATAATGTAGAAAATAAATCCCTAAACAAAAAGCATTGTGTCCAAACTTTTGACTGGTAGTGCATATATGTATATATACATATATATATATATATATATATATATATATATATATATATATATATATATATATATATATATATATATATATATATGCACACATACACACATATTACAAAAAATATCCCTTTATGCAAAACCTATTTGAGTTTAACGGAACTTATAGTATATGCAATCTGGTCTGTGTTTCAAGAATGAATGCGGCTTAGAGTTGTGCAAAAGAGTACTATAATGTCATTATTAATTATAACCTAGCCTCCTCAGTAATAAAGTTTAACCGCATACCATATGATGTAGAAATAGCTGGATTACAAGAGTACCTTGGTATGAGGCAACCAACATGATAAATCACACAGTTTGACCCAACTGCAGTGACTTAGGACTGACGTTTGTCTGTTTGGATAAGGAGAAGTGAAACAAAATCCTCATATTTATTTAGTGCTGTACATTTAAAACAAAAAATTCTTTTATAATATTTTATTGGTATAGAAGCATATTTAACGTTATAGACTATTTGAAAACTAATCTCATAGTTGACAAAGACTGATCCACACAACAAGCCTAAAACACACACACACACACACGTGATCACATGAGTGTAATGGTCAGGTGTCCACAAATTGTTGGCCATAATATTTTTTAATTTAAAGATGTAAATAGTAAGACTGATAATAGTATTTGATTATGGTTGATAATTGTTCCACAACTATAAATATTTTAAATGTAGAATATATTCTTTTCACTTTTACTTTTTTAAGACCCACAGTGTTAACCATAACATCTCACACCAAATCCCAACGTGTTTATTCCTTACTTAGATTAATCCTATATTATTATTTAAAACAAAACAGTATGCTTCTTTAGGCAGTGTGTAAAGTATGAATCAAAATAAGAACTTGGACTCATAATTACTGATATACAGTATAACATTATTTTTAATTATTGTTATAACATCAATATAAATACTAACCATATCTTTAAAATATCACGTATGTAAATTAAGGAAGTGCTGAATTACTCAACAGTATTACTGTTACACAGTCTGTTCTCAGTTTCTGAGCCGGATGCCCACAAGTGAGTAGATTTTCCTGTGTAACACTACAAGGCTGTATCCAGTTACTGAAGACTCTGTTGTATTATCTCAGCTAATGATTGCTCCTATAACTTTGCTACAAAGATGTTTAAAAAATAAGTTAAATGCAGTTAAAACATGAAAAAAGCCTGCATGTTATATTCAATGCATTTATTTAACATTCTTTTCTAACCTTCAGTAAAAATTTTTACATTATGTATTCTGTATATTACAACTGCACTACAATTAACACTTTTATGCACCTTACAAAAACAAATGTGAGTTCAAAACTGTTTATAGTCCGTCTACTACATCCTTCACTCCATATCGTGGTCTAGTTGATGAAATGGGTCAGTTTCTAACCACATCAACTCTGCTGTCTGGGTCGTTTCATTGTCACACTATTGGAGGATAATTTTACACCCAGCAGTAGCATTGAGGTTGGTAAAAAGTAACCCAGTTTTGACTTGGTAAGCACTCAAAATGTTCTGATCTTTCTTCAACATTTAACATGTTTAAAAAGAAAATCCTATTGTTTCATGATATTTAAAACGCTGGAAAATACGCAAGTGTGACGCAAGAGGGTAATGTACTGTCTTTGCAATTTAACATGGTAATAGATTTAAGTTCAGCTTCGGCTTGACAGTCTTAATGGACTTATAGACAGTGCCACACTGGGTCCTTAAGGAAACTGTGTGATTAAACGCATTAAGAACAAAAAAACCCCCCACAAATTCTGGATACTTTAAGGAGCTGTTTTTTAATAATAAGTCCAACTGATGATTTCACAAGTTGGATTAATTTGCTGTCCTTCTGCAGCACACTGCCCTGATGCTGTCAAACACAGCCATGTACAGGATGGGATGAAGACACATGTTCAGGCAGGCTAATGCTTTTGACACTTGGTATCCATTACGCACATAACAATTAAATTTATTTTCTGCCCACAGTTTAAAATTCCATATTTGCAGAATGTGATAGGGGACAAAAGACACGGCGTACAGGAGGCAGCCTAAACCCACAATCAGGGCCACTTTTTTCTTCTGCAGTGGGGTGATATTTGCATTTTTAACAGCCATTATTAAACCAAAATATGATGCAAAAGTAACAACAAATGGGACCAAACAACCCATGACAGCCATAAACACCCTGTAAGTAGGACTGCTATTATCTGCAAATAAGAAACATTTCCTGTGCTTCAAACCTGAAAAGTAGAGGAATGGGGATGAAATGATTGCCACAAAGATCCAGACGAACAGACTGACGATCTTGGCATGTTTCGGTCGAATGTGTTTGTGTGTGAAGATTGGACAAACAATGGCCAGGTATCGATGAACACTGATGCACATGATGAAGTAAATGCTGACGTAGAGGTTACAGGTGAAGAGAAAGCGCTGTATTTTGCAGAGTGCATTATCAAATATCCAGACCCGTCCTTTTGAATAGTAGTCAATAAGAAGTGGGAGACTGAGGGCGTAAAAGATGTCGCTGATGATCAGGTTGCAGGAGAACACCACTCCCATGTGCCATTTCTTCTTCTCCTTATTCACAAGCAGCCACAGTGCCAGTATGTTCCCCACCAGTGCCACACACATCTCCACACTGTAGATAGGAGCTAACAGTTCTCTTTGAAATGAACTGTTACAGCTGCTGCTGTTCATGGTCCTCTTTGATTAGCCTCCTGCCAAACATAGCAATGACATATGATATACAGAGGTTTGCAAAGTCATTGACTTATTCCCTGTGGAATTTGTCAGATTATTCTGCATAACAAATGATAAATACAAATATTATTCTGTCTGTAATTTTAATGCCAACTCACGTTTGCTTAACGTCAAAAATAATTAAACTGATCAGCAAGTATTTCAAGGCAATCAAAAACTTGCAAGTATTTAGGCTCCCAGTTATATTGAGTGGCCTACAAGATTAAAACAGAACAAAAAACACCTCAGTTGAATTGTCTTTAAGTGATATAAAGACTGAGGGGTAATCTTCAGAGGTTAAAAGTAAGGTAATTGGATTTAATAAATTAGGAATAAGGTGCAAAATTACATTTGCACCACAATAAGTCATGGGTGTCTCACAATAGCTATGCAGAGACTGGTGAGGGAAGCCACAGTTAGACCTGATGGTGTTATAGAGTACAGTGGCTGAAAGTGGGGTGAAGATGCACTAAACAACCATTTTAAAGCTCGACATAACTGAGAACTTTATGGAAGTGTGGCTAAAAAGAAACTGTTCTTTAAGAAGAACTATATGAACACACTACAGTTACACATAACTACAGTTCATTTTACAGAGCTTCCTGAAAAGAGCAATGCAAAGCTGCTGTATTAGAATAAACCTGAAACAGTACAGGACAGCTTTTTTCAGATAGTTTAAAAGTGAAATGTAAGAACATTCTATGTTTTTGTTGACAATATTCTGTATTTATTCAGGATCTTTTATTTTAATAGTAAGGTTCCAAAGGCCTTTTTTCATGAGAAGAGTTTTAGAAAAAGGAAAAAAGTTGGGCTGTGGAAGAATGAAGTGGCTGTGACCTCTTGGGTCGAGGTAATTGAAAATAAAAAATAAAGAGGAGAAAGCTATTGATGAAGAGCTTGACATAACGTCTGTGGTATTTATTAAGTCCCTTAACACACACACTGCAACTATTACACTAGTCTTATCTCCAGACCCATAATTACATTCCAATGTTAGGTTAAATTTTGAGACACAGTTAAAATACATAATGAACTATTTAATGTTCCTAAAATTATAATTCCATTGTCATTTATGGTCTTTAAAGGTTTATTCTAAATGTTGATGTTTTAAAAGCAATTTTACATTTCACATGCTTAATCATAAAAGCTTAGCTCACAGGCCCAATTGTAAAGGTTCAGGGCTTTCTATTCTTAGATGAGGAGAAGTGAGAGAAAGGCACTTCTTAATTAAACAATTAATATAAAATCAGAATCTTACTATAAAGTTACTATGAAGTTGCTGTAAGATTTCCTGTAAGCTTAAATGCAGACAAACAATGAGGAAAAATATTACTGTAGTATAAAGTAATACCTTACATACCTTGAATCAGCCTTGGTAAAATGTTTGGTGCTGAGTTTGTCTGCCAACTCACTAGTAGTCCCTTTGTAGATGTGAGCAGATAGTCTGTGTCATTTATGTTTGTGGGATCACCACATCTACACTGATCTTTAGTATGATTTCATTTCCTCTTTTTTTTTTTTTTTTTTTTTTTTACTATTGCCACATGTATCTTATGCTGTATCCCTCTCTTTGTATAGTTAAGGTTTACTTAATAATTAGTTTAAAAATAGTGTGTCCATCAAGAGTCTCCAGAACAGGTTTAATGTGCCTTTCCATGGGTTCCAAAAGTCTCTGGAACTGTACTAGCAGAGAAACACCATTCTTCTGAAAGATATTCCATAAGTTGAATGATTTATTCATTCATTCATCTTCAGGAACTGCTTTATCCTGCTGAGGTTGCAATGCACACTGATCCTATCCTGGAAACTTTGTGTCTGGGAATACATCCTAGATTGGAGACTGGAGTCAGTGATCACACCATAATCTACAAAGATTATGTGCTGTTTCTGTTGGGTTTTTTTTAGAATATGAAATATAAAAGATTTTTTAGACAGTTGTATCAACAGGAACTGGGACTCCAATGGCCCTAACCTCAACCCCATTAAACACCTTTGGGATGAATTAGCCAGACTATCTTATACAACTTTAGTGCCTGACCTCACAAGTATTCTGGACTGAATGGACACAAATACTAACAGACTTGCTCCAAAGTCTTGTAGAATGTCATCCTGGAAGAGTAGTGTAGTCTATTATAGCTGTACAGGAAGCACCTCTCCATATTAATGCCCATGGTTTTGGAATCTTATGTCGAGCTCATCTAAGTGAGGGTTTTGAGGGTTTCCACATACTTATTCTCATTATTTATATATATATATTATATATATATATTCATGATCACATATAGAAATGTGCGTGGGCTCCCTGCCAATGGAAGGAGCGGGCTAAAGAAGCAAGTCCAAATACGTTTTGTGACGTAAATGTTGGAACAATGACTGAAAAAAGCTGAGAATCGACATCACGTGCTTCCAAGAAACCAAATGGAAAGGAGCGAAGGCCAAGGAGATTTTTTTATTCTTTATTACAACGGCACCAGCAACAACCGCAATGACATTGGGATCGGGAAGCAGCAAACCAATGTCACTGAAGTCCACCGAATTTCTGACCAGCTCATGGCCATCAAGATTGAATCGGGTGCAACGACCCTTAGAATCATCTCTGCCTATGCTCCGAAGACCGGCTGCCCCGATAACGAGAAGGACGTTTTCTGGGAGAGCTTGGACGCCCACCTCTGAACCGTGGGTCCCGAAGAATACATTGTGATTGGTGGTGATCTAAATGGACACGTTGGATCGGTTAGAGATGGATACACTTGCCATGGTGGAAATGGGTATGGCGACAGAAATGACGACAGCAAGTGCATCTTGAGGTGCGCTGAAGCCCACGACCTGGTGGTGATCAATACCTTCTTCAGGAAGAGGCCAAGCCAGCTCATCACCTACACCAACAGCTGCTGCGCAACGCAAATTGGATGTGGACATGGATGAGCCAGCATTGGCCAACTGGGACAAAGCGGTGAGACGAGTCCACAAAGTGGTGGCCACTGTCCTTGGGAAGATTTCTCCATAAGCAAATCTGGTTTTGGAACAAAGAAGTGCAAGCGTCGGTCAAGGCGAAGAAGAAGGTGCTCAAAGCATGGTTCCAGTCCTGCACTCCACGATCTCCACGGCGAAATGAGCATTGGCGGCAGCAAATGTGGCCCATTATGACTGGTTCTACACAGAGTTGGACATGCCCGAAGGGGAAAAGAAGATATATCGACTGGCCAGCACCCATTACTGAGCCACCTAGGACATCGGCCAAGTCAAAAGCTCGCCCGCCATCTTGAGCTCCTGGAGCGAATACTTTGCCAAAATCAGCAACAGAGAATTCAACCATCCACCGATCCAAAGCGCCGATCCGACCCTTGGACCCGTCTTGCCGATAACCACCAAAGAAGTTGAATAAACCTTAAAGAAGATGAAGAACGGAAAGGCCACTGGCCGTGATGACATTCCCACCGAAGCATGGAAAATCCCCAGCTGCCAAGGAGCCAAGATCCTCTCTGCCCTCTTCAATCGAACTATTGACAATTACAGTACAGCAACAGCTACTAGACACTGACTGGAGCATGTTTGCCTCACAGGCTACCTCAAGCGCACAGACAGACATCAACACCTATACGTCATCTGTACTGGACCACATCAACATGTGTACTGACACCTTCACCATTGTCAAACATGTGAAACACTTTCCTAATCAGAAGCCATGGATGAACTCTGAGGTTTGCCTTTTGCTGAAAGCAAGAAATGCTGCTTTTAAATCCGGCGATGAAGAGGACTACAGCAGAGCCAGGGCCAACCTGAAAAGGGCATTAGGAAAGCCAAGCATGCACATAAACTGGGCATTGAGGAGCACTTCCACTTCCACTGTGATTCCAACACCAGACGCATGTGGAAAGGCATCCAGACCATCACTGACCACAAACCTACAATACCTCAAACCTCTACCTACCAGCAATGCCTTCCTCCCTGACGAGCTCAACCACTTCTTTGCTCGCTTTGACCAAGGTGTCATACACCACACCAGAAATGCTGACTCCTCCACAGCCAATCATTCAATATCACTCTCCACAACAGAGGTACACTCAGCACTGAGCAGAGTAGATCCACGTAAGTCAGCTGGTCCTGATGGCATACCCAGACGTGTGATCAGGACTTGTGCTGACCAACTGCTATAAGTCTTCACTGACATTTTCAACCTGTCACTGGCCCAGGCCACTGTTCCCACATGTCTGAAGACTACAACCATCATACAGGTGTCCAAGCATTCTTCTGTGAGGTGCCTGAACGATTTCCACCCTGTTGCAATCACCCCCTTTGTTATGCAATGCTTTGAGAAGCTGGTTCTAAGTCACCTCATAGCATGTCTCCCACCTACAATGGACCCAAACCAGTTTGCCTACCACCTGAATAGGTTAACAGAGGATGCCATTTCCACTGCTATTCATCTAGTTCTCACCTACAATAACAATACATACATTTGGATGTTGTTCATTGACTTCAGTTCTGCTTTTAATACAGTCATCCCTAGTAAACTGATCCCTAAGCTCAGTGACCTGGGTATCTGCACATCCATAGACAGATGGATTATGGACATCTTAACAAATAGAACTCAGTCTGTAAGTTTGGGTAATCACATATCCTCAACCCTCATAACTCCACCATCTTCATCAAATATGCAGATAATACCACAGTTGTTGGCCGAATAAGCAACAACGATGAATCGGCCTACAGGGAGGAGATCCAAAGCCTGTCAGAATGGTGTTCCATGAACAACTTCACCCTTAATGCCACAAAGACCAAAGAGCTTATCGTGGACTTCCAGAAATCTAACAGCAGCAGACACTCTCCTATCTACATCAACGGGTCTGAAGTAGATTGTGTCTCAAGCTTTAAGTTCCTGGGTGCCCACATCTCTAAGGATCTGTCTTGGCAGCTGAACACCTCAACTCTTGTTCAGAAGGTGCAACAGCATCTTTACTTTCTGAGAAGACTAAAAAAAGTTCACCTATCCCCCAGATCCTGACGAACTTTTACCACTGCATTATTGAGAGCATCTTGACTTAGCTCCATCACAGTGGGATAGTTGGTATGAGGTTCATTTACTGAAATACTGTATTTGGATTATGCCAAACATGCCCTTATGGTGTCCAAATAATTAAATTTTAGACGAAGCACATTTCTGTATGAAGCACATAATGAAGCACATTCAAGAGTATTGTTTAAAATGTTCTCCACTTTTGATTTTCTGGACAATGGAATGGCTGATTACAAATTCTTTTGATATGTTTTTATATCCCTTACCAGACTCATAAGCATCAATGCTTTTCTTTCTGAAGGCCTCAGAGAGCTCTTTGGATCTCACCATGGTGATACCTCTCACTTCAACAATTAAGAGCAAACCAAGCTAAATGTCTGAGGTTTAAATAAGACAAGCCTCCAACAAAATGCTCTGTAACAATGTTCTAATAATTTGCACCTGATGTGATACACCTGTAGGTAATTTTATCTGTGTTAAGTACAAATTAATGTGGGGGTGTCTTTACTTTTTCCTCACAAGGAATTGGATTTTTTAAAATTACATTTTACAGATCATTTAAAAAAGACTTTTAGTTATATTACTTGAATCTTTTAATATTGTTAAAATGAAGATCAAATGCTCATATGTTTAGCTATGTTAAAAAAGTACATGCTCTCATGGGGCGTCCTAATTTTTTCACAACTATATTACAAAATTATTCCTTTATACAAAACCTATTTGAGTTTAATGGAAGGTAGAGTATATGCCATCTGGTCTGTAATAGTGTTTCAAGGATGAATGCAGCTTAGAGTTGTGCAAAAGAGTTGTGTAATAGTGCCGTCATTACTGATTATAACCTAACCTTCTCAGTAATAAAGTTTAACCACATAACATATGATGTAGAAATAGCTGGATTACAAGAATACCGTGTTTTGAAGCAGGTTAAATAGAAATAATGAGCAACCAACATGCTAAACCATACAGTTTGACCTAATTGCAAAAACTCAGGACTGATATTAGTCTGTTTGGATAAGGAGGAGTGAAACAAAATCCTCATGTTAATTTAGTGCACACACACACACTGAACACCTGAGTATCACACCCATATATGGTTCTCAAGCCTGTTCCAGCCTGACAATTCCCCTGTGCACAAAGCTCCTGAGCTCCAGGAAGACACGCTGTGTTAAGACTGGAGTGGAAGAACTTGAGTGTCCTGCACAGAACCCTGACTCTTACTAAACCCCACTAAACACCTTTGGGATGAACTGGAACACTGACCGAACCCCAGACCTCCTCACTCTTACAGCATCTGTGTCTAATCTCACTAAAGCTCTGGTGGCTGGAGTGTGGTTATGGGGAGCACAAATTCCAACAGCCACATGCCAAAATCTAGTGGAAAGCCTTCCCAGAAGAGTGGCACTAATTATAACAGCAAAGAGGAGAATGGGATGTTCATTAATCACTTGAGTGTAAGAATTAGGACTCATAATTACTGCTATACGTTATAATATTATTTTTAATTATTGATATAACATCATTATGAATACTAACTGTATGTTTATCTTCACACATATAAATTACAGAAGTTCTGAATTACTCAACAGTATTACTGTTATGCAGTCTGTTCTCAGTTTCTGAGCCAGATGCCCACTAGTGAGTTGATTTTCCTGTATAACACTAAAGACTCTGTTGTATTATCTCAGCTAACGAAAAAAATAAGTTAAATGCAGTTAAAACATGAAAAAAGCCTGCATGTTATATTCAATGCATTTTATTTTAACATTCTTTTCTAAACTTCAAATTCTTACATGGTGCCAGATACAGCTGTATATTACAGCTGCTAACACTTTTATGCACTTTACAAACACAAATGTGAGTTCAAAACTGTTTATAGTCCGTCTACTACATCCTTCACTCCATATCGTGGTCTAGTTGATGAAATGGGTCAGTTTCTAACCACATCTACTCTGTTGTCTGGGTCGTTTCATTGTCACACTATTGGAGGATAATTTTACACCCAGCAGTAGCATTGAGGTTGGTAAAAATTAACCCAGTTTTGACTTGGTAAGCACTCAAAATGTTCTCATCTTTTCTCATTTAACCTGTTTAAAAAGAAAATCCTATTGTTTCATTATATTTAAAACGCTGTAAAATACTTAACCGTGACACAAGAGGGTAATGCACTGTCTTTGCAATTTAACATGGTAATAGATTTAAGTTCAACTTCAGCTTCACAGTCTTAATGGACTTATAGACAGTGCCACACTGGGTCCTTAAGGAAACTGTGTGATTAAATGCATTAAGAACAAAAAAACAAACAAAATCTGGATACTTTAAAAAGTCCAACTGGTGATTTCACAAGTTGTATTAATTTGCTGTCCTTCTGCAGCACACTGCCCTGATGCTGTCAAACACAGCCATGTACAGGATGGGATGAAGGCACATGTTCAGGCAGGCTAATGCTTTTGACACTTGGTATCCATTACACACATAACCATTAGTCTTCTTTTCTGCCTTCAGTTTAAAGTGCCATATTTGCAGAATGTGATAGGGGACAAAAGAAGACGCTCTATTATGCAGACAGCTTCACCAAATATTCAGACCCGTCCTTTGAATAGAAGTGGATAAGAAGTGGGAGACTGAGAGCGTAAAAGATGTCGCTGATGATCAGGTTGCAGGAGAACACCACTCCCATATGCCATTTCTTCTTCTCCTTATTCACAAGCAGCCACAGTGCCAGTATGTTCCCCGCCAGTGCCACACACATCTCCACACTGTAGATAGGAGCTAACAGTTCTCTTCAAAATGTATAACTACAGTTCATTTTAGTGAGCCTCCTGAAAAGAGCAATGCAAAGAAGCTGTATTAGAATAAACTCAGAACAGTACAGGATAGCCTTTTTCAACTAGGTTAAGAGTGAAATGTAAGAAGATTCTATGTTTTTTTAATGACATATTTTATATAAGGTTTTAAAGGACTTTTACTTTCATGAATAAAATCTGTTGGATTTTGAAAAGTTTGTATTTATTAAGGGTCTTTTATTTTAATAGGAAGGTTCTTGAGGTTTTTTTTTTATTTTCATGAAAAAAATCTGTTTTAGAAAAAGGAAAAAAGTTGGCCTGTGGAAAAATGAAGTGGCCGTGACCTCTTGGGTCGAGGTAATCGAAAATACAAAAAAGAGAAAAAAGCTATTGATGAAGATCTTGACATAGTGTCTGTGATATTCATTTTTATTAAATCCCTTAACACACACACTGCAGCTATTACACTAGTCTTACCTCCAGACCCATAATTACATTCCAATGTTAGATTAAACTTTTAGACACAGTTAAAATACATAATGAACTATTTATTAACAGTATAATTCCATCGTCATTTATGATTTTGTGAGGGTTTATTCTAAATGTTTATGTTTTTTTAAAGCAATTTTACATTTTGCATGCTTAATCACAAAAGCAGGTCCAGTTGTAAAGGTTCAGGGCTGATCTTTCTCTTCTTAGATGAGGAGAAGTGAGAGAAAGGCAGATAGACTAATTTATTAAATTAAACAATTAATATAAAATCAGACTCCCACTATAAAGTAACTATTAAGTTGCTATAAGATTTCCTGTAAGCTTAAATGCAGACAAACCATGTGGAAAAATATTATTGTAGTATAAAGTAATACCTTACATACCTTGAATCTGCCTTGAGAAAATGTTTGTTGCTGAGTTTGTCTGCCAACTCACTAGTAGTCTCTTTGTAGATGTGAGAAGATAGCCTCTGTCATCTATTTTCATGTTTGTGGGATCTCCACATCTACACTGATCTTTAGTACCATTTCATTTCCTCTTTTTTTACTATTGCCACATGTATCTTATGCTGTATCCCTCTCTTTGTATAGTTAAGGTTTACTTAATAATTTGTTTTAAAATAGTGTGTCCATCAAGAGTCTCCAGAACAGGTTTAATGTGCCTTTGCATGGGTTCCAAAAGTCTCTAGAACTGTACTAGCAGAGAAACACCATTCTTCTGAAAGATATTCCATAAGTTGAATGATTTATTCATTTATTTATCTTCAGTAACTGCTTTATCCTGGTGAGGTTGCTATGAACCCTGATCCTATCCTGGAAATACTGTGTCTGGGCATGCATCCTAGATTGGAGACTGGGGTCAATGATCAGACCAAAGTCTACACATGAAGGAACTGAAAGACTAATCAGAAATACTACTAGATATATCTACAAAGATTATGTGATTATAGATTATAAAGAAGATTTCTTTCACTCTGGCAACACATGATGTCAGCCACTGGCTGAAATATGATTGGATAAATACTCTTATCATAAATATACACTACTGGAAGCAGCGCAACAGAGAGAAAAGCTATAAAATGTAGAGAATAGACTACTGGGAATAATTTAATACACATTCATGGAAAAATATATTAAATATATTAAAATGCAAGTCAATGATTCAGATTACTGCTGTTTAGGCCAGCAGAGAAGGCCTTGCTGACCCTGACGGCCCACCACTGATTAAGAACATATTAAGAACAAAAAACAAACAAAAAAACCCCAGAAATTCTGGACATTTTAAGAAGCTGTTTTTTCATAACTTTTAAGTCCATCTGGCGCCTTTCCATGGGTTCCAAGTATTGGAAGTATACCGCAAGTATTCTGGACTGAAAGGGCACAAATTCCGTCAGATATGCTCCATATATATAAATATTCCCCATTGGATGAAATAACCTTTAGATCTGAGCTTTGACTTGGCCATTCCAGAATTCTCATTTTTTTTTACTTTTCAGCCAGGCCTTGGTGGATTTACTGGTATGTTTTCAGTTATTGTCATGTTGCAAGGTTCAGTTCTGCATTAGCTTCAGTTTTTTGACAAATAGTCTTACATGTTCCTCAAGCACCTTGAATTCATCATGGATTCTATGATGGTGAGCTGGCCTTGTTCTGCTGCAGCAAAGCATCCCCAAACCCTAACACTTCCATCTCAATGTTTCGTAGTTGGTTTGAGGTTCATTTGCTGTATTTGGTTTATGCCAAACATGTTCGGTTATGGAGTCCAAATAATTCAAATTTAAACTCATGTGTCTGAAGCACATTATTCCAGAAGTCTTGGTCTTTGTCTTTGTATTCTTTGGGAAACCTCAGTCTTGCCCTCATGTTTTTCCTAGACAGCAAAGGCTTCCTTCTTGCACACCTCCTATAATAATTAAAGTTCTGTAGTGTCTTTCTGATTGCAGATTCATACACTCTGGCATACACTGTAGCAAAAGCTTGCTGTAGATCCTGTGATGATATTTTAGTGTTTTTGGAGATGTCTTTAAGCATCTTGTGGTCTGCTATTGGGGTGAATTTGCTTGGATGGCCTAACCTGGCCATGATGGCAATTGTTTTAAATGTTCTCTACTTGTAAATTTTCTGGACAATGGAATGGCTGATTACAAATTCTTTTGATATCTTTTTATATCCCTTGCCAGACTGATAAGCATCAACACTTTTCTTTCTGAAGGCCTCAGAGAGCTCTTTGGATCTCACCATGGTGATACCTCTCACTTCAACAATTAAGAGCAAACCAAGCTAAATGTCTGAGGTTTAAATAAGACAAGCCTCCATCAAAATGCTCTGTAACAATGTTCTAATAATTTGCACCTGATGTGATACACCTGTAGGTAATTTTATCTGTGTTAAGTACAAATTAATGTGGGGGTGTCTTTACTTTTTCCTCACAAGAAATTGGATCTTTTTAAATTACATTTTACAGATCATTTAAAAAAGACTTAAGCCTAGTCCACA
This sequence comes from Hemibagrus wyckioides, assembly GCF_019097595.1. Taxonomy (NCBI): domain Eukaryota; kingdom Metazoa; phylum Chordata; class Actinopteri; order Siluriformes; family Bagridae; genus Hemibagrus; species Hemibagrus wyckioides. The sequence goes on from NC_080733.1 coordinate 14,900,801, forward strand.
CTACAGGATTTTAAGCCCGATTTAAGCCCGATTTGCAAATTAACGAGCTGGCCGACAGATCGGTCTGTGATCGTGGGAAAATCAGCGGGTGACCAGCGCTCGGCAATCTTTATGTGTGAACTACTCAGGTAATTTTATCCGTTTTAAGTACAAATTTATGTGGGGGTGTCTTTACTTTTTCCTCACAAGGAATTGGATTTTAAAATGACATTTTACAGATCATTTAAAAAAGACATTTAGTTATATTACTTGAATCTTTTAATGTTGTTAAAATGAAGATCAAATGCTCATATGTTTAGCTATGTTAAAAAAGTACATGCTCTCATGGGGCGTCCTAATTTTTTCACAACTATATTACAAAATTATTCCTTTATAAAACCTATTTGAGTTTAATGGAAGGAGTTTAAAGTATATGCCATCTGGTCTGTAATAGTGTTTCAAGAATGAATGCAGCTTAGAGTTGTGCAAAAGAGTTGTGTAATAGTGCCGTCATTACTGATTATAACCTAACCGTCTCAATGATAAAGTTTAACCACATAACATATGATGTAGAAATAGCTGGATTACAAGAATACCGTGTTTTGAAGCAGGTTAAATAGAAATAATGAGCAATCAACATGCTAATTCACAGAGTTTGACCCAACTGCAGTAATTCAGGACTGACCTTCATCTATTTGGATAAGGAGGAGTGAAACAAAATCCTCATGTTAATTTAGTGCTGTTTATTACACCACAACGAATTAAATGGGGGACTTATGCCACTAGCTGGAGCAGTGGACATAAGTCTTAAGGGCCTCTCCTGAGTCATGGGACAGAAGGCCTGCAGGATGACCGGTCATCCTGGGCACCTTTGGGACATATCCAGCCCTGGGGGGCAAGATAGCCTCGGACATGCCAGGGGCAAACTCCAGGCAGGTGGGAGCAACTGATAGAGCCTGCAGATCCCCTACCCATCTAAGGGAGGCCAAGGCTAAAAGCAGAGTTGTCTTAAGGGTCAGAAACTTCTCTGAGGCTGACTCCATGAAAGGGGGCTTCCAGCAACCCGTCTAGGACCACCGAGAGGTCCCAGTAGGGGAAACATGGTCTGCAGGAAGGCCTCAGCCTCCTGGCACTGCACAGAAAGTGAGAGACCAGAGGGTGCCTACCTAGGGAGGCACCGAGGACAAGGGCATGGTTCGCAGCAATGGCGACTATGCACACCTTTACAGTAGAGGGCAACAGGCCCCGAGAAAGGTGAGACTGCAGGAATCCCAGCACTGTACCGATCGGGCAGTGCACTGGGTCCTGCTCATGCTGAGTGCACCAGAGACTACAAAGCTTCCACTTTAGAGCATACAGCTTCATAGTGGAGGGAGCTCTAGCATTCAGCAGAGTCTCCACAACCTCTGATGAAAGGCCTGCCTCTAGGAACTGGTCCCCCTCAGGGGCCAGACCCAGAGCTTCCACATCTCTGGACAGGGGTGGAGAATTGCCCCTTGTGCCTTTTCTGACGGGAATCTCCCAAGGAGCACTGTCTAGGAGGGAGACAAGATCCGCGAACCAAACTCGAGCAGGCCAGTGGGGAGCCACTAGAGGAAGGTGGACCCCATCGTGGCGGACTCTGGCTAGGACTTCTGGGAGCACAGCTACCGGGGATAAGGCATACAGACGCAGCCTCGGCCAGGTCTGTACCAGAGCATCTAGGCCCAGAGGGGCTGGATGAGAAAGGGAGTACCACAGCGGACAGAGTGTTGACTCCTTGGAGGTGAACAGATCCACTTCTGTAAATCTGCCAGACGGTCTCCACCACCTGAGGGTGGAGCCGCTACTCCCCAGGCCTCAGCACCTGTCTCTACAGGAAGTCTGCCTCCCGATTTACGTGGAATGAAAGAATGCCCTGACAGTTGATATAAGCAACCACTGTGGTGCTGTCCTCCAGCACATGGAAGCCCCTGAGGTGTGGAAGAAAGTGTTTCAGTGCTAAAAACACAGCCTTCATCTCCAGGCAGTTTATGTGCCATGAGAGTTGAGGGCCTTCCCAAAGACTGTCCATCCAAGACTGCTTCCCCGCCTGAAAGTGAGGTGTCTGTTGCAGGAGTCCCGCAACCCAAGGTCAGAAACTGGGGTCTGCCACAAAAGAAGGGTATGAAGCCCGTAGCGCATAACCTTTATGGCACCGAGGGGATAGCCACGGGGATAAAAGCCCGCACCTCTGAGCCAGAACTGGAACAGCCTCATGTGAATCAGACCCAAAAGGATAACGTTGGCTGCTGCCACCATGAGTCTAAGCACTCTCTGCACCTCGGCGACAGAGAGACTTCAGTATAGCCGAACAGCACTCACTGCTAACAGTATGGAAGCCACCTGAGCAGGAGATAGACATGCCTGCACCACGGTGGAATGCAAAATTACCCCCAAGAAGGTGGTTCTCTGAGAAGGAGAAAGTACACACTTCTCTGGGTTCAGCCTGAGGCCTAGAGGGAAAGGGAAAGACCCGTGTGTTGTTCCGCTTCCGCTAACTCTATCTGCGAAGTGCAGAAACGTGGCAGATCAACAAAGCCAAATGGAATTGTAGTTTGCGAGGAGGGAATCTCCCGCAATGGACACAGAGCAAAGAGCGTGTGTGCCATCCTCCGTAATAACCTTTTAAAATTCTTAAACGCCATACCTGTGGACAGATAATCGACACACATACAGTGGAGTGCTTCCTGAAGAAAAAAAAAGCTTAATGGATGTGACCCCATATGGACATGCTGGTGCGTAATCCTCTGTCATGATTTATTCCTCTGCAAAGTGTTCCCATAGCATCAGTCATGATGCAGTGTCGAGTTCCCTCGAAAGGGAACTAATCTCATAGCTGTCAATGACACATCCACACAACCAGCCCAAAACACGCACACACACACGCACACACACACACACACACACACACACACACACTTAATGCCCCAAATATTAAACACATTCTTGATTCAAATACTAATCATCATTATCACAAACACTATATGACCAAAGGTTTGTGCACACCTGAGTATCACACCTAGGGCTGCAACATTTAGTCGACATAATCGATTACGTAGACAATAAAAATTCGTCGATGCGGAATTTTAGTGTCGACGCGTCTTGTATTATAAAACCCTGCTGTATGATAAGATAACACACTGTGGGGCAAATTTCATTTCTACTGCCAGTACACTATAGGAAGCGCACTAAAGGAGGTTTTGCACCGTGCTGAAGAAGAAGAACGCATGAAATATGGCAGAACGGACAGGCAAAGAAGGCAAAAAAGCAAGGCCAAAAGTTTCTGAAGTATGGGCACATTTCACGGAAAACAGAAACGGTGAAACACGTTAAATGCAAACTCTGTGAAGTTAAGCTGTTATATCATGGCAGCACTACAGCGATGCATGAACATCTCAAGCAAAAGCACCTGGGAGCTATGGTGTCATGTACCTCAGATGGGTAAGTTCACACGTTGACTTTATAATTTATAGCGCTTTTATTTTCAACTGCGTTAGTTTATAAAAAGAAAATATATTTGTCATAGGCGTAGCTGACTTTGACATGTCCAGTTATTGCTCATGGTAATACTCGCGTTCATTTTGAATAGTAAAATGGCTCCACTTACTATCAATTAGTTCATCTATGGTTTAGAGCATACTGTATCATGAGGAAGCCATTACACCAGCTAAAAGAACTTCAAAAGGGACTGTTTATAAAATGAAATGTTTTTTGTCATCAGTGATTTATAGGTGTAGCCTACATTGACACGTCCAGGGTTTTCTTGTGTTAATACTCGTGTTCAAATTTAATAGTAAAACGGCTACACTTAATATCATTTAGTTTGTCTGATTTGGAGCATATCAATAGTAATTCATGTGTAAGATATTAAATTTGTAAATAAACAGAAATTAAAACTCCACATAATGTCAGTGAGTTAATTTGTGATTTGGAGCATATTAATAATTCATTTGTAAGATATATAATCAATAGAAAGTTAGTAATAATTAGTATTTGGTGTTACACTGTGATAAAACCTTTTTCTTTTGTTCTATATATTTTAGTAGTGTTAAGCAAAGACGTATGGATGAGTTTGTCATGAGGAGAGGCTCATGCACCCCTCAAATGGCTGAAGTCTTGACAGAGAGCATCCTTAACATGGCAGTCAAGGACATGAGGCCAATATCCATGGTTGAGGGCTTCAAGCTGATGATCAAGACATTCCATCCAGTGTTTATAAACTATTATTCAGTTATTTGGGTTGGAAAATGTTTTTGTTCACCTTTGAAGCTATATTTGAAAATTAGAACTTCAAGACAACGCAGCAAGATTTAAAAAAGAATGCACTTTTTTTCTTTTATGGACAGGACTGTCACTTTAAGCAAAGCAATTCTTTAGTTTGTGTTAACCTTATAACATCCATGCAAGTCAGGGTAACTGCTGCTATTTAGACTGCACATTGTCATTTTGTTTAAAGACAACTTGCACTGTAATTTTGTATTATTTAATTATTTTTATGATTACAATTTGTTAAAAATACATTTATGCTACGAATACATGTTTCATGGGTCAATTTTTCAATTTCCTTTGAGAACTTATTTTGTCAGAGACTGACAACAGGATGACTTATACTGATGTGTAGCCTTGAGCAGATGAGATAAAACTGAAGCCTGAAATAGATGCTGCCAAAAATATTCGTGACTAATTGAAAAAATAATCGATAGATTAGTCGACAACCAAAAATAATCATTAGTTGCAGCCCTAATCACATCCATATATGGTTTTGAAAACCAGCTTCACAATTCCCCTGTGCACAAAGCTCCTGAGCTGCATGAAGACACGCTGTGTTAAAGTTGGAGTGGAAGAACTCGAGTGTCCTGCACAGAGCCCTGCCTCTGACTCAACCCCACTGAACACCTTTGGGATGAACTGGATCAACATCATTGCCTATTTCACTAAAGCTCTGGTGGCTGGAGTGTGGTTACAGGAAACACAAATTCCACCAGCCACCCTCCAAAATCTAGTGGAAAGCCTTCCCAGAAGAGTGGAGCTTATTATAACAGCAAAGAGGGGAAAAAAACTGTTTATGGTCCGTCTACCACATTATTCACTCCATATCGTGGTCTAGTTGAAATGAGTCAGTTTCTAACCACATCTACTCTGTTGTCTGGGTCGTTTCATTGTCACACTATTGGAGGATAATTTTACACCCAGCAGTAGCACTGAGGTTGGTAAAAAGTAACCCAGTTTTGACTTGGTAAGCACTCAAAATGTTCTCATCATTTTTCAACATTTAACCTGATTAAAAAGAAAATCCTATTGTTTCATGATATTTAAAACGCTGGAAAATACTTCAGTGTGACGCAAGAGGGTAATGTACTGTCTTTGCAATTTAACATGGTAATAGATTTAAGTTCAACTTCAGCTTCACAGTCTTAATGGACTTATAGACAGTGCCACACTGGGTCCTTAAGGAAACTGTGTGATTAAACGCATTAAGAACAAAAAATAACACACATTCTGGACACTTTTTTTAAGAAGTTTTTTTAATAAGTCCAACTGATGATTTCACAAGTTGTATTAATTTGCTGTCCTTCTGCAGCACACTGCCCTGATGCTGTCAAACACAGCCATGTACAGGATGGGATGAAGACACATGTTTAGGCAGGCTAATGCTTTTGACACTTGGTATCCATTACGCACATAACAATTAGGTTTATTTTCTGCCCACAGTTTAAAATTCCATATTTGCAGAATGTGATAGGGGACAAAAGACACGGCGTACAGGACGCAGACTAAACCCACAATCAGGGCCACTTTTTTCTTCTGCAGTGAGGTGATATTTGCATTTTTAACAATAGCCTTTATTACACCAAAATATGATGCAAAAGTAACTACAAAAGGGACCAAACAGCCTGAAACAGCCATAAACACCCTGGTGTTAGACATGTTTGATATGTCCAGCTTTGCAGATAAGTAACACTTTTTATTCTTTAGACCTGAAAAGTAGGAGATTGGAGATGAAATGATTGCCACAAAGATCCAGATGAACAGACTGACGATCTTGGCATGTTTCGGTCGAATGTGTTTGTGTGTGAAGATTGGACAAACAATGGCCAGGTATCGATGAACACTGATGCACATGATGAAGTAAATGCTGACGTAGAGGTTACAGGTGAAGAGAAAGCAATGTATTTTGCAGAGTACATTACCAAATATCCAGACCCGTCCTTTTGAATAGTAGTCAATAAGAAATGGGAGACTTAGGGCATGAAAGATGTCGCTGATGATCAGGTTGCAGGAGAACACCACTCCCATGTGCCATTTCTTCTTCTCCTTATTCACAAGCAGCCACAGTGCCAGTATGTTCCCCACCAGTGCCACACACATCTCCACACTGTAGATAGGAGCTAACAGTTCTCTTTGAAATGTATAACTACAGTTCATTTTACAGAGCTTCCTGAAAAGAGCAATGCAAAGCTGCTGTATTAGAATAAACTTGAAACAGTACAGGACAGCTTTTTTCAGATAGTTTAAAAGTGAAATGTAAGAACATTCTATGTTTTTGTTGACAATATTTTGTATTTATTCAGGATCTTTTATTTTAATAGTAAGGTTCTAAAGGACATTTTTTCATGAGAAGAGTTTTAGAAAAAGGAAAAACATTGGGCTGTGGAAGAATGAAGTGGCTGTGACCTCTTGGGTCGAGGTAATCGAAAATAAAAAATAAAGAGGAGAACGCTATTGATGAAGAGCTTGACATAACGTCTGTTATAAAGTCCCTTAACACACACACTGCAACTATTACACTAGTCTTATCTCCAGACCCATAATTACATTCCAATGTTAGGTTAACTTTTGAGACACAGTTAAAATACATAATGAACTATTTAATGTTCCTAAAATTATAATTCCATTGTCATTTATGGTCTTTTAAAGGTTCATTCTAAATGTTGACGTTTTAATAGCAATTTTACATTTCACATGCTTAATCATAAAAGCTTAGCTCACAGGCCCAATTGTAAAGGTTCAGGGCTTTCTATTCTTAGATGAGGAGAAGTGAGAGAAAGGCACTTCTTAATTAAACAATTAATATAAAATCAGAATCTTACTATAAAGTTACTATGAAGTTGCTGTAAGATTTCCTGTAAGCTTAAATGCAGACAAACAATGAGGAAAAATATTACTGTAGTATAAAGTAATACCTTACATACCTTGAATCAGCCTTGGTAAAATGTTGAGTTTGTGTGCCAACTCACTAGTAGTCTCTTTGTAGATGTGAGCCTGTGTCATCTATTTTTATGTTTGTGGGATCACCACATCTACACTGATCTTTAGTACCATTTCATTTCCTCTTTTTTTTTTTACTGCTGCAACTTATATCTTATGCTGTATCCCTCTCTTTATATAGTTATGGTTTACTTAATAATTAGTTTAAAAATAGTGTGTCCATCAAGAGTCTCAAGTACAGGTTTAATGTGCCTTTCAATGGGTTCCAAAAGTCTCTGGAATTGTACTAGCAGAGAAACACCATTCTTCTGAAAGATATTCCATAAGTTGAATGATTTATTCATTCTTTCATCTTCAGGAACTGCTTTATCCTGGTGAGGTTGCTGTGAACTCTGAGACTATCCTGGAAACTCTGTGTCTGGGAATACATCCTGGATTGGAGACTGGGGCCAATGATCACACCAACGTCTACACATGAAGGAACTGAAAGACCAATCAGAAATACTGCTAGATATATCTACAAAGATTATGTGCTGTTTTTTTAGAATATAATATAAAATGTAATATAATATAAACAACATTTTAGAAAGTTTATCCACTGTAACTGAAACTCCAATGGCCTACAAAGAGCCCTGACCTTTATTAAACAACTTTGGGACAGACTTTCGGATCCAACATTATTGCCTGACCTCACAAGTATTCTGGACTGAATGGGCACAAGTTCTGACAGACATGCTCCAAAATCTAGTAGAAAGTCTTCCTGGTAGAGTGTAGTCTATTATAGGTATACAGGAGGCACCTCTCCATGCCCATAGATTTGGAATCTTATGTCCAACAAGTTCATCTAGGTGAGATGGGCAGGTGTCCACATACATTTGATCATACAGTGTGCATACATGAAATATTTAATTTATTAACATTACTGAGACAGCACTGGCTAAAGCAGAAGCCTACATGATCTGTTACTGGCCTTTTCCTTATCGTTGTGTCCCCTTTCTTCTGTTGCTACTTACACACACACACACACACACACACGTATGAGTAAAAATGGACCTTTATTAATCCCCTGTAGGGGAAATTCAAGTTGACACAGCAGTGCAAGTATGAGAAGTAACAGCAAAGAAAACCTATACATCAAAAGTAGCGTAAAATTAAAATGTGATAAGATAAATAGAAAAAATATAAATAATAGAAACAGTAAAATAAATCATTGTGTATGTAAATATTCTTTTCTCTTTCATGCACACACATACACATATACATGCATACATAGAAGTTGTGTAGATATTGGCTCAGGTTTTATTTCAACAATGATCAATCTATAGCTTCTGCTCTGTATGACAAATAAAGTAGCTAAAACATTAAATTAAAGCAACACAATGCAGAATAACATTAAAAGCGTTCATGTTACATACTGTTTTATTCAGTATATGGCAGCATGATGTATGTCACAAGTTCAATACATTTTTGCATTTTTTTTTACATAACTGTCATTTGCTTTAGACCATGTTGTTTTAGGCATGTGATGGGAAATTAGGTCTAGGATTAGGATATCAGAGATTTCTATCACAGCACATAACCATTACTACCTTGTTTTGTCCAGCACATCCCACAGATACAGCACATCTCATAGATGCTGGATTGGATTGAGATCTGGGGAATTTGGAGGCCAAGTCAACACCTCAAACTCGCTGTTGTGCTCATCAAACCATTCCTGAACCATTTTTGCTTTGTGGCATGGTGCATTATCCTGCTGAAAGAGGGCACAGCCATCAGGGAATACCATTTCCATGAAAGGGTGTACATGGTCTGTAACATTCAAAGTAACATCCACATGGATGGCAGGACCCAGCAGAACATTGAACAAAGCATGACACTGCCTCTGCCGGCTCGCCTTCATCCCATAGTGCATCCTGGTGCTGTGTCTTCCCCAGGTATGCCACGCATACGCACTTGGCCATCCATGTGATGTTTAAAAAAAAATGCGATTCATCAGACCAGGCCACCTTTTCCATTGGGTGTATACAGTTAGTGAAGCCTCTGTTGTATTATCTCAGCTAACGATTGCACCTATAGCTTAGCTACAAAGATGTTTAAAAAAGTTATACCTTAGCTACATAGATGTTTAAAAAAAATAGGTTAAAAATTAAGTTAAAAAATTAAGTTAAATGCAATTAAAACATCAAAAAAGCCAGCATGTTATATTCAATGCATTTTATTTTAATATTCTTTTTTAAACTTCAGTAAAATTCTTACATGGTGGCAGATACCACTGTATATTACAGATGCACTACAATTAACACTTTTATGCACTTTACAAACACAAATGTGAGTTCAAAACTGTCTATGGTGTGTCTACCACATCCTTCACTCCATATCGTGGTCTAGTCGATGAAAAGAGTTCTAACCACTTCTACTCTGTTGTCTGGGTCGTTTCATTGTTATACTATTGGAGGATAATTTTACACCCAGCCGCAGGGGCGTTTCTAGGATTTGAAAACATCAGGGGCTGAGCCCGAAACTTCAGGGGCTAATTAGGGAGGGGTAAGCTTTTTTATGTAATATTGTTTAATAATAAACACAAATTAACACAAACAGTATGCAACTTTAGAAAATTTCATTCAATTTTTTTTCTGACTCCTCTCATCATTTTGGAGTCTTGCTACTAAAAAAGGAGTTAATTAAATTCATTACATATTCTCTCTCACACAGGTATGCCATGCATTATTATCTCTTTTACAGCTTGTGTGTGGGGCAGTGCCATGTAGAACCTTTTTTATTATTATTATCATTTTACAATATATCTATATACTCTATTCTATATATAATCTATATTCTATAGATATATCTATATGCACCTCTTATTTCATTCCTTATTTATGCTGGCACTACTGTATGTATTATTCTTTGTTTGTTTGTTCTCTTCTCTTCTCTTCTAGTTCTCTCATCTCTCATTCTCTCATCTGTCTTGCTGCTTGTATCTTGTCTACTTCATGCTCTTGGTGACTTTTCTATCCAATTTTTTTGAGGGTGGAATCGTCAGAGAGTATCTCCGAGACTTGACTTGAGCAAAACGGTCAATTACCATACTAGTATTTGTGTATAGTGCTGAGAATTCCTTTTTCAATAGAATGAACAGCCGAATGATGGAGTCTGTTCTGGCCCATTGTTCACCTAAGCCATATCTGTATTTTAACTTTAACTGAATAATAAAAAGTCATGATGTTCAGACTGTAATGTCTTAGTGCTTTAACAGTTTATATTTTATTTAGATCTATCTTTAGGCTTATTTAATTCAAGACTTTTTTTTACATATTGGGTATGGAATAATATTCAAAAAGGTCCTATATGTCAGGGGTTTTCAGAATCAAAGACAGTGGGCCTCCTTTTTTACACAACATACATTTGTTAGCCGACTTTTATCAACTGTGTTAACATTAAAAATTAAAAGTTAGGCTATTATCTCAATAATAAGATTCTTGTGTTTTCTGACAGTTTTTGTAAAGGCTTTAAGGTGTTTTAGTCACGTGGTGTGTGTGTGTGTGTGTGTGTATAGGTGTGATCGACTTAAAACGGCGCTGTGCAGACCGTATCGCGAGAGCGGTTTTAGAGCATATTAGAGCGCACACTCGCGGTATTTTGGCGCACACGCTTGTGTGTGTGTGCGAGAGAGATGTGTTTAACTAAACCGATAAACCTTTGCTTAATTCCTCTACAAAATTTGGGATAAAACATTCGGGGCTAGATTAAAATCATTTGGGGCTCGAGCCCTAGCGACGCCCCTGCCCAGCGCATTGAGGTTGGTAAAAAAAAGACCCAGTAACCCAGTTTTGACTTGGTAAGCTCTCAAAATGTCCTGATCGTCCTTTAACATGCAGTGTAACCTGTTTAAAAAGAAAATCCTATCCTAACTGTGTGATTAAACACAGTGGTGTGCTGTGCATTTCACACCTAGGCAGGGACGATTCTAGGATTTTTATAAATTAATATATTAATACATTAATTGAAATAAAGGTTTGACTAACAGGGTATGATGGTAAACTTATTGCAGCATTCCACTGTATTGCATAGATGTGTTAACATTTGAGAAATGAACAAGCCAAAGATCTTCCTGATCACACACACACACACACACAATGATCCTCGCGCTGCGATGCTGCGGTCTGCGGATTGAAGAATGCGCTGAAAGATGGGGAAGAGCCGAAGTCTGCCGCCGTTTTCGTATGTAATTTAAAGGTGACTGAGGAGATCACCAATTTGTGTACAATGTATGGAGAATCGCAGAATTTTTAGGGGGGCTGAATAGAAATGTTAGGGGGGCTAAAGCCCCCTAAAAATGACCTAGTGAAGCCCATAGTGAAGCACCTAGGCCTTCACTGGTGTCCTTCCTGAATTAATCCACTTCTATACCATCGTCTATGACGCCACGGCAATAGATACTAATCTACTGTTAAATAGCAAAGTAAAAAAGAAACTAGGCTACAGAATTTCACACCTCACAAGGAATAGTCCATTTTATTACAGTCCACCTTGAAAATGCATTTGTAAGGATGTCTGCCCAAAGGATCAAAGGACGGGAAATTGCTGACGTAATCGTATGCCTGCTAGATGGCCCCAGTGACGCCAACTCGAAATCTGATTGGTTAATGTAACAATTACATTGCCACTTATTTTAAGCTACGGGCGCCTGCACTATTGATTCTGAAGGCCTTAAGGCAGATTTCTTTCACTCTAGCAACACATGATGTCAGCCACTGGCTGAAATATGATTGGATAAATACTCTTATCATAAATATACACTACTGGAAGCAGCGCAACCAAGAGAAAAGCTATGAAATGTAGAGAATAGACTATTGGGTATAATTCAATACACATTCATGGAAAAATATATTAAATATATTAAAATGCAAGTCAATGATTCAGATCACTGCTGTTTAGGCCAGCAGAGAAGGCCTTGCTGACCCTGACGTCCCAACACTGATTAAACATATTAAGGACAAAAACAAAAAAACACAAATTCTGGACATTTTAAGAAGCTATTTTTTTTATAACTTTTAAGTCCAACTGGTGATTTCACAAGTTGTATTAATTTGCTGTCCTTCTGCAGCACACTGCCCTGATGCTGTCAAACACAGCCATGTACAGGATGGGATGAAGACACATGTTCAGGCAGGCTAATGCTTTTGACACTTGGTATCCATTACGCACATAACAATTAGGTTTATTTTCTGCCCACAGTTTAAAATTCCATATTTGCAGAATGTGATAGGGGACAAAAGACACAGCATACAGGACGCAGCCTAAACCCACAATCAGGGCCACTTTTTTCTTCTGCAGTGGGGTGATATTTGCATTTTTAAAAACAGCCATTATTACACCAAAATATGATGCAAAGGTAACTACAAATGGGACCAAACAGCCTGAAACAGCCATAAACACCCTGTAGTTAGTCTTCCTTAATGATTGACTGCTATTATTTACAAATACAGAACATCTGTTGTTGCTATTCACACCTGCAAAGTAGAAGATTGTTGATGAAATGCTTGCCACAAAGATCCAGACGAACAGGCTGATGATCTTGGCATGTTTCTGGTAAATGTATTTGCATGTGAAGATAGGATGAACGATAGCCAGGTATCGATAAACACTGATGCACATGATGAAGTAAATGCTGACGTAGAGGTTACAGGTGAAGAGAAAGCGCTCAATTTTGCAGAGAGCTTCACCCAGTACCCAGACCCGTTCTTTTGAATAGTAGACGACGCGAAGAGGAAGAATGATGGCATAAAAAATGTCGCTGATGATCAGGTTGCAGGAGAACACCAATCCCATGTTCCAGTTCTTCTTCTCCTTAGTCACAAGCAGCCACAGTGCCAGTATGTTCCCCACCAGTGCCACACACATCTCCACACTGTAGATAGGAGCTAACAGTTCTCTTTGAAATGTATAACTACAGTTCATTTTACAGAGCTTCCTGAAAAGAGCAATGCAAAGAAGCTGTATTAGAATAAACTCAGAACAGTACAGGATAGCCTTTTTCAGCTAGGTTAAGAGTGAAATGTAAGAACATTCTATGTTTTTGTTAATGACATATATTTTGCATTTATTAAGGGTCTTTTATTTTAACAGTAACATTTTAAAAGACTTTTAATTTCATGAAAAAATCTGTTTTAGAAAAAGGAAAAAAGTTGGGCTGTGGAAGAATGAAGTGGCTGTGACCTCTTGGGTCGAGGTAATCGAAAATACAAAAAAGAGAAAAAAGCTATTGATGAAGATCTTGACATAGTGTCTGTGGTATTTATTAATATTAAATCCCTTAACACACACACTGCAACTATTACACTAGTCTTACCTCCAGACCCATAATTACATTCCAATGTTAGATTAAATTTTGAGACACAGTTAACAATGAACTATTTATTAACAGTATAATTCCATCGTCATTTATGGTTTTTTGAGGGTTTTTTTTTCTAAATGTTTATGTTTTTTAAAGCAATATTACATTTTGCATGCTTAATCACAAAAGCAGGTCCAGTTGTAAAGGTTCAGGGCTGATCTTTCTCTTCTTAGATGAGGAGAAGTGAGAGCAATTAGATCAATTAATCAAATTAAACAATTCATTTAAAACCAGACTCTCACTATAAAGTTACTATGAAGTTGCTATAAGATTTCCTGTAAGCTTAAATGCAGACAAACAATAGGGAAAAATATTATTGTAGTATAAAGTAATACCTTACATACCTTGAATCTGCCTTGGTAAAATGTTTGGTGCTGAGTTTGTCTGCCAACTCACTAGTAGTCTCTTTGCGGATGTGACCAGATAGCCTGTGTCATCTATTTTCATGTTTGTGAGATCACCACATCTACACTGATCTTTAGTACGATTTCATTTCCTCTTTTATTTGTACTATTGCAGCATGTATCTTATGCTGTATGCCTCTCTTTGTATAGTTAAGGTTTACTTAATAATTAGTTTAAAAATAGTGTGTCCATCAAGAGTCTCCAGAACAGGTTTAATGTGCCTTTGCATGGGTTCCAAAAGTCTCTAGAACTGCACTAGCAGAGAAACACCATTCTTCTGAAAGATATTCCATAAGTTGAATGATTTATTCATTCATTCGTCTTCAGGAACTGCTTTATCCTGGTGAGGTTGCAATGCACCTTGATCCTATCCTGGAAACACTGTGTCTGGGACTGCATCCTGGATTGGAGACTGGAGTCAATGATCACAGTTAGACAGCTGTATCCACAGGAACTGAAACTCCAATGGCCTTAACCACAACCCCAAGTATTCTGGACTGAATGGGCACAAATTCTGTCAGACACGCTCCAAAATCTTGTAGAATGTCTTCCTGGATGAGTGTAGTCTATTAGAGCTGTACAGGAGGCACCTCTCTACATATTAATGGCCATGGCTTTGGAATCTTATGTCCTACGAGCTCATCTAGGTGAGGGGTTTGGGTGTCCACATACTTTTGTTCATACAGTGTACATACAGTGACCATACATACATACATGCATACACAGGTAAATTTGATAAAATTTGATCCTACAGTATATACAGCACTAGAAAAAATAAGAGACCACTGCAAAATAATCAGTTTCTTATGTTTTTTTCTTAAAGGTGCATGTATTGGTGAGATGAAGAGTTTTGTTTCATTTTTTGTGAATTCAAAATATATCTATTGTTATTGTTGAGTGTATATTTAAAGGAAATGACAACACATCAAAATAACCCAAGATCATGCCGTATTTGAAGAGCTTTAATAACTCAAATTAAACAAAATGCAAATAATTTGTAAACAAATTGTGTTAATGCTGGAATAACCCTGATTTGCCTGCATTTTGGTGTGCTCTCCAGCAGTTTTTCACATTGCTGCTGGGTAAATTTATACCACTCTTTTTGCAAAAAAAAAGCAAACAGCTCAGCTTCTCTTCCTCTTGATGACATTCTAGAGGTTTTTAATAGGGTAGAAAGTTTCCCCCACTCCTCAATGCAGAATTCTTTCAGCTGTGTGATGTTTGATGTTTCAAATCACCCCACATGATCTAGGATTTAGATCTGAGCTTTGACTTGGCCATTGCAGAATTCTCCATTTGTTTTTTTTTACTCTTCAGCCAGGCCTTGGTGGATTTACTTGTATGTTTTGGGTCATTGTCATGTTGTAGGTTCAGTTCTGCTTTAGTTTAAAGACAGATGGTCTTACATGTTCCTCAAGCACCTTCTGATAGAATGAGAATTCATAATGGATTCTATGATGGTGAGCTGGCCAGGTCCTGCTGCAGCAAAGCATCCCCAACCATAACACTTCCACCTTAATGTTTCAGAGTCAGTATGAGGTTCATTTGCTGTATTTGGTTTATGCCAAACATGCCATGTCCAAATAATTCAAATTTAGACTTATGTATCTGAAGCACATTATTCCAGAAGTCTTGGTCTTTGTCTTTGTATTCTTTGGGAAACCTCAGTCTTGCCCTCATGTTCTTCCTAGACAGCAAAGGTTTCCTTCTTGCACACCTCCTATAATAATTAAAGTTGTGTAGTCTCTGTCTGATTGTAGATTCATACACTTTGGCATAAACTGTAGCAAAAGCTTGCTGTAGGTCCTGTGATGATATTTTAGAGGTTTTGGAGATGTCTTTAAGCATCTTGTGGTCTGCTATTGGGGTGAATTTGCTTGGATGGCCTAACCTGGCCATGATGGCAATTGTTTTAAATGTTCTCTACCTGTAAATAATTTTCTGGACAATGGAATGGCTGATTACAAATTCTTTTGATATCTTTTTATATCCCTTGCCAGACTGATAAGCATCAACACTTTTCTTTCTGAAGGCCTCAGAGAGCTCTTTGGATCTCACCATGGTGATACCTCTCACTTCAACAATTAAGAGCAAACCAAGCTAAATGTCTGAGGTTTAAATAAGACAAGCCTCCATCAAAATGCTCTGTAACAATGTTCTAATAATTTGCACCTGATGTGATACACCTGTAGGTAATTTTATCTGTGTTAAGTACAAATTAATGTGGGGGTGTCTTTACTTTTTCCTCACAAGAAATTGGATCTTTTTAAATTACATTTTACAGATCATTTAAAAAAGACTTAAGCCTAGTCCACACTACAGGATTTTAAGCCCGATTTAAGCCCGATTTGCAAATTAACGAGCTGGCCGACAGATCGGTCTGTGATCGTGGGAAAATCAGCGGGTGACCAGCGCTCGGCAATCTTTATGTGTGAACTACTCAACGATGCATCAAAGAGGGTCGCTGACACCTCGCAGACAAAATCCAGATATCTGGCATGTTAAATATCTGGGACGGTCGGCTGACTCGACATCACGTGGTGTCAATTGTAGCTATGGCCTCCAGCCAATGAGAGAGCAAGTCAACAGAGTTGAGGTCACTGGAAGAAAAGCAGCAGCAGCAACAGCAACATGGCTTCAAAAATAATGTGGACACAACATATGAAACAGAATTTAATTTTTTAATTTAATTTAATTTAATTTAATTTAATTTAATTTAATTTAATTTAATTTAATTTAATTTAATTTAATTTAATTTAATTTAATTTAATTCCATTTTCAAAACAAACCTCTACAGAAAGTCTTGCGTCATTTCCGGATCCACCTGTCGCGTGTGTTTTCGTGACAAAACGTGGTTTGGGGACGGTGTTGAGGCGTTGGGTGACGAGAGTTGTTGTCAGATCGTGTGGTGTGCGACCCCCTCTTGTGGATCATTTATGAAGCATTGCGTAGTGTGAACACCACAAGGACAAAAAGACATACAGTGAAGTCATGTAGTCTGAACAGCAAAGCGATCTGCCGACGGTTAAAGTCTTGTAGTGTGAACTAGCCTTTAGTTATATTACTTGAATCTTTTAATATTGTTAAAATGAAGATCAAATGCCCATATGTTTAGCTATGTTAAAAAAAGTACATGCTCTCATGGGGCGTCCTAATTTTTTCACATAACTATATTACAAAACTATTCCTTTATGCAAAACCTATTTGAGTTTAATGGAACGTAGAGTATATGCCATCTGGTCTGTAATAGTGTTTCAAGAATGAATGCAGCTTAGAGTTGTGCAAAAGAGTTGTGTAATAGTGCCGTCATTACTGATTATAACCTAACCTTCTCAGTAATAAAGTTTAACCACATAGCATATGATGTAGAAATAGCTGGATTACAAGAATACCAGTTAAATCGAAATAATGAGCAACCAACGTGCTAAATCACACAGTTTGACCTAATTGCAGAGATTCAAGACTGACCTTCGTCTGTCTGGATAAGGAGAAGTGAAACAAAATCCTCATGTTAATTTAGTGCTGTACATTTTTATAAAAAATAGTATTTCTTTTATAATATTTTATTGGTATCTAAAATATGTTATTGGTTTGGACCTCAGCATATTTAACATTATAGACTATTTTAAAACTAATCTCATAGCTTTCAATGACACACACACACACACACACACGTTATGCCCCAAATATCAACACATTCTTGATTTAAATACTAAGCATCATTACCACAAACACTGTATGGCCAATAGTTTGTGCGTATTGAGTATCACACCCATATATGGTTCTCAAGCCTGTTCCAGCCTGACAATTCCCCTGTGCACAAAGCTCCTGAGCTCCAGGAAGACACGCTGTGTTAAGACTGGAGTGGAAGAACTCGAGTGTCCTGCACAGAACCGTGACTCTCATTCAACTCCACTGAACACCTTTGGGATGAACTGGAACATCGACCGAACCCCAGACCTCCTCACTCTTACAGCATCAGTGTCTGATCTCACTAAAGCTCTGGTGGCTGGAGTGTGGTTATGGGGAGCACAAATTCCCACAGCCACATGCCAAAATCTAGTGGAAAGCCTTCCCAGAAGAGTGGCACTAATTATAACAGCAAAGAGGGGAATGGGATGTTCATTAATCACATGAGTGTAAGAATCAGGACTTGTAATTACTGCTATACATTATAACATTATTTTTAATTATTGATATAACATCATTATTAATACTAACCGTATGTTTATCTTCACGTATATAAATAACGGAAGTGCTGAATTACTCAACAGTATTACTGTTACACAGTCTGTTCTCAGTTTCTGAGCCGGATGCCCACTAGTGAGTTGATTTTCCTGTATAACACTACAAGGGTGTATCCAGTTACTGAAGACTCTGTTGTATTATCTCAGCTAATGAAAAAAAATAAGTTAAATGCAGTTAAAACATGAAAAAAGCCTACATGTTATATTCAATGCATTTTATTTTAACATTCTTTTCTAAACTTCAAATTCTTACATGGTAGCAGATACAGATGCACTACATTTAACACTTTTATGCATTTTACAAACACAAATGTGAGTTCAAAACTGTTTATACTCAGTAGCACTGAGGTTGGTAAAAAGTAACCCAGTTTTGACTTGGTAAGCACTCAAAATGTTCTCATCTTTCTTTAACATTTAACCTGATTAAAAAGAAAATGATATTTAAAATGCTGTAAAATACTTAACCGTGACACAAGAGGGTAATGCACTGTCTTTGCAATTTAACATGGTAATAGATTTAAGTTCAACTTCAGCTTCACAGTCTTAATGGACTTATAGACAGTGCCACACTGGGTCCTTAAGGAAACTGTGTGATTAAACGCATTAAGAACAAAAAATAACACACATTCTGGACACTTTAAGAATGTTTTTATTTTAATAAGAAGGCCAACTGGTGATTTCACAAGTTGGATTAATTTGCTATCCTTCTGCAGCACACTGCCCTGATGCTGTCAAACACAGCCATGTACAGGATGGGATGAAGACACATGTTCAGGCAGGCTAATGCTTTTGACACTTGGTATCCATTACACACATAACCATTAGGTTTATTTTCTTCCTTCAGTTTAAAATGCCATATTTGCAGAATGTGATAGGGGACAAAAGACACGGCGTACAGGATGCACACTGTAAAAAAAAAAATCCTAATTTTACAGAAAATAACTCTTAATTTTAATATAATAAAAAAAATATATATATATAATAATATTTTTTTTACAATAGTTTCCCGTTATTTAAAATTATATTTAAAAACCAGTAAAATGACCAATATTATCTTTAAATTAACAAATTGACTGCAATTTTAAGGATTATACCATTAATGAAAAATTACAGTAATTCTCTTTTTTTTTTTACAAAAAAATACTGTATTATTTTAACTTTATTTTTTCTGTTATCTTAAATTACATAGCAATTTATGTAAAATTACAATAATAAATTGTAATTAAACAGGTAGCTTATTATATTAAATGTTTATGCCC
This sequence comes from Hemibagrus wyckioides, assembly GCF_019097595.1. Classification (NCBI taxonomy): domain Eukaryota; kingdom Metazoa; phylum Chordata; class Actinopteri; order Siluriformes; family Bagridae; genus Hemibagrus; species Hemibagrus wyckioides. Next base: position 14,920,317 of record NC_080733.1, read on the forward strand.
ATAATAACATTTTAACATTTCCCACCTTCATTTTACAGTAAAACTCATTTGTATGTGTATGTGTTGTATGTGTATTTCCACATTCAAACTCTGTAATTCTAAAAAGAAATTTAGTTAACTTTTGTCATTACACCAACGCATGTTTTTTAAAAGTTTTAAAACTTAAAGTTTTTTTTAAATATATGTAGGCCAAAATGTTTGACGTTCAATTGACATCAAATCAATGTCATGTTTTAGATGTGAAATTGACGTCATATTGACATCAATAATTCAGCTGTTTAGCACTTTTTCTTATAAGGCATTTGGCATCTGAAGCTGGTTTTGTAATGTCAAAAGAGTAATGTTAATTTTGGGGTCATTTTTATTTCGGTTTTTAAGGTTTGGTCTCACGGGCAGCATGGTGGCTTAGTGGTTAGCACTGTTGCCTCACAGCAAGAAGGTCCTGGGTTTGAATCCCAGGTTCGACGTGAACGTTAGGTTGGTTGGTAATTCTAAATTGGAATACTCACATAGAAGTAAGTGTGTGTGGTTGTCTGTCTATATGTGTGACCCTGTGATGGACTGGCAGGGTGGGATAGGCTCTAGCAGACCCCTGTGACCCTAGTTAGGAATAAAGCTGGTATAGAAAATGGATCTGTTCGGACTAAGAAAGTGTCCAAAAGGGCCTGATAAAAAAAAAAAAAAAAAAAAAAAATTCTTACTTTAATTACTTTTGTGTCATTATTTTGGTGTTCAATATAAGACCTCAATATGTTGACGTCAATTTGATTTGCTTTTTTGACTTGTTTTTTGACAATTTTTTGGCGTCAATTTGATATATTATTATTTCATATAATAATAAAGGAAACATCTGTAAAATTACAGTGTTTTTCTGTAAAATATTTAATGCTGTCATTTTATTGACAGTAGTGGTTCATAATAGTAAAGGAAAAATCCGTAAAATTACAGTGTTTTTCTGCAAAATATTTAAGACAAATGTATGTAAAATGATTGTTTTTGCACTTTATTTGAATGAACATATTTTACTTTAATTTTACGGTTTTTGTTTGGCAGCCGGTGCTGCCAGTGATTTGACCTTTTTTTACGAGATTTTTTTTTTACAGTGCAGCCTAAACCCACAATCAAGGCCACTTTTTTCTTCTGCAGTTAGGTGATATCTGCATTTTTAAAAACAGCCATTATTACACCAAAATATGATGCAAAAGTAACTACATATGGGACCAAACAACCCATAACGGCGATAAACACTGTGAAATTAGTCTTCCATAATGATTGACTGCTATTATTTACAAATACGAAACATCCGTTGTTATTCAGACCTGCATAGTAGGTACTATAGCCAGGTATCGATGAACGCTGATACACATGATGAAGTAAATGCTGACGTAGAGGTTACAGGTGAAGAGAAAGCGCTCAATTTTGCAGACAGCTTCACCAAATATCCAGACCTGTCCTTTTGAATAGTAGTCAATAAGAAGTGGGAGACTGAGGGCGTAAAAAATGTCGCTGATGATCAGGTTGCAGGAGAACACCAATCCCATGTTCCACTTCTTCTTCTCCTTATTCACAAGCAGCCACAGTGCCAGTATGTTCCCCGCCAGTGCCACACACATCTCCACACTGTAGATAGGAGCTAACAGGTCGTTTGAAAATGTACTGCCACAGTTGCTTTTGTTCATTTTACTGAGCTTCCTGAAAAAAGCAATGCAAAGAAGCTGTATTAGAATAAACTTGGAACAGTACAGGACAGCATTTTTCAGCTAGGTAAAGAGTGAAATGTAAGAACATTCTATGTTTTTGTTAATGACATATATTTTGTATTTATTAAGGGTCTTCTATTTTAATAGGAAGGTTCTAAATGACTTTTATTTTCATGAAAAAAATCTGTTTTAGAAAAAGGAAAAAAGTTGGGCTGTGGAAGAATGAAGTGGCCGTGACCTCTTGGGTCGAGGTAATCGAAAATACAAAAAAGAGAAAAAAGCTATTGATGAAGATCTTGACATAGTGTCTGTGGTATTTATTAATATTAAGTCCCTTAACACACACACTCCAACTATTACATTAGTCTTACCTCCAGACCCATAATTACATTCCAGTGTTTGGTTAAATTTTTAGACACAGTTAAAATACATAATGAACTATTTATTAACAGTATAATTCCATTGTCATTTATGTTTTTTTTGAGGGTTTATTCTAAATGTTTATGTTTTTTAAAGCAATTTTACATTTTGCATGCTTAATCACAAAAGCAGGTCCAGTTGTAAAGGTTCAGGGCTGATCTTTCTCTTCTTAGATGAGGAGAAGTGAGAGAAAGGCAGATAGACTAATTTATTAAATTAAACAATTAATATAAAATCAGAATCTTACTATAAAGTTACTATGAAGTTGCTATAAGATTTCCTGTAAGCTTAAATGCAGACAAACAATGAGGAAAAATATTACTGTAGTATAAAGTAATACCTTACATACCTTGAATCTGTCTTGGGAAAATATTTGAGTGAGTTTGTCTGCCAACTCACTAGTAGTCTCTTTGCGGATGTGACCAGATAGCCTGTGTCATCTATTTTTATGTTTGTGAGATCACCACATCTACACTGATCTTTAGTATGATTTAATTTCCTCTTTTTTTCACTACTGCAACTTGTATCTTATGCTGTATGCCTCTCTTTGTATAGTTAAGGTTTACTTAATAATTCGTTTTAAAATAGTGTGTCCATCAAGTGTCTCCAGAACAGGTTTAATGTGCCTTTGCATGGGTTCCAAAAGTCTCTGAAACTGTACTGGCAGAGAAACACCATTCTTCTGAAAGATATTCCATAAGTTAAATGATTTATTCATCTTCAGGAACTGCTTTATCCTGGTGAGGTTGCAGTGAACTCTGAGACTATCCTGGAAACACTGTGTCTGAGAATACATCCTGGATTGGAGACTGGGCTCAATGATCAGACAAAATCTACACATGAAGGAACCAAAAGGTCAATCAGAAATACTACTAGATATATTTACATAGATTATGTGCTGTTTTTTTTTTTTCAAAATATGAAATATAAAAGATATTTAGACAGTTGTATCCACTGTAACTGTAACTCCAATGGCCTACACAGAGCCCTGACCTCAACCCCTTATTAAACACGTTTGGGCCAGACCTTCTGGTCTATCATTATTGCCTGACCTCACAAGTATTCTGGACTGAATGGGCACAAATTCCTGAAGACATGCTCCACAATCTTGTAGAAAGTCTTCCTGGTAGAGTGTAGTCTATTATAGCTGTACAGGAGGCACCTCTCCATGTTCATGCCCATAGATTTGAAAGCATATGTCCAACAAGTTCATGTGTCTAAATACTTTTGACCATACAGTGTACATATATAGGACTCACATCCATAAAATATTTTATTTATTAACATTACTGAGACAGCACTGGTTAAAGTAGAAGCCTAAATGATCTGTTACTGGCCTTTTCCTTAGCATTGTGTCCCCTTTCTTGTGTTGATACTTATACATACACACACACACACACACACACACACATGTATGAGTAAAAATGTACCTTTATTAATCCCCTGTAGGGAAAATTCAAGTTGACACAGCAGTGCAAGTATGAGAAATAACAGCAAAGAAAACCTATACATTAAAAGTAGCGTAAAATTAAAATAGGATAAGATAAATAGAAAAAAATACAAATGATAGAAACAGTAAAATAAATCAGTGTGTATGTAAATATTCTCTTCTCTTTCATGCACACACACACACATACACTACTCATAAAATGTTAAGGATATTCAGCTTTCGGGGCAAATTTCAGGATGCACCTAAAATGCACTATAACCTTTACAGGTGATCTTAACTTGACCTTCTCTACACTTTTGAATGCACATGTCCAACTGTTCAGTGTTTCAGTACTTTCTGCATAACTTGCTGTTCTCTAACAAGGTGCTTAACGGCAAAATTCACAACTGGTGTTTGATCCATGAATCAACCAATAAATGTTCTGGTTCAATTAGAATTGGTATTTAAACAGTCCTCTTCATCATGCTGTTCACATTTTGACATCATGAGACCAAGATCACACCTAACAATTGATCAACAGTACCTCGCCATTGCGAGGCTTCAAACTGGATGTTCTCAGAGGGAAGTGGCCACTGAGCTTAGAGTGTCCCAGAGTGTCATCAGCGGGTTGTGAGAGAGATACAGAGAGACTGGAAGAGTCACAGAAAGCCTTAGAAGTGGACGTCCTTTGGCCGCATCCCACGGTGATGACCGCTTCATTGTGAACAGTGCCCTGCGGAACCGGATGATGAATGCCACTCAACTCCAGGCATATTTAAGGGAGGTGAGAGGCACCCAAGTGTCACGTCAGACCATTCGAAACCATTTACATCAGCGTGGTCTGCGTGCTAGACGACCTGCAAGGGTACCTGACCACACCACCAGGCACAGGCGTCGGGCCAGGGAGCATTTACACTGGACGAGGGACCAGGGGGCCTCAGTGCTGTTCTGGGGAATTTGGAGGCCAAGTCAACACCTCAAACTCATTGTTGTGCTTATCAAACCATTCCTGAACCATTTTTGCTTTGTGGCATGGTGCATTATCCTGCTGAAAGAGGCCACAGCCATCAGAGAAAACTGTTCCCATGAAAGGGTGTACATGGTCTGTAACATTCCTTAGGTAGGTGGTACGTGTCAAATTAACATCCGCATGTATGGCAGGACCCAAGGTTTCCCAGCAGAACATTGCCCAAAGCATGACACTGCCTCCGCCAGCCCACCTTCTTCCCATAGTGCATCCTGGTACCATGTGTTCCCCAGGTAAGCGACACATACGTACTCAGCCATCCATGTGATGTAAAAGAAAACGTGATTCATCAGACCAGGCCACCTTCTTCCATTGCTCCGTGGTCCAGTTCTGATGTTCATGTGTCCATTATTGGCACTTTCAGTGGTGCACAGAAGTCAGCATAGGCACACTGACTGGTCTGTGGTTATGCAGCCCCATATACAACAAACTGTGATACACTGTGTATTCTGACACCTTTCTATCAGAACCAGCATTAACTGGTTGCCAGTCAACTTGCCAACTTTTGATAGATACTGACCACTGCAGACCGGGTACACCCCACAAGAGCTGCAGTTTTGGAGATGCTCTGATCCAGTGGTCTAGCCATCACAGTTTGGCCCTTCGTCAAACTCGCTCAAATCCTTACACTGGCCCATTTTTCCTGTTTCTAACACATCAACTTTGAGGACAAAATGTTCACTTGCTGCCTCTAATACATCCCACACAGGAGGAGATAATCAGTGTTATTCACTTCATCTGTCACTGCTCAGAATGTTATGGCTGATCGGTATAAATGAAAGCTGAATATATATATCAGTGGCGGGCCATGCATTTCACACCTAGGCCTTCACTGGCCTTCACAAAATCAATTTCTTGTCCTCTGTCAGCCATTGTGAGTCAAAATATATATATTTTATTTAGTTTGTGCAGTTCTCTGCCTCTGACTACTCCAGTTATCCAATCAAAGGACGGGAAATTGCTGACGTAATCGTATGCCTGCTAGATGGCCCCAGTGACACCAACTCAAAATCTGATTGGTTAATGTAACAATTTCATTGCCACTTATTTTAAGCTAGGGGCGCCTGCACTATTGATTCTGAAGGCCTTAAGGCAGATTTCTTTCACCCTGGCAACACATGATGTCAGCTACTGGCTGAAATATGATTGGATAAATTCTCTTATCATAATTATCACTACTGGAAGCAGTGCAATGCTATGAAAATGTAATGAAAATGAAAAGCTATGAAATGTAGAGAATAGACTATTGGGAATAATTTAATACACATTCATGGAAAAAAAAAATATTAAATATATTAAAATGCAAGTCAGTGATTCAGATCACTGCTGTTTAGGCCAGCAGAGAAGGCCTTGCTGACCCTGATGGCCCACTACTGATATTGTGGTGATAAACACAGGTAGTTTTTATAGTATGAATCAAAAAGAATTAGGACTTCTAATTACTGTTATACATTATAAAGTTATTTATTATTATTGATATAACATCATTATTACTACCAATCATATCTTAAAATATCAAGTTTATAAATTAAGGAAGTGCTGAATTACTCAACAGTATTACTGTTACACAGTCTGTTCTCAGCTTCTAAGCCAGATGCCAACAAGTGAGTTGATTTTCCTGTGTATCTATAGGTCAAAACTAACCAACCACACTCTTCAAATGACTTCCTTTTTTAATGATTACATGACTCATCCTTTTTTTAAAATATGAGACATAACAACATACAGACCACAGTCCGAAAACACTTCTTGTACATATTCTTTACAGAATATTCAAGACACATTAATATAATTGTTTTACACATACAAAGTACATCTTTGGGCAGAATGCAGGCAGTGATGAAAGCATATCTCAGTTAATTATTAGATTGCCACTACAAGGGCGTATACAGTTAGTGAATCCTCTGTTGTATTATCTCAGCTAATGATTGCTCCTATAGCTTTGCTACAAAGCTGTTTAAAAAAATGAGTTAAATGCAATTAAAACATGCATGCTATATTCAATTCAATTTATTTTAATATTCTTTTCTATACTTCAGTAAAATTCTTACATGGTGCCAGATACAGCTGTATATTACAGCTGCTCGACAGTTAACACTTTTATGCACTTTGCAAACACAAATGTGAGTTCAAAACTGTTTATGGTCCGTCTACCACATCCTTCACTCCATATCGTGGTCTAGTTGATGAAATGAGTCAGTTTCTAACCACATCAACTCTGTTGTCTGGGTCGTTTCATTGTCACACTATTGGAGGATAATTTTACACCCAGCAGTAGCATTGAGGTTGGTAAAAAAAAAAAAAAAAAAAAAGACCCAGTAATGCAGTTTTGACTTGTTAGCACTCAAATTTAAAACGCTGGAAAATACTTCAGTGTGACGCAAGAGGGTAATGTACTGGCTTTGCAATTTAACATGGTAATAGATTTAGGATCAACTTCGGCTTCACAGTCTTAATGGACTTATAGACAGTGCCACACTGGGTCCTTAAGGAAACTGTGTGATTAAACGCATTAAGAACAAAAAAAACAAACAAATTCTGGACGCTTAAAATAGCTGTTTTATATTAATAATAAGTCCAACTGGTGATTTCACAAGTTGTATTAATTTGCTGTCCTTCTGCAGCACACTGCCCTGATGCTGTCAAACACAGCCATGTACAGGATGGGATGAAGACACATGTTCAGGCAGGCTAATGCCTTTGACACTTGGTATCCATTACGCACATAACAATTAGGTTTATTTCCTTCCTTCAGTTTAAAGTACCATATTTGCAGAATGTGATAGGGGACAAAAGACACAGCATACAGGACGCAGCCTAAACCCACAATCAGGGCCACTTTTTTCTTCTCTAATAAGGTGATATTTGCATTTTTACAAACCACCCATATTACACCAAAATATGATGCAAAAGTAACTACAAAGGGGACCAAACAGCCCATAATAGTCATAAACACCCTGGGGTTAGAAATGACTGGTTTGTCCAGCTTTGCAGATAAGTAACACTTTTTGTTCTTCATACCTGAAAAGTAGAGGATTGGAGATGAAATGCTTGCCACAAAGATCCAGACGAACAGACTGACGATCTTGGCATGTTTTGGGCGAATGTGTTTGCGTGTGAAAAAGGGATGAACGATAGCCAGGTATCTAGCAACACTGATGCACATGATGAAGTAAATGCTGACGTAGAGGTTACAGGTGAAGAGAAAGCGCTCTATTTTGCAGACAGCTTCACCAAATATCCAGACCTGTCCTTTTGAATAGTAGACGACACGAAGAGGAAGAACGACGGCGTAAAAGATGTCGCTGATGATCAGGTTGCAGGAGAACACCACTCCCATATGCCAGTTCTTTCTCTCCTTAGTCACAAGCAGCCACAGTGCCAGTATGTTCCCCGCCAGTGCCACACACATCTCCACACCGTAGATAGGAGCTAACAGTTCTTTTTTAAATGAATCACTACAATTGCTGTTGTTTGTTGCCATTGTATAGTTCTCCTGCAAAAATAGCAATGTACATTTAATTTTGCCATACAGCGCTCCAAATGGTAACAGATTCCTTAAAAATGTATGGCTAAAGTTACTTTTATTTTACAGAGCCTTCTAAAAACAGCAATGCAAAGCACTTATTTTAGAATAAATTGAAGTAATAGTATAGACCATTTGAAGTAGTCTTGACACAGATGCGTATCAAGTCACGACCCAATTTCCTGATAAATTATTTTATTTAACCATTCAAACATAAATAACATTGTTATGCCAAATTTATCGAGACAGTAATTTAATATAATTATAATATTCCAGTCTTGATTAACAGTAATTCACATAGTTAACAAATCATAATGAACTATTCATCAATTGTTTTCAACACTTAATTTTAGGAAGCTATATGGTCGTGCTCTAAAAGATAATTTTCACGTAGCTACTTGTATTTTGTGGAATTTATAGTTTATTCCATCGGGTCTGCTACACTATGTATAAAATGTCCAAATGAAATGAAATGGAGTGTGATAACTCTGTGAATTATGTAAGAGAGTCTCAAATCGTTCTCGTGATAAAATATCGTTTAAAGATACTACGGTATGTTTCCTAAAACTCTCTGAGATCAGAGTCAAAAGAGTAAAAAAATGTAAATCATTTTCAAAGTCCACCAGACATTTCCCCATCTGCACTCTCTCTATCTGAACAATTTCCAATTGTATGCAGATTCTCTAAGAATAAATTTGGATGCTTATTTATTTATTTATTTTGAAATAGAGAACAGCGTTTGATGACATTTAGAAAACATTAAGAGTGACGTTAAGAAAATTTTAGTATTATAAAAAATCTTCTTTGATAAAATGAGTTTATTTTCTCACTTACAAGTATTCTGTGCACAGATCCTGTTAAGACAGCTTGTTTTCTTTGTGTACGTGTACAAGAAGTCATCACATTTAATCTGATCAAATGGTTAAAGGAGGGTTTTTTGTATTATTTCCTGTTTGTACTAATGCAGTCACTGTGGTGTAAATGAATGCAGGGGACAGCCAGCACACACTGCTTCCTTATCTTCTTTTCTTATACTTCTTAATGGCTTTTCCCCAATTGTCATATACTCTAAACTTGACAGCAGAATTTAAAGTTAAAAGTTGTCTTGGCAAAACGGTTTGTTTTTCTATTCGCTGCTACGTTTTCCACTTCATGGTGCAGAAAATGCTTTACATTTCTCTCTTTTTGTCTTATAATAATAATAAAAAAGATAAAATAAATTGGGGCCATCGCAAGCCTTTGGAATAGCTTCAGTGTGCCTTCTCATGGATTCCACAAGTCTCTGTGACACTGTACTGGATAGATAAAACACCACTTTTCTAAAAGAGGTAATAATTACCCTGGTGGTTTCATGTCATGACCAACACCTCTTAATAAATGGATCAGCACCATTAAACCCACACTTTGCTTAGCAAGGTAAAAAATCCAAAATCATATAGAAATGGTATAGTGAGATCTAGTCTAATAAAAAGAAATCAGATACAAATACCCATCAATAAAATAATTTAATCCTAATTCAATCTACTCTTAAAGTCTAGCATGGGAAAACGTTTAGAAAGCCAATGATTTGAGGGAAAAGAAACTCAATAACAATACACAAACATAAATGAACTTCCAGATATCAATATTATTTACTAGTTGAACTTACCAGCAGTAGTGTCAGTGGATCCAAAGTTTCTTAGGATTCTGGACAAATAGAATCCCAAGAATACAGTTTTTCCTGTGACTTTTTCACATCTCAATGATCAAAGTTTCATTTCCTCTTCAATTTTTCCATCTGGTTAACAGTTTGTTACAACACAGCAACATTTCACAGGAATCACAGCAAAACCATGAAAGGCTCCATTATTTATTGCTGTAAATACACCAGACATTTATATGAACATTTTTTACAAAACACAACTACATTTTAGGAGATTTCCAGAACATCACCACCAACAGGATGTTCTGCTAGTCTAAATCCTTTTATCTTCATCGTTTCAATTTCTTTTTCTTGAAGTCCTGTTATTTCCGGGTGTTCTTCCTCCCAAACTTCCTACCAGCAAAGTTTTCAGCTCTAAAAGAAGCCTTGCTTGTAGGTTTGGATCTTGAAGCTTTCAAATTTAGACAGTTTCCTCTTCTTGTTTGGTGTGAGTGAAGGAGTTGTTTCTTCTTTGCGGTGGGGAGCATGTCTGACAGAATCTAAAAGGGGAAGCAGGTTAACGTTCTCAGAATTTACAACAAGCGTCACAGATATCTGCATCTGCGTAGATCACAGGTTGCATTACACCATTATGCATGAAAATCTCTCATAAAATCTGTATATATTTTCCTGGAAAATAACCGAGCCAATCATTGCACTAAGCGCATCATAAGTTCTGGTAATGAATAATAGCATTCTCTTTGCAACTTTAAACTTTAAATAATGTTTAAAGTATTAATGTATGTAATTGTAAAATAGTTGAGGTAAATGCTTTAATAAAAAGACTGCAAAGCACCTAAGAATAGCCATAATAACACTGGAAGAGACTAAGGGCAAGAGACCGGTGTGAGGTCAGGCAATACCCCAAGAGTTACACAATCCAAAACAACCCAAAAAAACAAAAAAACATGAACAGCATTCATCAGTAATCACTGATTATTGAGTCCAGCCTTGTGTGATATAATAATCTGTGTTGGTGTTGTAATCCAGAGGCCATGTTTGTAGCTTGTGGCCAGCATAGTAGTCTAGTTAATACTACTAGTGAAAACTAGAAACCAACTAGTAATGAATTTGTCATCATGTATACAAATTTTAGTATAAGAATAGCATAAGGCTTTTCAACTTTTTCTGGCTAAAGACCCCATTTTTAAACTTTATATTGACTGAAGACTCATGAGATAATAATAAAAGAACAATAATAATAATAATAATAATAATAATAATAATAATAATAATAATAATAAGCATCATCATCAAAAAGTTTTGAAAATATTTCTGAAATATTCTATGAATCGAATTTATTTCAGATAACACAAAACAACAACATGATATTTGGAGGAATCACTGGATCTACCATCTGAATCAGTTCAGATGAGACAGAAATATTTTTTCATCAACATATTTGCTGACAGTAGCAAGTGCATACAAGGACAATCCAGTTGCAAGTGTATTCAAGGTCAAGGTCACACATGGAGATGCGACATTGACCGTTAAGGTTGCTTTTCAGCTTGGGAATATTGAGCATTCAGTGATCAATTCTACTAACTACAGAAACATTTTAGCCCCCAAACTGGTTGCCTTTGCCAGAAGATTAAGATTTAACCACTGAACATTCAACAGGATAATAACCCCAAACATACATCCAAATCAACATAAATGTTTGCAGAAAAACAAAATGTTGTGAAGTCTCAGTCTCTGGATTTCAATTCAAGGTCATTTGACAAACGTTCTCCAACTGTGTTTTGTACGTTTGATACGTTATAGCTCCGTCTGCAGCACACTGCCCTGATGCTGTCAAACACAGCCATGTACAGGATGGGATGAAGACACATGTTCAGGCAGGCTAATGCTTTTGACACTTGGTATCCATTACGCACATAACAATTAGTCTTCTTTTCTTCCCTCAATTTAAAATTCCATATTTGTAGAATGTGAAAGGGGACAAAAGACACAGCGTACAGGACGCAGACTAAACCCACAATCAGGGCCACTTTTTTTTTCTCCAATGAGGTGATATTTGCATTTTTAAAAACCACCCACAAAACACCAAAATATGATGCAAACGTAATTACACATGGAACTAAACAACCCGTAACAGCCATAAACACCCTGAAGTTCTTCTTAATAATTGGTTCACTGTAATTTCTTACAAATAAAAAACATTTGTCATTGTTATTCACACCTGCATAGTAGAGGATTGGAGACGAAATGCTTGCCACAAAGATCCAGACAAACACGCTGACGATCTTGGCATGTTTCGGTCGAATGTGTTTGCGTGTGAAAAAGGGATGAACAATGGCCAGGTATCTGTTAGCACTGATGCACATGATGAAGTAAATGCTGACATAGAGGTTACAGGTGAACAGAAAGCGTTCTATTTTGCAGAGAGCTTCACCAAATATCCAGACCCGTCCATTTGAATAATAGTGGATAAGAAGTGGGAGACCGAGGGCATAAAAGATGTCACTGATGATCAGGTTGCAGGAGAACACCACTCCGGTGTGCCAATTCTTTCTCTCCTTAGTCACAAGCAGCCACAGTGCCAGTATGTTCCCCGCCAGTGCCACACACATCTCCACACCATAGATGGGAGGTAACAGGTCCCTTGAAAATGTACTGTTACAGCTGCTTCTGTTCATTTTACTGAGCCTCCTGAAAAGACCAATGCAAAGCAGCTGTATTAGAATACATTAAAGGAATAGTACAGGAAATTTTATATAGAATATCTATCTATCTATCTATCTATCTATCTATCTATCTATCTATCTATCTATCTATCTATCTATCTATCTATCTATCTATCTATCTATCTATGTGTGTCTGTCTGTGTGTCTGTCTGTCTGTTCTTCTGCCTGTCTATCTTGCCTCCAGTCTGGCCTTTGTTATTTACCTCCAGGGTTAAATCTTGATCCTCCAAATTGTAAATTATAATGAACTGTTCATTGTGGTTTCAAATATCTAAGTACTTAAATATACAATAATTTACCACACAAAAAGAGAGGTTTTTTTTACCTTGCAACATTTCATGATTACCATCAAGGTTTCAGTTTCTAAAAGTTTACATTCTTCAATATTCAACATGTTTGTTGTTTGTTCAAACATTGTTTTGTAAGAACAATAAAACCCTTCAGGATGTAAAAATTGAATAGAAATATTGGAAATGAATCAACTTCAGGGGAACATCTCAGTAACAGCATGACATAGTTTTATATTATTATATGATGAGTAACACTAAAGATAACGAATAGTAGTTTGTATGCTATTAATCAAAATAATGATCTCAAATTCTTCAAAACGGCTGAAAAAAGACAGAGGAAGTGAATTACACAAAAACCAAATACCAACTAAAATGCTGCCCACCTAGACTTCCTGGTAGTCTAAAAAGCAGAACATATTGTTACTGTGGATGAAAAAAAAACCCACTGCATACATAGACAGCACACAATTCCTCTTAAAGAGCAATGAATCAAGGGTAGGACTTTCCAGATTGGCTAGAAATTGATTCATAATGGTAGTATTACATTAAAGATATTATTGTGTATTATTTTGGTATTAAACACCACACTGTAAACCCTAATGTTGTCTTTACTTAAACAATCAAGTGATCATGACTAAACATTAATTAAAATTTTGCATTTTGGCCCTGTCACTCAAAAATATGAGTTAAGGTAACTTATTTACCTTCAAAATGCATAAACTTAAGATTTCAAGTGTTGTGAGCTCAAGATTATGATTAATCATTTGAAAAAAATAGGTCATTTTCAGAAGTGTTTTATAGGTTTACTTAAAAGCGCTCACTCTGTTCTTCCTTTAACGTGATTTGCCATGCAAGGAGTTATAAATAGCAACAAGACAACTAATGTTCTGATTGGTGGATTTCAAAATTGGTTTTGGCCTCAACTGTTGCTGACACCACAGTTCAAGACGCATGTTTTTCTTCGTGTCCTATCTTCAGTAAGTGAAATGATGTAGATATAAAGTTATTTTGTGTGATTATTAAGAGTGAAATATGTTTATTTAAATCCCTGTGGTACGTTTCTATAATAAATGACAACGCAGCCATAATTACAATATTTCCCGGTCAAACTTTTACAGCGTAGCTATCAAGTAACGATATTTTAATGATGGTATGATAACTGAGATATTAAATGATTCTGTTTTTGATTCGTAATTCTGAAACATGTTAGTTAATACACTTAATCATTGTGCAATCGTGTATTTCTGCGGGAAAGAACATGGCAGCCACTTCCGAGACTAGTTAATTTCTGCCCGGTCAACTTGCTTCTTATTTTATCTATGAGATATACATATTTGATGAAATTGCCTAAACGTTTTTCTGTGCGAGATACAACATGACAGCTACTGCTTAACGTTACACCATGTGGGTTATTATTTCCTGGGCAAACGTTGTCAGTGTCGCCATTAATTAAAGAAAAGGCGCAGGTGATGTGATGTGTGATCTACGATGTACCTTAAATGTTTTGAACTGCGAGAGGTGTTACGCTTTCTTCGTAAGTTGAATACAGGAGGTGGTCTGCCGGAAGCTAGACATTTTATTTTATTTTAAGTTTTAAATATGGATATTTTTCTTACACAAACATATCGATTCACTTCAGAAGTCCTTTATTAACCCCCTGGAGTCATTTTATGATGCATCCATCATAAAAATCATAGGATAAATGACATATTTTTGGGTCACTATCATTTTAACCTGTTTACATTTACCTGTGCTCCCACTAATCTAAGCATTAAGAATCATGTTGATTTTAAAGCAATAGTTCAAACTAATATGAAAATTTGCAGGAAATGTTCTTACCTTCAGACTACCCAAGATGTAGATGAGGTTGTTTCTTCATATGAAAAGATTTGAAGAAATTTAGCATTACATCACATGCTCACAAATTGATCCTCTGTAGCAAACAAATGCTGTCCAAACAGCTGATAAAAACACCACAAAAATCCACAAGTAATCAACATGTTTGCTGTTTGGACTTATACAGCATCCATTTGCTATAGAGGATCAATTTGTGAGCAAGTGATGTAATGCTAAATTTCTCCAAATCTTTTCAGATGAAGAAACAAACTCCTGAGAGACCTGAGAGTAAGTACATTTTCATTTTTGGGTGAAGTATTCCTTTAATATACGAATGTGGCCAACTTTTTTGTACAAGTCTTCAAAAGTAATAAATGTCATTTATACTGCATACTTTAAAAAGTGTATACAAAATTCTTTGCAGGAAGCATGTACATTTACATAAACTCAAATGTATGCATATCAATATAATTTTAGATTAGGGTTAGTGATTAGTTTTTTTCTTAATAAACTTGTGCGCATTCTGATAAACATGCATTGATGATAAACCTTTGATTCCTGATCATAATACTCTATTTATACCTGTTTTGTCACTAGGTGTCTGATCATCGCAACACTATCCTGGATGTGCCAGTGGGGATCTTATTCCAGGACACTGATCTTCAGCCCCCCAACTCCTTGCATTTGACTTCTTCGATTGGAATAATTCTTGAAGGCCATGTGGTGATGGACAAAATGCAGGACCTCCCACAGACAATGTGTCTTCTCTTTGGTCTAATTTATGCACTAGACCTAAATTACCCCAAATCACTTGCCAACACGTTTTTTGTTTAAGAAACGCCTACTGTGAGACTTTAACACCACCCTTTGTTTTGGATATTTTCCCCCTGTTACACCTCTGTAGTGTGGTTGTGACTCAATAATATTTCCATTACAGTATAGTATATACAGTATGACACTGTATATGTTGAGTTTGTTTTATTATATTTTGCTTTGTTTGCACAAGGCATAAACGGTCAAATGTTAGTGTGGCTGTGACCTATTTCCATTTCAGTATAGTGTGTACTGTATTTTTATTAATATTGTGACATTTTGTCAATAAAACAGAACCGTTTCAGTTAAATTTCCATGTTGAGTTAACTTAAATATATAAGTAGACTTGAAATGAATGCCAAGTTAAGTCAACATAATCGTTTAAGTACATTGAATAAGCACCAAGTTTGGTGAACTGAACAATTTAAGTATAGTCTACATAATCGCTAAGTTAAATAAACTTAAATATGCAAGTTTTAGAAGATTCCATTACTCAATTGAATTGAGGGAACGAGTTTACTCAATCAATTTAGTTCAATCAGCTTATTAGGGTTTTCAGTGCAGGAAGGCTGACATTTCACCTGGTCTGACAATTTTTAGAGGTTCATAGTAGATACCACATGTAACAGTCGCACTGTTGGTGAAAATAACTTCAATGACCACAGAGTGACATGGGTATTTATTTTAACCTCTTTTTCCTCTCTGTTCTCATGAACCTCATCTATGAACTACTTTAACTTCAGGCAAACAAAGATGCAGCCCCCAAATCTTTTTCTACTTTCTGTATTTTTCCTTAAATTAGCATTTTCCTCTCTTTCTGACACTCATTGTGGAAATTGAAAGCTAAAAGGTTTAAAATCACAATTTGATCTAGACGCCACTTTTTCATAAACCATATACTGTAATGACTTTATAAACGAATCACACACAGGACACTACACAATCAAATGCCCAAATTCTCAAATTAACAGTATATTTATATCCCAGTTACCGTAGCATGTGTCAGGAGACCGAAATACAACATTTCTAACTTCCTTCAGTTCCACTTTTCTCAAGCTCTGATATACAAAATCCCACCAGAATTCCCAACAAAAGCTTGCTGATTTGGAGCACTGAATTTTACAGTATAAATGATTTACAGATGCTATAATGATTCAAACATCTTCACAGATGTGAATCGTGTCTTATAGCCTTACATTGTTCTCTTAAAAAATATCATTTAAAGATACTATGGTATGTGTAAAAGTCAGAGTAATAATCCAAAAAGTGCCTAAAACATTTCCCTAAACCTGCTGTCTATATAAACAATTCTCAGTTTAAAAAATACATTTGAACTCTTTAGAATCTCCAATGCAGTCCCATTAATAAACTTTCAAAACCTTAAGAATAGCTTGCTAACATTATTTGTTTTATCTTGTCACTCACCAGTTGCCTGTGCACAGATCCTGTGAAGATATACTGTCTTCTCTGTCTTAGGGTACAAGTCACTCTGCTATCTACTCTGATCAGAAGATTATAAGAGACTATTCATTTCCTGTTTGTCTGTGCAGTCACCACAGTGGAAAAACTCCTTCCATCATACCCCTGCTGCTCATCCTCATCCTTTTCTCCTTTACTTCTTGAAGTATTTTGTATCCATGTTGCACCAAACCTCTTGCTAGCAAACTTTTGACACTTTAAACTTGTCTTACTGGAGATGATTTCTCTCTCCACCAGAGGTTTCGTAGATACACATTTCCTCTTTTTCGATGATCTGTTTGTTGCAATGTTTCCTCTTTATGGTGTGTTATACATTGTAGTTTGCATCAAAGTTAAACATCTGGGACACGTTCTGTGTGTCTTTGCAAAGATTCTACAACCCTCAGATGAGACAAGAGACCATTTTTCCAAAAGACATTTACTCTGTTTACTGATCTCATATTCACCAAGATCGTTAATCCGTCTAGTTTAAATGAATTAGGACAAAGTTACCCAACATTCAGTGTTTAATGTTTCTTTCCACATTCCCTAACTTTATTAAATTAGTATCAGTCATCTGCTTTGGCTGAAACACATAGATGTGGGGGGAAAAGGGTTGACAGAAAACGTGCAAAGTAATACATCACCTGTAAGGTTGGATACCATAATCCACCAAAACGCTGCTATATCCAGAGAACACGGAAAAAAACGTAGTGGTAGGAAGGAATCCGATTTAATAAGTAACTTACAAGCCGGACAGTAAAGCTGTCTGTTTCAGCAACAAGCATTCGAAAAGACAACGGGGAAACCTTCTATTGCAAAACAGTCATGAATGTGCTGTTTAGATCACTTTCCCAACATTCATTCGGTGTATTGTAGACACCCAGAGAAAATGTGAGTAACAGTTTCCAAGAAATAGAACGATGATGATAGCTTTGAAAAATGCCTACAATATGGAACTAATTTAGCTACAATACTAATTCTATATTTAACATGCAATATTCCCAGTCTCCATTTCCAAAGAAAAACTCAAATACTTTTAAGTTTTCCTGTCTAGACAATTTTTCATTGATCATATTGATTTTAAATGTCAATACTGAAAGCATATTAGAAAGTTCTCCAAAATCAGATGCATTAAAATTATTAAGGCTAATCTAAGCTTTAAAAAAAAGCATCTTTATGAACCAACCTTTTTTTTTAGTAGCAATAAACTAAATTATTCATCAATAATTTTGCCCAAAATAACGTTACTCTTAAATTCAAGTAAAATGATAATCATAAATCCTTTATAAAGGACAGTTAATTTGAACCTCTTTTTAACCTCATAAGTTTCTACTAAAAAATAAAGAAATTTAAACAATCAATTTAAAAAATAAATATATTAATTAATAAATAAAAATAACTTCAAAATATTACATTTTAATAATTTAATGTTGAGTTTGTCTACTGATTAATGTAGCATTAATGTTACCTGACTCAAATGTTCAGATTTGGTACAAATCTTAGCTTTTACCACCCATCATAATTTAATATGGTGATTCAAATATCGTAGGAATCACAGCAATATTATGAAAGACTCCATTATTTATTTGCTGTAAATGCAATAAACATTTATGAACATTTTTACAAAGCACAAATATATATTTTTCAACAAACTGCAGTCTTTTCATGGCTGCTTTGGGCTGGTTAGCAGTTCAGACTGGCATCAACACCACCAGGTTGTCCTGCTAGTGTAGAGCCTGGCTCATGTTTTCTCTTCACCTTTTCTCTTTCTTCTTCTTGAAGTCTTTCTTTCCTTGTCCTCCTCTCGGACCTGCTTTAAACGCAGAGCCCGATTTTGCTCTTTGTCCTTTCCCCATTGAACCCTTTGCGCCACTTTTCTTCTCCCCAAACCTTTCCCTCTGGTTTCCTCCAAACCTCTTTCCTCCTTTGCTCTTCCCAAACCGGCTGTTGGCCCCTGACATTTTTCCCGATTTAAATCCTTTGCCTCCTCCGGAGATTTTTCCCGAGTTCTTCCCGCCAAACTTCCTACCAGCAAAGTTTTTACTACCGAAAGAAGCCTTGCCTGTAGGTTTGAATCGGTTTGTTTTTTCTTCCCCAGAAGCTTTGGACAGTTTCCTCTTCTTAAAGGGCATCAGTGACTTGCCTGGGGCACGTTTCCTCTTTGCAGTGGGGAACATGTCTGAAAGAATATGAAAAGCACAGAGCATGAGTGTCCAATCGTTACCACGAAGGTCAGGCCTGCGTGTGGGTTCTGATCTAAATCTTGCTGGACACACACACTATGAATCACCTGATCTTGGCTTTTAACTGAATATCAGGTGTGACTTCAGCTTAGGTGGAATGAAACCCTGCACCTTCACTGGGCCTTTCTGGAGAAGATCAACTAGCTGAGTATAGAGTGAGTGACTATGTCTAATCCACTCACACCCACACCCGCCCACTCGCTCTCTCTCACACCCGCCCACTCGCTCTCTCTCACACCCGCCCACTCGCTCTCTCTCTCTCCCACCCACTCTCTCTCTCTCAAAAAAAAAATTGGACCAAAATACTAATTCCAAAAATGTGTAAAAACATGTAAAGAATCAAACAGCATACTTGATGTTTATGCCTTGTAGTTGTGAGTAATATAAGAAAAAGTATTAAAGCACATATTTACACAAGATAACATCAAGTATACAGACTTGCTAAGAAACAGCCAGTGATATTACATTTAAAATTAAAAATCATCCTTCTGAAAAATAATGAATATATATAATCTGTACATCTATTCAGCTTCATCTGATCAGAGTCTGTAGATACTGACTGCTCTCCTTAACTCTTTGTATGCTCCAATTTGAAATAAAATAATTATACACATATAAAAAGTGAGTGTATGTTTGCGCATGGGGAAAAAGAAACATGTGAATCGATGCAACGATTAGCTGTTATAGCTAGACAAAAGACCAAAAAAAGAAATGCGTGCAGTGTGTGGTTAAAAGGCTAACCAGCGCGCATGTACGAGTGATGCTACCTTCATCGGGTTCCTCTCCCACAGCCTGTCTGTAATACTCTGCCTCGTCTTCTGACTCCTCAGCCTCAGGCTGATCCTCCTGCATCCCAGGATCCTCCACTTCACTGTCATCAGACGCAGCCCCTTCCTGCTGCCGTTTCCTCTTTATTCCCTCCAGACTCCTTTTTCTGCGCACGCGCACACACACACTTATCAGAGGTGGCAACAAAACCACAATACCCAAACAGGAACTAATTATAATTTGGGTCAAATATTTAATATTTATCTACAAATTGGTAATGAATGGAAATGCCACATTGGTTATTGCACATCCTCTCTCATTCTCCCTTCTTTTAAACAAAAGAGCTCAAAAGTATGGCTGCATTTAGATAACTATAAGACCCAGGTAATACAAGCAATGTAACAAAAACTGTTGAAAAATAATATCTATAAATACATCTTAATACACTAGAATGAAGTCATAATAATAATAATAATAATAATAATAATAATAATAATAATAATAATAATAAAAATAAAAATAAAATAATAATAATAATAGTAGTAGGAGGAGGAGTAGTAATAATAATAATAATAATAATAATAATAGCAGCTAAAAAAGCTAACCAATTAATATCTTGCTATACCCAAAAATCTGGCAATGCAAAAGATCCATAAAAAATTGATAATGCTATTAAGAGTTATAGTTAAGTATTCAAGCATACTTCTATGCACTGAGGATTGGGACAAGACCCAAGAACCAGCAGAATGGATGAAGTGTGGATTATAAACAGAGTTACAGTCTGGACATGTGCATGGGGGACATTTTCAGCACAATGCTATCAGTATTACAGAATAAACAGCTAATTTCTTTTTCCTCACCCAGTACTGAGTGACATGACATTTGTGTGTGTTATATGTGACGTCCCACTTTCATGTTAAGTTTATGACACTAGCACGTGTGCAGAAATCAGGCCCTAGACAATCATGAAACGTGTCAACGCCGTCCTGCTCTGCTTCGCTCTCTGAAAGGTTCACACCCCTGACAAAGTAAAAATCGACAAACAAAATCCTCTTAAAGTACATTTAAAAACAAAACCATGTTTTCTGTTGGGTTTTCTATGAGCAATGCATCAGAGCGTTTACTTTGAAAGATCACTGAGCAGTCAGTGAAATTTAAAGCTTCATCATTCGCATCACAGGGAACAAAACAAATAGACTATAAATCTTTAGTTATAGTTTTTATTCATGGAGAAATGAGGAATTAATCTAAGGACACAAAACAAACAACTTTTGTTGTGTGTATATATATATATATATATATATATATATATATATATATATATATATATATATATATATATTCTATTTTATATACATACTCTATATACATATATACCATATGTTACTTTATTTATATTTATTATATTTTATTCTATTTTTATTCTTATTTTTTACCTACTGTGAACTTGTTTTATATTTCGTTTTTTTCATATAATTCGTATTCTTATATTTTATATTTCGTATTTTTTTATTTTATCCTTGTCTTTTGTTCTGTCCTTATTCCTTTTCCTTTTCCAAGGGTCAAAACAGTTGTGTAAGCATTTCACTGCATATCATACTGTGTACGATTATGTATGTGACAAATAAAATTTGAATTTTAGTCATTATATTTGAAGCCCCCTTCTGGCTGAGAAGAGAACTGCAATTCCTAGAAAATATCATTCTCCTGAAATCCTCCTTTCACTTACTTCAGGAGCAGCTCACTGATATCCTCCAGCTTGTTCATGTTGGGAAACTTCTCCTGCAAGAGCTTCTTAACGCCTTTACTCATGCCCTCAGGGACCACCTTCAGACTGCTGCAGGTCACCGAGGAGAGGACACACACACACACACACAGGGGTTAGTGAAAAGTGTGTTTGAGAATCACAAATCCAGGGAAAACTGAGATGTGTGCATCAGTGCGTTTACTTTGACAACAATCACTGAAAGGTCATGTGTAAAGCTTTCATCATGTGCATCGTCTACACACTGTGACCGCACAGACACGTTACTTACTAATGCCGAGACTCGATTTCTTGTGACGCAGAATCGTAATTCACCAACACACACCTCTTTATGGTGTTCAGGTTGACCTTAAAGGAAGGGAAAAAGAAACATAATGAAAGCATTTAATCATAAATGAGTAAAGAACTGCACTGTGATGGCTGAGAAATCACAGGAAAGCTCAGGAGACTATACATTCATCATCTGGGTTTGTCTTTAATCCTGGACTCCTAAATTCTACCTTGTGCACGTTGATGGAAGGAAACATGTTCTGAAACATGGTAGCCATCAGCTTGATGTGCATGCCCTCCATCCCAAAATTGTTCAGCACCAGCAGCGGATGGTGAGTAAACTGCTGATCGTGCATCCTGTGCCTCTTTAGAGACGAAATCACGTCCTTAATGAGAGTGTACTGAAAAAGCATATGAGAAAGCATACAAATATACGCATTATCTAACGAGCGTCAAGAAATCCGGTGCACCGTGAAGCCCATAATCGTCAGATGACAAGAAGTCATCACATTTAATCTGATCAAATGGTTAAAGGAGGGTTTTTTGTATTATTTCCTGTTTGTACTAATGCAGTCACTGTGGTGTAAATGAATGCAGGGGACAGCCAGCACACACTGCTTCCTTATCTTCTTTTCTTATACTTCTTAATGGCTTTTCCCCAATTGTTCTATACTCTAAACTTGACAGCAGAATTTAAAGTTAAAAGTTGTCTTGGCAAAACGGTTTGTTTTTCTATTCGCTGCTACGTTTTCCACTTCATGGTGCAGAAAATGCTTTACATTTCTCTCTTTTTGTCTTATAATAATAATAAAAAAGATAAAATAAATTGGGGCCATCGCAAGCCTTTGGAATAGCTTCAGTGTGCCTTCTCATGGATTCCACAAGTCTCTGTGACACTGTACTGGATAGATAAAACACCACTTTGCTAAAAGAGGTAATAATTACCCTGGTGGTTTCATGTCATGACCAACACCTCTTAATAAATGGATCAGCACCATTAAACCCACACTTTGCTTAGCAAGGTAAAAAATCCAAAATCATATAGAAATGGTATAGTGAGATCTAGTCTAATAAAAAGAAATCAGGTACAAATACCCATCAATAAAATAATTTAATCCTAATTCAATCTACTCTTAAAGTCTAGCATGGGAAAACGTTTAGAAAGCCAATGATTTGAGGGAAAAGAAACTCAATAACAATACACAAACATAAATGAACTTCCAGATATCAATATTATTTACTAGTTGAACTTACCAGCAGTAGTGTCAGTGGATCCAAAGTTTCTTAGGATTCTGGACAAATAGAATCCCAAGAATACAGTTTTTCCTGTGACTTTTTCACATCTCAATGATCAAAGTTTCATTTCCTCTTCAATTTTTCCATCTGGTTAACAGTTTGTTACAACACAGCAACATTTCACAGGAATCACAGCAAAACCATGAAAGGCTCCATTATTTATTGCTGTAAATACACCAGACATTTATATGAACATTTTTTACAAAACACAACTACATTTTAGGAGATTTCCAGAACATCACCACCAACAGGATGTTCTGCTAGTCTAAATCCTTTTATCTTCATCGTTTCAATTTCTTTTTCTTGAAGTCCTGTTATTTCCGGGTGTTCTTCCTCCCAAACTTCCTACCAGCAAAGTTTTCAGCTCTAAAAGAAGCCTTGCTTGTAGGTTTGGATCTTGAAGCTTTCAAATTTAGACAGTTTCCTCTTCTTGTTTGGTGTGAGTGAAGGAGTTGTTTCTTCTTTGCGGTGGGGAGCATGTCTGACAGAATCTAAAAGGGGAAGCAGGTTAACGTTCTCAGAATTTACAACAAGCGTCACAAATATCTGCATCTGCGTAGATCACAGGTTGCATTACACCATTATGCATGAAAATCTCTCATAAAATCTGTATATATTTTCCTGGAAAATAACCGAGCCAATCATTGCACTAAGCGCATCATAAGTTCTGGTAATGAATAATAGCATTCTCTTTGCAACTTTAAACTTTAAATAATGTTTAAAGTATTAATGTATGTAATTGTAAAATAGTTGAGGTAAATGCTTTAATAAAAAGACTGCAAAGCACCTAAGAATAGCCATAATAACACTGGAAGAGACTAAGGGCAAGAGACCGGTGTGAGGTCAGGCAATACCCCAAGAGTTACACAATCCAAAACAACCCAAAAAAACAAAAAAACATGAACAGCATTCATCAGTAATCACTGATTATTGAGTCCAGCCTTGTGTGATATAATAATCTGTGTTGGTGTTGTAATCCAGAGGCCATGTTTGTAGCTTGTGGCCAGCATAGTAGTCTAGTTAATACTACTAGTGAAAACTAGAAACCAACTAGTAATGAATTTGTCATCATGTATACAAATTTTAGTATAAGAATAGTATGAGGCTTCTCAACTTTTTCCGGCCAAAGACCCCATTTTCTAAACTTTATATTGACTGAAGACTAATGATATAATAATAATAAAAAAACAATAATAATAATAATAATAATAATAATAATAATAATAATAAACATCATCATCCAACGGTTTTGAATATTTTTCTAAAATATTCTATAAATCGAATTTATTTCAGATAACACAAAACAACAACATGATATTTGGAGGAATCACTGGATCTACCATCTGAATCAGTTCAGGTGAGACAGAAATATTTTTTCATCAACATATTTGCTGACAGTAGCAAGTGCATACAACGAAAATCCAGGTGCAAGTGTATTCAAGATCAAGGTCACACATGGAGATGCGACATTGACCGTTAAGGTTGCTTTTCAGCTTGGGAATGTTGAGCATTCAGTGATCAATTCTACTAACTACGGAAACATTTTAGCCCCCAAACTGGTTGCCTTTGACAGAAGATTAAGATTTAACCACTGAACATTCAACAGGATAATAACCCCAAACATACATCCAAATCAACATAAATGTTTGCAGAAAAACAAAATGTTGTGAAGTCTCAGTCTCTGGATTTCAATTCAAGGTCATTTGACAAACGTTCTCCAACTGTGTTTTGTACGTTTGATACGTTATAGCTCCGTCTGCAGCACACTGCCCTGATGCTGTCAAACACAGCCATGTACAGGATGGGATGAAGACACATGTTCAGGCAGGCTAATGCTTTTGACACTTGGTATCCATTATGCACATAACAATTAGACTTATTTTCTTCCCTCAATTTAAAATTCCATATTTGTAGAATGTGAAAGGGGATAAAAGACACGGCGTACAGGACGCAGACTAAACCCACAATCAGGGCCACTTTTTTTTTCTCCAATGAGGTGATATTTGCATTTTTAAAAACCACCCACAAAACACCAAAATATGATGCAAACGTAATTACACATGGAACTAAACAACCCGTAACAGCCATAAACACCCTGAAGTTCGTCTTATTGTGGTTAAGTGTTTCACTGCTATTTTTTACAAATAAGAAACATCTTTTTCTGTCATTCACACCTGCATAGTAGAGGATTGGAGACGAAATGCTTGCCACAAAGATCCAGACAAACACGCTGACGATCTTGGCATGTTTCGGTCGAATGTATGTGCGTGTGAAAAAGGGATGAACGATGGCCAGGTATCTGTTAGCACTGATGCACATGATGAAGTAAATGCTGACATAGAGGTTACAGGTGAACAGAAAGCGTTCTATTTTGCAGAGAGCTTCACCAAATATCCAGACCCGTCCATTTGAATAATAGTGGATAAGAAGTGGGAGACCGAGGGCATAAAAGATGTCACTGATGATCAGGTTGCAGGAGAACACCACTCCGGTGTGCCAGTTCTTTCTCTCCTTAGTCACAAGCAGCCACAGTGCCAGTATGTTCCCCGTCAGTGCCACACACATCTCCACACCATAGATGGGAGGTAACAGTTCCTTTGAAAATGTACCATTATAGTAGTTTTTCATTTTACTGAGCCTCCTGAAAAGAGCAATGCAAATCAGCTGTATTAGAATAAATTAAAGGAATAGTACAGGAAATTTTAAGTAATCTAGAATTTAACATTGTCATTTTAAATAGACTATCTATCTATCTATCTATCTATCTATCTATCTATCTATCTATCTATCTATCTATCTATCTATCTATCTATCTATCTATCTATCTATCTATCTATCTATCTATCTATCTCTCTCTCTCTCTCTCTCTCTCTCTCTCTATCTATCTCTCACCTATCTATCTTGCCTCCAGTCTGGCCTTTGTTATTTACCTCCAGGGTTAAATCTTGATCCTCCAAATTGTAAATTTTAATGAACTGTTCATTGTGGTTTCAAATATCTAAGTACTTAAATATACAATAATTTACCACACAAAAAGAGAGGTTTTTTTTACCTTGCAACATTTCATGATTACCATCAAGGTTTCAGTTTCTAAAAGTTTACATTCTTCAATATTCAACATGTTTGTTGTTTGTTCAAACATTGTTTTGTAAGAACAATAAAACCCTTCAGGATGTAAAAATTGAATAGAAATATTGGAAATGAATCAACTTCAGGGGAACATCTCAGTAACAGCATGACATATTAGTTTTATATTATTATATGATGAGTAACACTAAAGATAACGAATAGTAGTTTGTATGCTATTAATCAAAATAATGATCTCAAGTTCTTCAAAACGGCTGAAAAAAGACAGAGGAAGTGAATTACACAAAAACCAAATACCAACTAAAATGCTGCCCACCTAGACTTCCTGGTAGTCTAAAAAGCAGACCATATTGTTACTGTGGATGAAAAAAAAACCACTGCATACATAGACAGCACACAATTCCTCTTAAAGAGCAATTAATCAAGGGTAGGACTTTCCAGATTGGCTAGAAATTGATTCATAATTGTAGTATTACATTAAAGATATTATTGTGTATTATTTTGGTATTAAACACCAGGAAGGCTGACATTTCACTGGTCTGACAATTGCAGATTTTTAGAGGTTCATAGTAGCTACCACATTCCACATGTTTGCAGTGACAGTCACACTTTTGGTGAAAATAACTTCAATGACCACAGAGTGACATGGTATTTATTTTAACCTCTTTTTCCTCTCTGTTCTCATGAACCTCATCTATGAACTACTTTAACTTCAGGCAAACAAAGATGCAGCCCCCAAATGTTTTTCTACTTTCTGTATTTTTCCTTAAATTAGCATTTTCCTCTCTTTCTGACACTCATTGTGGAAATTGAAAGCTAAAGGTTTGCAATTTAATTGAGAACCTGGTGTAATGCATCAAGAACTGACAAATCGTAACAAATCGCAATTTGATCTAGACGCCACTTTTTCATAAACCATATACTGTAATGACTTTATAAACAAATCACACACAGAACACTACACAATCAAATGCCCAAATTCTCAAATTAACAGTATATTTATATCCCAGTTACCGTAGCATGTGCCAGGAGACCGAAATACAACATTTCTAACTTCCTTCAGTTCCACTTTTCTCAAGCTCTGATATACAAAATCCCACCAGAATTCCCAACAAAAGCTTGCTGATTTGGAGCACTGAATTTTACAGTATAAATGATTTACAGATGCTATAATGATTCAAACATCTTCACAGATGTGAATCGTGTCTTATAGCCTTACATTGTTCTCTTAAAAAATATCATTAAAGATACTATGGTATGTGTAAAAGTCAGAGTAATAATCCAAAAAGTGCCTAAAACATTTCCCTAAACCTGCTGTCTATATAAACAATTCTCAGTTTAAAAAATACATTTGAACTCTTTAGAATCTCCAATGCAGTGCCATTAATAAACTTTCAAAACCTTAAGAATAGCTTGCTAACATTATTTGTTTTATCTTGTCACTCACCAGTTGCCTGTGCACGGATCCTGTAAAGATATACTGTCTTCTCTGTCTTAGGGTACAAATCACTCTGCTATCTACTCTGATCAGAAGATTATAAGAGACTATTCATTTCCTGTTTGTCTGTGCAGTCACCACAGTGGAAAAACTCCTTCCATCATACCCCTGCTGCTCATCCTCATCCTTTTCTCCTTTACTTCTTGAAGTATTTTGTATCCATGTTGCACCAAACTTCTTGCTAGCAAACTTTTGACACTTTAAACTTGTCTTACTGGAGATGACTTCTCTCTCCACCAGAGGTTTCGTAGATACACATTTCCTCTTTTTCGATGATCTGTTTGTTGCAATGTTTCCTCTTTATGGTGTGTTATACATTGTAGTTTGCATCAAGTTTAAACATCCGGGACACGTTCTGTGTGTCTTTGCAAAGATTCTACAACCCTCAGATGAGACAAGAGACCAAAAGACCTTTTTCCAAAAGACATTTCCTCCGTTTACTGATCTCATATTCACCAAGATCGTTAATCCGTCTAGTTTAAATGAATTAGGACAAAGTTACCCAACATTCAGTGTTTAATGTTTCTTTCCACATTCCCTAACTTTATTAAATTAGTATCAGTCATCTGCTTTGGCTGAAACACATAGATGTGGGGGGAAAAGGGTTGATAGAAAACGTGCAAAGTAATACATCACCTGTAAGGTTGGATACCATAATCCACCAAAACGCTGCTATATCCAGAGAACACGGAAAAAACATAGTGGTAGGAAGGAATCCGATTTAATAAGTAACTTACAAGCCGGACAGTAAAGCTGTCTGTTTCAGCAACAAGGATTCGAAAAGACAACGGGGAAACCTTCTATTGCAAAACAGTCATGAATGTGCTGTTTAGATCACTTTCCCAACATTCATTCGGTGTATTGTAGACACCCAGAGAAAATGTGGGTTTCCAAGAACTAGAACGATGATAGCTTTGAAAAATGCCTACAATATGGAACTAATTTAGCTACAACACTAATTCTGTATTTAACATTCCCAGCCTCCTTTTTACAAAAAAACCCCTCAAATACTGTCTTCCTGTCTAGACAATTTTTCATTGATCATATTGATTTTAAATGTCAATACTGAAAGCATATTAGAAAATTCTCCAAAATCAGGTGCATTAAAATTATTAAGGCTAATCTAAGCTTTAAAAAAAAAGCATCTTTATGCATCAACCTTTTTTTTTAGTAGCAATAAAAAAAATTTCTCACCAATAATTTTGCCCAAAATAACATTACTCTTAAATTCAAGTAAAATGATAATCATAAATCCTTTATAAAGGACAGTTAATTTGAACCTTTTTGTCCTCTTTTTAACCTCAAAGAAATTTAACCAATAAATAAAAAATATATATATTAATGAATAAATAAATAAAAATAGCTTCAAAATATTACATTTTAATCATTTAATGTTGAGTTTGTCTACTGATTAATGTAGCATTAATGTTACCTGACTCAAATGTTCAGATTCTGTACAAATCTTTACCACCCATCATAATTTAATATGGTGATTTAAATATCGTAGGAATCACAGCAATATTATGAAAGACTCCATTATTTATTTGCTGTAAATGCAATAAACATTTATGAACATTTTTACAAAGCACAAATATATATTTTTCAACAAACTGCAGTCTTTTCATGGCTGCTTTGGGCTGGTTAGCAGTTCAGACTGGCATCATCAACACCACCAGGTTGTCCTGCTAGTGTAGAGCCTGGCTCATGTTTTCTCTTCACCTTTTCTCTTTCTTCTTCTTGAAGTCTTTCTTTCCTTGTCCTCCTCTCGGACCTGCTTTAAACGCAGAGCCCGATTTTGCTCTTTGTCCTTTCCCCATTGAACCCTTTGCGCCACTTTTCTTCTCCCCAAACCTTTCCCTCTGGTTTCCTCCAAACCTCTTTCCTCCTTTGCTCTTCCCAAACCGGCTGTTGGCCCCTGACATTTTTCCCGATTTAAATCCTTTGCCTCCTCCGGAGATTTTTCCCGTGTTCTTCC
Organism: Hemibagrus wyckioides; assembly: GCF_019097595.1. Lineage (NCBI taxonomy): Eukaryota > Metazoa > Chordata > Actinopteri > Siluriformes > Bagridae > Hemibagrus > Hemibagrus wyckioides. Next base: position 14,950,089 of record NC_080733.1, read on the forward strand.
CGCCAAACTTCCTACCAGCAAAGTTTTTACTACCGAAAGAAGCCTTGCCTGTAGGTTTGAATCGGTTTGTTTTTTCTTCCCCAGAAGCTTTGGACAGTTTCCTCTTCTTAAAGGGCATCAGTGACTTGCCTGGGGCACGTTTCCTCTTTGCAGTGGGGAACATGTCTGAAAGAATATGAAAAGCACAGAGCATGAGTGTCCAATCGTTACCACGAAGGTCAGGCCTGCGTGTGGGTTCTGATCTAAATCTTGCTGGACACACACACTATGAATCACCTGATCTTGGCTTTTAATTGAATATCAGGTGTGACTTCAGCTTAGGTGGAATGAAACCCTGCACCTTCACTGGGCCTTTCTGGAGAAGATCAACTAGCTGAGTATAGAGTGAGTGACTATGTCTAATCCACTCACACCCACACCCGCCCACTCGCTCTCTCTCACACCCGCCCACTCGCTCTCTCTCACACCCGCCCACTCGCTCTCTCTCACACCCGCCCACTCGCTCTCTCTCTCTCACACTCCCTCTCCCACCCACTCTCTCTCTCAAAAAAAAAATTGGACCAAAATACTAATTCCAAAAATGTGTAAAAACATGTAAAGAATCAAACAGCATACTTGATGTTTATGCCTTGTAGTTGTGAGTAATATAAGAAAAAGTATTAAAGCACATATTTACACATATTTACAAGATAACATCAAGTATACAGACTTGCTAAGAAACAGCCAGTGATATTACATTTAAAATTAAAAATCATCCTTCTGAAAAATAATGAATATATATAATCTGTACATCTATTCAGCTTCATCTGATCAGAGTCTGTAGATACTGACTGCTCTCCTTAACTCTTTGTATGCTCCAATTTGAAATAAAATAATTATACACATATAAAAAGTGAGTGTATGTTTGCGCATGGGGAAAAAGAAACATGTGAATCGATGCAACGATTAGCTGTTATAGCTAGACAAAAGACCAAAAAAAAAAAAATAAGTGTGTGCAGTGTGTGGTTAAAAGGCTAACCAGCGCGCATGTACGAGTGATGCTACCTTCATCGGGTTCCTCTCCCACAGCCTGTCTGTAATACTCTGCCTCGTCTTCTGACTCCTCAGCCTCAGGCTGATCCTCCTGCATCCCAGGATCCTCCACTTCACTGTCATCAGACGCAGCCCCTTCCTGCTGCCGTTTCCTCTTTATTCCCTCCAGACTCCTTTTTCTGCGCACGCGCACACACACACTTATCAGAGGTGGCATCAAAACCACAATACCCAAACAGGAACTAATTATAATTTGGGTCAAATATTTAATATTTATCTACAAATTGGTAATGAATGGAAATGCCACATTGGTTATTGCACATCCTCTCTCATTCTCCCTTCTTTTAAACAAAAGAGCTCAAAAGTATGGCTGCATTTAGATAACTATAAGACCCAGGTAATACAAGCAATGTAACAAAAACTGTTGAAAAATAATATCTATAAATACATCTTAATACACTTGAATGAAGTCATAATAATAATAATAATAGAAGCTAAAAAAGTTAACCAATTAATATCTTGCTATACCCAAAAATCTGGCAACGCAAAAGATTCATAAAAAATTGATAATGCCCCAAGAACCAGCAGAATGGATGAAGTGTGGATTATAAACAGAGTTACAGTCTGGACATGTGCATGGGGGAAATTTTCAGCACAATGCTGTCAGTATTACAGAATAAACAGCTAATTTCTTTTTCCTCACCCAGTACTGAGTGACATGACATTTGTGTGTGTTATATGTGACGTCCCTCTAGTGGACACTTTCATGTTAAGTTTATGACACCAGCACGTGTGCAGAAATCAGGCCCTAGACAATCATGAAATGTGTCAACGTCTGAAAACAACCTGTGTGGTAAACTCTCATACAGCTTTAATGCTCGGTACGTCTTATGGAGATTTACTTGTTCTCGTCTCGTTTCTCCTTCTTCAGGGCTATGTTTTGCTCCTGCTTCCTCCTGCGTTCTGCTTTCTCCTTCAGACGGGCCTCCTTCCTCTTCAGGATCTCCCGAATCTCCGCCTCGCTCTTCGTCACTACAGAGGACAAAAGGATCTTCAGTATTTAAGCAGCACAGAGAGCATGTACTCCAGCCTGCTCAAAGAGGAAACTCACCGACAGAATGATAAAGCACGTTGCCTTCCCCCATGCCTTCTACAATCTTCACCAGCTTCAGGGTCATTCTGGGGCCAATCTAGAACGATAAAACAATGAATAAAATAACATTCATGTCGGACAAATCGTACAATTCCAACAAGTCTAATCGACCCTCCTCTTCCTCACCTCGGTAAGCCGGACGGCGCTCTGCTGCGCCCTCATGTTCCCGCGGCCCGAGTACACCTGGGGCAACTCGGTGATGTTGTGCTCGCCATCCTGCTCTGCTTCGCTCTCTGAAAGGTTCACACCCCTGACAAAGTAAAAATCGACAAACAAAATCCTCTTAAAGTACATTTAAAAACAAAACCATGTTTTCTGTTGGGTTTTCTGTGAGCAATGCATCAGAGCGTTTACTTTGAAGGATCACTGAGCAGTCAGTGAAATTTAAAGCTTCATCATTCGCATTACAGGGAACAAAACAAATAGACTATAAATCTTTAGTTATAGTTTTTATTCATGGAGAAATGAGGAATTAATCTAAGGACACAAAACAAACAACTTTTGTTGTGTTGTGCTTTTCCTCTGGCTTAAAAGGAGCAGATTGTAATATTTACACTACTGTGAAATGAATTATAAAGGAACAGGCTGAGAGCCCGTGCACACCGCACACCTCTGCCTAGCATCCTGCTTGCCAACGTCCAGTCACTGGAGAACAAGCTCGATGACCTCAGGGCCAGGGTAAAGTTCCAGAGAGACATTCGGGACTGCAATCTCCTCTGCTTCACCGAGACATGGTTGAACCCAGCGGTACCGGACCACGCCATCCAGCCGACCGAGTTCTTCTCGGTTCACCGCATAGACAGAACATTGGAATCGGGGAAGTCAAGGGGAGGGACTTGCGTCGGGTGACATGACCTCTTTCAAGGCTGCGTCATACAATGTGTGGAAAACGGTGAAGGAGGTGAAGCAGCGCTATGGGAGAAAACTAGAGTCACAGCTCAGAGTGACTCTAGGAGCCTGTGGCAGGGATTAAGGACAATTACGGACTATAAAGCACCAACATCCGATATGATGAATGCGGAAGTGACTCTGGCAGACGAGCTCTACACCTTCTACAGTCGCTTCGAGGCTGCAGCTAACGATGCTAAAGCTAATGCTACAGCTAATGCTAATGGCTGTAGACAGGAAGAGAATGCCAACACCAATGCGTTCATTATCTCTGAGCATGACGTGAGGAGAGCCTTCAGGAGAGTGAACACCAGGAAAGCAGCAGGACCAGACGGAATCTCAGGTCGAATCCTCAGAGCCTGCGTTGACCAGCTAGCACCAGTGTTCACAGACATATTCAACCTCTCCTTAACCCAGTCGGCAATCCCCACGTGCTTCAAAGAGTCCATCATTGTTCCTGTCCTGAAGAAACCCCATCCTGCTTCCCTCAACGACTATCGCCCTGTAGTCTTGACCTCAGTACTGATGAAGTGCTTTGAACGGCTGGTCAGAGACTTTATCACTTCACTTCCAGACACACTGGATCCATTACAGTTCGCCTACCGTCCGAACCGCTCAACTGACGATGCCATTTCCCACCTCCTTCACACATCACTCACTCACCTGGACACTAGAAAGGGGAATTATGTTAGAATGCTGTTCGTTGACTACAGTTCAGCGTTTAACACTATAATCCCCTCCACACTCACCACCAAGCTGGAGCATCTGGGACTCAGCCCATCTCTTTGTCAGTGGGTCTCCAATTTCCTAACTGGCAGACCAGACATGTCTCAGCCTCACTTACCCTCAGCACTGGAGCCCCTCAGGGTTGTGTTCTGAGCCCCCTGCTGTACTCTTTGTACATGTATGACTGCATGGCCACTACCAACTCCACCAACATTATCAAGTTTGCTGACGACACCGTTGTGGTCGGATTGATCTCCGACAACAATGAGACGGCCTACCTGGAGGAGATTAAGACTCTGGAGGACTGGTGCCGGCAGAACAATCTCCACCTTAACGTCAGCAAGACTAAGGAGCTGATAGTGGACTTCAGCAGAAAGCAGGAGAGGAACTACCAGACCCCTGTGATCAACAGCAGCCCAGTGGAGAGAGTGGACAGCTTCAGATACCTCGGTGTTCACATCACACAGGATCTGTCATGGTCCTGTCACATCAACACCGTGGTGAAGAAGGCCCGACAGCGTCTCTTCCACCTCAGACGCTAGAGAGACTTTAGACTGCCTGCTAAGGTGCTAAGGAACTTTTATTCCTGCACCATAGAGAGCATCCTGACGGGAAACATCACCACCTGGTTCGGGAACAGCACCATGCAGGACAGACGAGCTCTTCAGAGGGTGGTGCGATCAGCTGAGCGCATCATCCGTACCGAGCTCCCTGACCTGCACTCAATCTACAACAAGCGGTGCTGGACCAAGGCTAGGAAGATTGTGAAGGACCTCAGCCATCCCAACAATGGACTTTTCTCTCTGCTGAGGTCTGGGAAACGCTTCTGTTCCCTGAAGGCCAACACAGAGACTGAGGAGAAGCTTCTTCCCGCAGGCTATACGGTCTCTCAACCAGAACCTCACATAGGACTCATCTGATTAGACCTACTACGTTCCTACACTCGTGTTGGAACTCCAACCAACCACACCGGATATTGCACATTACAGGACTGTGCCACAAAATAAACACACAATGTACATCTGCACTTTAAAGATGGACAATACCACTGCTCTCATCACCTCATTCCACTTCGTAACCACCCAGTACTGCTGCTGTCTGCATCTTGGTCACTATTGCACACTACACACTTTACTGTATATAATTTTTGCAATAATTTTGTACTGCTGCTGTCTGCACCTTGGACACTATTGCACTACACTCTATTCACTTTACACTTTATATAACTGTATATAAATTTATAATTTAACATAACTGCATCACAGCTGTTGTATTTTACACTTCCTGTATGTACATTTTACACATATACATATTCTTACTTTATATACATATTATATATACATACCCTACTTTATTTATATTTATTATATTTTATTCTGTTTTTTATTCTATTATATTTTTGCAACTGTGAACTTGTTTTTATATTTTTATATTTCGTATTTTAGTATAATTTGTATTCTTATTTTTTATATTACATATTTTTGTATTTTTTTTTATATTTTTCTATCTTGTCTTTGTTCTGTCCTTATTCCTTTTCCTAGGGTCATAACAGTCGTGTAAGCATTTCACTGCATAACATACTGTGTACCATTATGTATGTGACAAATAAAATTTGAATGTGAATTTGAGATACATCATTAGAAGAACTAGCACTGCCAGATAAATGGGTGACTTCTGAAAAATACATGGTATTCTTTAATGTAGTTTATTTTAGAAAACATGGTGATGTTAATGAGATGTTGGAACAGATGAATGAATGAATCCAGGAATTAGAAAGGTGTTTATTTTTTACTTATCATGCAAAGCACTGAGTTTTTCCCCCCAAAGCTCTTTATTTCTCTACTGGTAATATAATTGTAGTGTATTTGTTCATGCTGGAATTTTGGGAAAAAAAGTCCCAAAATACCACAATCAGAACCTCACATAGGACTCAACTGATTAGACCTACTATGCTCCTACACAGGTGTTGGAACTCCAACCAACCACACCGGACATTTGCACATTACAGGACTGTAGCACACAAACACACAAATGTACATCTGCACATTTCAAGACTGTGCACACAATACAAACACAAACATACATGTTGCACAGTCTGCTCCCGTTTACATACAAAGAGGACTTATGCACATCTGCACATTAAAAGATGGACAATACCATTGCTCTTATCACCTCATCACCTTATTCCACTTCGTGACCACCCCGTACTGCTGCTGTCTGCATCTTGGACACTATTGCACACTACACACTTTATATAATTTTGCACAGTTGTATTTTACACTTCCTATACATACATACACACACACACACACATACACATATGTATGTATATGTATATATATACACACACACACATATATATATATATTTATATACATTCTATTTTATATACATACTCTATATACATACCATACCTTGCTTTATTTATATTTATTCCATTTTATTCTATTTCATTTTTTTCGTATAATTCGTATTCTTATATTTTATATTTTATCCTTGTTCCTTTTCCAAGGGTCAAAACAGTTGTGTAAGCATTTCACTGCATATCATACTGTGTACGATTATGTATGTGACAAATAAAATTTGAATTTTAGTAATTATATTTGAAGCCCCCTTCTGGCTGAGAAGAGAACTGCAATTCCTAGAAAATATCATTCTCCTGAAATCCTCCTTTCACTTACTTCAGGAGCAGCTCACTGATATCCTCCAGCTTGTTCATGTTGGGAAACTTCTCCTGCAAGAGCTTCTTAACGCCTTTACTCATGCCCACAGGGACCACCTTCAGACTGCTGCAGGTCACCGAGGAGAGGGGGGAAAACACACACACACACACACACACACACACACACACACACAGGGGTTAGTGAAAAGTGTGTTTGAGAATCACAAATCCAGGGAAAACTGAGGTGTGTGCATCAGTGCGTTTACTTTGACAACAATCACTGAAAGGTCATGTGTAAAGCTTTCATCATGTGCATCGTCTACACACTGTGACCGCACAGACACGTTACTTACTAATGCCGAAACTCGATTTCTTGTGACGCAGAATCGTAATTCACCAACACACACCTCTTTATGGTGTTCAGGTTGACCTTAAAGGAAGGGAAAAAGAAACAATGAAAGCATTTAATCATAAATGAGTAAAGAACTGCACTGTGATGGCTGAGAAATCACAGGAAAGCTCAGGAGACTATACATTCATCATCTGGGTTTGTCTTTAATCCTGCTCAACTCCTAAATTCTACCTTGTGCACGTTGATGGAAGGAAACATGTTCTGAAACATGGTAGCCATCAGCTTGATGTGCATGCCCTCCATCCCAAAATTGTTCAGCACCAGCAGTGGATGGTGAGTAAACTGCTGATCGTGCATCCTGTGCCTCTTTAGAGACGAAATCACGTCCTTTATGAGAGTGTACTGAAATGAGAAAGCATACAAATATACGCATTATCTAACGAGCGTCAAGAAATCCGGTGCACTGTGAAGCCTGTAATCGTCAGACACATCAGTGCGTTTACTTCCAAACGATCACTTTACAGTCAACATGCTAAAATTTCATCATCTGCATCTGAACACCCTTTTCATTTACAAAGACCCCGAATACTAACAGAGCCACTGTACCTTAATAACCTGGAAATGGACGGTGGGGCCTTTAGGAAGTCGGGCCAGTCTCTGTGGGAGGAAGAGTTACTCATTAGTCATTTTTATACCAAGTTTTTACAAAAAGTGCATTTAATGCATCAGAAATTAGGTTCATTAAACTCAATATGTTTTCAGGCACTGTTTATATCATCATGTGCATTCATCTGATCGACATTTATTCATGTCAAAAAAAATAGCGTCTGACCAGAGCTTTAAAAATACCATTTTTACATAATTAATCTATAATCTATAATCTATAATTCACATCTGGAAACATCTACACATCTTTGGATCTTAAATATCTAGTATCTATCTAGCTAGTTCAGCAGCTCAGGTTTGTTACAGGTTGACACAAACGTGTCGTTTTGCGCCACAGTCAGACCTGTGAGTTTACCACAATAAAAAAACATTTACATCAGCTTGCAAGGTCTCCTGGTGGTCCAGCGGCAGGACCCCATGCTCTCATTGCCACGGCCCAGACTGAAACTCAGGCAGGGTGCTAACCAAGCTACTAAAGAGTTAAATCTCGGTACTGGTCACAAGCCCAGATTAAATGGGAGGGTTGTGTCAGGACGGGTGTAAAATTGTGCCAAATCGAAACATGCGGACTAAATGATCCGCTGTGGCAAACTCGAACAGGTAGCAGCCAAAAGAACAATATTTAGCTCAGCTTGCAAGCTCTGTGGATAAACCTCATTTTCTTCAATACATCTTGTGCTTTTAGCCTCAAAAATCATATTTTGTGAGATCACAAAAACCTTGTCCTCAGATACATTTGATCAGTATCATTTGAAAAGACCATACACAGGATTACTCAATTAAAATACTCAGCTCAGAGAGCATTTTATAATATCTAATGACACCAAATATCATTAATAATATTTTTATGACTGTGTTGCTGCTTACCAAGTTAACACTGTTCTCGGTTTTGGTGAAGACGAGGAAGTGTGTGACTCCCAGTGGTCCTGCTGCGGTCACAAAATCTTTTAAGACGTTTTTCTTTCGAACCTGGAGAGAAACGCAGCAGAGAAAAAGAAAAACAATGAACAAAATGAGCATTCTACCATCGTATTTAACGCTGAATAAGTGCATGACTTTGACTAAACACCTTTAAGGACTGTGCCGTGTACGGCTCCATGACACGCCGCATGTCCATCATCAGCTGATCCACGTTCTTCCCGATCTGTCCACGGTGAAAGACGAAAGAGTGCGGCACGCTTCCATACGTCTCCTCGGCCACGTGATTCGCGGCTACACGTGACTTCTTCTGGTTTTTAGTCTGCAGGATTTAAAATAAACAAATACGAATCCAACTGATCAGACACACATGCTGAATACAAAGACTGAACAGAACTGAGAAAACAAAGGCAGATTGCTCTAATGACAATAACCCTGTCTACTTGAGTAACTTTGAATTATTGCAGCAATGTATTAATGCAATCTGAATCATTAATCCACAGAACTGCTTTTTATTTGATCGTCCTGACTGTCACGTGCATCTGCATTTTCAATCACTGTCCAAAATAAACTACTGACTTGAAGATTTTATATCGATTAGAAATCTCAGTGAAGACAAAAACACTGATATGGATTTCAGGCTCATTTTGATGGAAAGGAGGTCTTTAAAAGTGCGTGTGTATAAAATAAACACGAAAGGTCCTGTTTCTCTGGAAACTTTGTCCATCATGATCAGTCTCTTACTACAGAATCAATCTGTCTCTGAACACACTCCAGATATATCCTGGACTCTTAAAACAAAGGAAAAAAGGATGTGATCTGAGCAAAACACACAAGTGTCTCGAGATTTCTATCTACATCTCTGGAAATGTACATTTACAACATTACTACAACCATCACTGTACACTGTGGGATCATAGAAAATGGACAATTATAATTATTTTACCTTTTCTTAAACATTTACAGGATTATTATCGTTATATACCTTCTATATCTATACCAAACTTTTATTTTTAACCTCCTTTGGTTTTTAAATTGCCTTTTAAAGTCAATCTAACAGATTGGCTGGCCTAAGCAGCACCAATTAACTAGAAACCAGTTTTGTAATGTTTTTATAAAAGAAATATCGAGGTAATAAATAATGAGATGTTTAACTGAGTCTCTCTACTCGTTAACTTTTAAACTTTATAGACCGAAGTATAGCCTATTAGCATTTAGCTTAGCTACACTATGCTCCTCCGATAAGAATGTAATGTTGTTTAAAGTTGCACTTACCTTGCTTTTCCCCATCTTAAACTGATCAATTAAACAAAAACAATTAAATGAAATACTAATCACACCACAGCGTGGATTTCTATTCTATTATAAACAGCATTTTCGAAGCCCAGCTCTCATGATAACTGCACCGGAGCACGCATCTGGAACCACGCTGCACGCTAGTACGTGATTCCCTACCCGTTTTCCGACAAG